>NW_022990717.1:0-75475 GCF_902827175.1 Gymnodraco acuticeps
TTGATCAACAAATATAAAGAAAACCGTGTATAATGATCAAACCTCTGTATTATATATTTTATTATATATTTTTTTCTCAACGCCTTTAATTATATATTTATTTTTGTACTTGTATTTTCTATTGTTCTTACACGTGTATGTCCCAGTGTGTAAAAGTCCTCCTCCTTCACGGTGCACCTAGTTACACTTCTTCTGCTTTAATAAATAAAAAAATCTGTTTCCATTATGTATTATTTATTATTTATTTTATCATACTGTATTTCCCCCTCCGCTGCACTTCCCCTCCCCGCCGGCAGGGGTCTGGGTCACGTGAAGGTCAGCAGCAGAGAGGGGTTCACTGAAAGTTCACGCGCATATATTAGGCAATTCAATCTTTCACTTCAGTGGCAAAACTAGTTGGAAATGAGCTGCGCGCGGAGGGACGCATAACCCATTCGTCATCGGAGAGGAGAAGGTGTGCTTTTGAAACTGCGCGTTATTTCTGATAAAAGAGGAGAGAGATCCCCCAGCTGCACGAGACTCAGTGTGAGGAAACACATCGGGATATCATCGTTATTATTATTATCATTATTATCATCATTATTATTATTATTATTACATATTATCATGAGGAAGAATGCGCGTGTGTCCGTGGAACGCCGCGAGGACATGGAGCATTTAGAGGAGCGTTGTCTTCCGAAATAATTCATGATTCCGGTTCGGGACGAAGCAGAACAAGAGGAGCGAAATCCGCGGTGCCAAGAAGAAGAAGCAGAAGAAGAAGAAGAAGAGGGAGAGGAGGGAGAGGAGGAAGAGGAGGAAGAGGAGGAGGGGGGACAGTTTTTGATGGAGTTGTGTGCGCTTATGCCGCTCATATTTCTCCATTACGCGCAGGACTAGTTGACCGTCACCATGTTTGACTGCATGGACGTGCTGAGTCCCGGGCAGATGTTGGATTTCTACACCTCGAGCCCGTCCTCGTGCATGCTGCAGGAAAAAGCTCTGAAAGCCTGCATCAGCGGACTGCACGCGCACAGAGAGTGGCAGCACCGCAGGAGCGCGCACTGTAAGGTCCAACTGTGTGTGTGAGTGTGTGTGAGAGAGTGTGTGTGTTGTTGTTGTTGTGGTTATTATCGCTGCAGGGGGACAGGTAGGGGTCGCAGAGGGCCTGCAGGGGTCATAACTACTGCACAACTGGCCATTAGATCGTTTTATTAAGTAAGTGTGCTTTTGGGAACAGTTCTCATGGATGCCTTGTGATATATTAGGAGTATTACATCCTAAAAAACACATGGGCTGTGTTTTCTGGAGCAGATCTGGTTCAGTAAAGTCTATTTTTGTCGGAGTGTTTAAGTTGTTTTGATGCGTAAATACACTCCTTTAGTTGTAGGGAAACTCTTTGGAACCGGCATTTTAAAATGTAAGGAATAATGAACCGTAATGCAGGTGTGATGATTATTTTGACGGGTGTCCTTTAGGGAAACTCGTGGGTGATACTTCATAAAACTTCAATATGCATTATGAAGGTGTGTTTGTGGAGCAGATCTGACTCTGTATAATTCAGTGTGTGTTGGTCTAATTAGATCAAGTGTTTGTCATGCGTAAAACAACTCCAAAACTCTTGAGGAAAGGACGCTTAGGTTAGTCATTCTGTCTGTTAAAAAGTAGTTTTCCGATGCGTAAAAACACTCCTTCAGGACCCTTTGCTGGCATGAATGCATCATAAATATACTGGGGAGAACACACTTTAAAGCAGGTGTGGTCATTCCTGTGGAGGGGATGGTTTAGAGAACTCTGAGGGACGCATGGATGCCTCAGTGACATGATGCGTTCAATTTGAAAAAGTAAAGGCTGCAGACCATGAAGGGTCACCACGGTTTAAAGCGTCACTCTACAGGTGTCTAAGTGGCTTGGGTGATTAGATCATTCATAATCAGGCAAATTAGGGGAAGTGTCCTTTAGGGAAACTCTTCGTTAAAAAAATGCCTGGATGCGTTATACAACATATTAGGAGCAAAACGTCTTAAGAAAGCAGCTCGTGGACATGACGAAGTATATTTTAGTTTAATAAAAAGGTTGTTTATGATGCGTAAAAACACTCGTATCATATGTAGTCCTATATTAGGAGGAATAAAGACTTCGGGTTGTATTTCTGCAGCAGCTCTGATACGATACAGCGAGTTTGTGTCTTGATTATAAAAGTTGCTTTTAATGCGTAAAAACACTCCTTTAGAAATGACAACAGTAAAACAGGACGCGTGGTTTTAATGCTTTGTAAATATCATGAGGATTAAGTCATTGGAGAGGCTCAGAGACATGAGGAAGTGGATTTCTGTCCGATAAGAAAACTGTTTTTTATGCGTATTTAAACACTTCTTTAGGGGGGGACTCTTTGAAACAGGATGCGTGAATTCATTGTTAAATATGAGGAGGAATAAGTCTCAACACGGAGCTCAGAGACATGAAACTGTATTTCTGTTCAATAAGAAAGTGGCTTTTTTGTTTGCGTAGCGGCGGCACTTTGCAGACGTCATGTTTCACTCGTAAATCGTGCGGCTGTTCTCAGATCAGCGCAGAGTAAAACCTCCCCCTCCTCCCTGACACTCATTTAGATTAATGACAGCTCGCACTTTTCTCCAGGATTATTTAGAATGGGCTCCATTGATGGATCACTGTCCACGAGACTAAAGGGTGCGTTTAAAGACAGCTGGGAATAGTGGGAATACTTGGAGAGTAGAAGGACATATCATGAATACCGTTTAGGTCAGGGGGGTCAAACTCAAATACACAGTTGGCCAAGATTAAAAAATGGGTACTAGTGGAGGGCCGGACTGGTTCAATGTTTATTGCAGAACTTATTGAAATGAACTTATTGCACATATTAAACCTGGAACTAACAAAGCTTCAATTATTGCCTATAAAAACAACATTAAATAATCAGCTGCATTCATTTCTTATGGCTCTATCTGCAGCTTTTCCAGAGTCAGTTCTTATGAGTACATTTCCCCACAGGCCAACAACAGCTTCTAAAAACTATTCCCCTCAGAGAGAAAACCAAACATGCCCTGTTGTCCTGAGAGAAAGTGCAGAAGGAAACATCCATTAAACTCAGTGAGCTGCTCTGTGATGCTAGCTCAGATACTTGGCATCTCATCTTGGGAGCAAGGTCATCAATGTTTGGGCTCAGGCTCTGAGCGGAGGAGACCCTCAGGATGGAGTGAAGGTGTGAGAGCAATATACCGGAGGGCCAGATCTAATAGCAATTAGAAATTATCCTGCGGGCCGAAATTAAATCCACCACGGGCCAGATTTGGCCCCCGGGCCTCGAGTTTGACACATGTGCCTTTAGGAGATGATATGAGGATTGTGACAGTTTTATAATGTGACATGTATTCTAGGGAATTGTATGTATAGTTGATTGAGGTCCTTAACAACAAAAATAAGAATTATTAACATTTTCAATGAAAGCTCAATTAAATATTTCTTTAAATAAACACAAGTTAAAATGTGCAATGAATCGAATTAATGACCAATTATTCTAAAATCCTCCGAGTGTTGCAAAGTTATAACCTTTAAATACAATTATTATAAATGATAACGTGTTCACGCCGTCGTCACTTGCTATAACTCCAGATTTCCGTAGCTTTTCTTACTTTTCTTGTGAAAGTCCTCGCGCTGTGGGTCACTTCCTGCCCTGGGCTCTGTGTGTGATGATTGGTCCTCTCTGATGACCTGCAGCCGTCACTCCTCAGCAGGCGTTTGCTCGAGGGCACGCAGGCAGAGAGGCTGAGATCACAGGAGAAGTGACGGCAGCCATCTCTAACCCGAGCCGCTTCACTGGGATGATGGAAGACTTCTAGTGTGTGAGATAAATGCTCCTAACCAGAGTGCGAGGTCGCGTCTTTAAGTGACCTTTGAGCATCTCAGACAGAAACACTTCATTAGCTTTCTACAAGGGAAAGAAAACTAGACATGCTTCACATTTAAGAAGCTGAACATCTGCCATTTTGGGGACATTTTTAAACCAATAATAAAATTACAATCATTTCAGGGATTAGTTAGCTGCCGGCTTCTTTTAATACCGATAATACAAAATACAGCAATGTATTTAAATTCTTATTTTATGTGAATGGGCGTTTAATATTAAGTTAGTGCGTAAACACAATCTGAAATACTGAATTGTTGTTTATTTACCTTTTGTTTGGAAACATGTGTGTAGGTGTCGTGTGCAGAGTGAATCAAATGTATGGGAGCAAATCTGACAAATATTTCCTCAGAAAATGGACTTCCTATTTGCAGATTACCGCTTTAATGTAATTTAGCCGATCAAATGATTCTATATTATCACCGAGTGTCTGAGATCTCTCCGTGCATCGAGGCGCTCTGACAGAACCGTCGTTTAGATATAAGAGCTTTTACCTGTACGACAAAAAGACTCGTTCATTTGTTTTTGGATATTATCTATTTGAAAATGTTTTATAATATTGATAATTATATATTTTTTAGCGTTTGAAATCATTCCTATGAGTTGTAAATTATTGCATTTCTTTCATGACGCTCTACTTGATCAGTTATTCCTGTCATTCATCCGCGGAAGAACCAGCTGTCAATATCCGCCTGTTGTCATGTTTTATAGTATTTTCTTATAAGTAGAAGTACTCAGATCTTGTACTTGAGTAAAAGTAGAAGTACTCAGGTCTTGTTCTTGAGTAAAAGTAGAAGTAGTCAGATCTTGTAGTAAAAGTAGAAGTACTCAGATCTTGTACTTGAGTAAAAGTAGAAGTACTCAGATCTTGTACTTGAGTAAAAGTAGAAGTACTCAGATCTTGTACTTTAGTAAGAGTAGAAGTACTCAGATCATGTACTTTAGTAAAAGTAGAAGTACTCAGATCTTGTACTTTAGTAAGAGTAGAAGTACTCAGATCTTGTACTTGAGTAAAAGGAGAAGTACTCAGATCTTGTACTTGAGTTAAAGTGGAAGTACTCAGATCCTGTACTTGAGTAAAAGCAGAAGTACTCAGATCTTGTACTTTAGTAAGAGTAGAAGTACTCAGATCTTGTACTTGAGTAAAAGGAGAAGTACTCAGGTCTTGTTCTTGAGTAAAAGTAGAAGTACCAGAGTGTATGAATACTCTGTTACAGTAAAAGTCCTGCATTCAAAATGTTCCTCAAGTGAAAGTAGAAAAGTATTCTCATCAAAATATAGTTAAAGTAGCGACAGTAAAAGTAGTCGTTGTGCAGATTGGTCCATTTCAGAATAATATATATGATATGTTTTATAATGATTGATCATGAAAGTGTTCTCAAAGCTGGTGAAGGTGCAGCTAGTTTGAAGTACTTTGTATACTGCAGGGTAGCTGGTGGATTTACTCCAGGTGGAACTAAAGTCTGACTCAACACTTGATTAGATTTCACATCCTTCATCCACATCATGATTTTATTTGTGTGTTTTCTCACGTTGATCTGAAGCCCCTCTCAGGGTCAGTGGAGGTGAAGCTTCTTTATTCGCTCAGATAACGATGAAACCTCCTGGGGTTTAATTAGCCTCATCGACAGCGAGCCGTCCGTTGAAGCTCTTCCTCTCGGAGTTTAGATGTTCATTAACGATGATCAAGGAGCATTTACTCGGATGAAACGGCTTAACAGACGAGGCTGCACAACAAGGGGAGTTTCACAATAAAAGTCCTCAATTAGGAAACTCAGTATTTTAATATGTCCATTCATTGTGTTGACAGCGCTGGTAATGCAACACCAAGAAAGTCCTAATGAGAAGCTTCATAACATCCAAAAACACAAAACAAACACCACCTAGGTGTGTGTGTGTGTGTGTGTGTGTGTGTGTGTGTGTGTGTGTGTGTGTGTGTGTGTGTGTGTGTGTGTGTGTGTGTGTGTGTGTGTGTGTGTGTGTGTGTGTGTGTGTGTGTGTGTGTGTGTGTGTGTGCGTGCGTGCGTGCGTGCGTGCGTGCGTGCGTGCGTGCGTGCGTGCGTGCGTGCGTGCGTGCGTGCGTGCGTGCGTGTGTGCGTGTGTGTGTGTGTTTTGGGATAATTGGGGCCTCCTTGTGTTGTGGACATTAGCGGCCGTTAGCACAGCGAGCTAATTCAGTGGGCGTGTGAACGAGGGGGGGGGGGGGGTATCTCTGATCACAGGACAGTGTCGGGTGGAACATATCAAATACTCACTCCGTGAAAGCGCAGACTCGTAGCTTTTAAAAGATGCTTCCTGTGGAGTAGTTTCCAGTTTCAACAAAATGATTATTTTTACATTTTAAAGTGGTGACATGAAACTTAAAAAGGCATTAGGGCGAGATGGAAATAAAGCTAAAGCAACATCAAAAGTTAAATTGAAGGCGGACAGACGGGGATGAAAACATATTGATCACAAAAGCAACTTTTAGAGTTTATTTCTTAATATTTACAGGAAGGAGGTACTTTTAATTCTTCTTCTTTGGAACCCGATATATCATCAAATACACTTTTTATTAATTACATTTTAAATATTTTTAGATGATCTCGAGGGTCTCCTTTCATTAACCGTCTGACGTGCTTCTTTTATTCAAATATGAATTATGAATATCCTGATGCTCATGACCTTGTGCTTTTTTAAACGTGTTTATATATCCCAGGTAGAGAAAGTGAGATTATTGCGTCAAAAGAAAACTACAAACTGCCTCGCCCTCCTCCACCATGTTTGTAGTTTTTTTGTCGTCAGTGTTTATGAGGCTTTAGAGCAGGGGTCTCAAACTCAAGGCCCGGGGGCCAAATCCGGCCCGCGACTTCCTTTCATGTGGCCCCGCAAGAGCTTGCAAAGAATATAATACGTTTATTATACGGTTACATGCCACTGAAGCAGGTTGCCCATAAACTACATGTCCCACAATGCATCTCGTTTTGTGACATGCGCACTGAAGAGACTTGCAATTATTTGCCCTGGACTTCTGCTTTCAGACTTAGTTAATTACTAAGTTATTATCCTATCCGATAATAATCCAATTCAGAGGCAATAATGTAATATAATACATTATTTTATATATATATTATATATTTATATAGTTACAACCCTTTGAGTGCAACCTTTATGCGAATGTGGCCCGCGATGAAATTGAGTTTGACACCCCTGCTTTAGAGCGACCTGCACCTGTTGTGTTCGAACGTCAGCATTGAATTTGACCTCAGCGCTAGGGGTCACAGCGGGGTCAAATGGATGGTTAGGGGGAGGGTAGGTCACATGACTGCCTGGGAACCTCTGAAACCATGGCCCCCAAAAATACCCCAAAAATTGAAAAGATTAAGAATGGGACGTTTTTCTGTTACAATTAGTCAATCGGCAGATATGAAGTCAATAAATATGACGAATACAAATAAAATATATATAATAGTATTAATAATATAGGAAAGTATACTTCACTCTCATGTCTTTCAGTCATTTCTAAACCAAATCCAGAATAAAGTACTATTTTTAACGCCAGAAATTCCTGTGGTTTTAAAAGAAACTCTCCTTTTTACAGAAACACGAAACATCTCTCTTTCTATTCTGCTGATCTGTGATACTTTGTCCGGTTTAAATCCAATCACCGAGATCAATGGCTCCTCCTTTCCATTGATTTCTTTCATTTGAAGCTGAAATGAAGCGTTGGGTTTCTCTGTGTTACGGAGCAGCAGCTTTGTCCTCATTGTGGATTCGGCATCATTGTGTTAAATGGCCTGTGAGCAGCCACAGATCCTTTGCCATCTGTTGGTCCTGAGCACCATGTGTGCAGAGTCTAACATGTCGCTACACTTTGGGAAGTGGAGAAGGGTGGAGGGCACAGAGAGGAGAAATACACCCACTTCCTGCCTCTGCTCATTCTGGGCTGTTAAGGTGTCCATGTTTGGTGCGCCTCTGTTCCCCTGTACTCCATGTTTTCTACAGTCTTAAACATCGTTTTCTCGTATTTATTAACCCTGACATCTCCCCTCTTTCCCCCTGTGTTCCCCTCTCTCTTGACCCTGATATCTCTGTGCTTTCCCGCTGTTTTCTCCGCTCTCATTACATTGCATTTAGCTGACGCTTTTATCCAAAGCGACTTACAATAAGTCGACTAAGAAGATACAAACTTGAAGAAAACAGAATCATAAAGTACATCAGGTTTCATAGAGCCAAACATTTCAAGTGCTACTCAACTGGCTTTAGATAAGCCAGTCCTTTGTTAGTATATAAGTGCTTTGTTAATAGTTCTATCGCTCGAAGTGGAGTCGAAAGAGATTAGTTTTCAGTCTGGAAGGTGTGTAAGCTATCTGCTGTCCTGATGTCAATGGGGAGCTCATTCCACCATTTTGGAGCCAGGATAGCAAACCCACGTGTTTTTGCCGATGGGAACTTGGGTCCCCCTCGCAGTGCGGGTGCAGCGAGTCGTTTGGCTGATGCAGAGCGGAGTGCACGTGCTGGGGTGTACGGTTTAACCATGTCCTGGATGTAGGAAGGGCCAGATCCATTCGCAGCATGGTACGCAAGTACCAGTGTCTTGAAGTGGATTCTAGCAGTTACTGGAAGCCAGTGAAGGGAGCGGAGGAGCGGAGTGGTGTGGGAACATTTAGGAAGGTTGAAGACCAGACGAGCCGCTGCATTCTGGATGAGCTGCAGAGGTCGGATGGCTCTCCCCTGTGTTCTGCGATCCCAAACCCTCACTCTGCGCTGCACCGATGACCACATTCAGGGTTTTTAAAGCTAAAGAGCGATCGGTTTCTGCCAAGAGTCTGCAGACAATCTACCGCCAATGGTCATTTTCTATTCAATTACATTTATGACTTCATTCTGAGCACGCAGCAACACAATCTGCACACATGCATTATATCTTGTGGAGAAATGATTACCATATAAAGCATAATTACATCTTTGGCCAGTCTGTGGTCAATATATCTGTTGGGGGGGGTTTAGTTTACACAGTGCACATTACCCAATCATGTCCCTTTGTGTTACTCAGTTAGAAAAGGCCAATTTTCATAAAGCTTGGTATTAAGGAGGTTATTGGTTTGTTTGTTTGTTTGTTTGTCAGCAACATTACAGGAAAAACAAAGTTGAATAGGTTTTCTCACAGGCCATGAACGCCACGTTGATTTATGCTCTGGATCCAAAACTCCAGTTTACAAAAGGTGTGTTTTTAATACGTTTTTTTGTCTGTTTTCTGCAAGATTACGACAATACTACCGGCTTGATTTTCATGAAACTTGGTTGAAGGTGTAATCAAGGGCCGAGAAAGAACCCATACATTTCTTACCTGGATCTGAATCACAGGTACCCCTAAAACTATGATGTTAATATTACACTAGTTTTCAACCTATGTTCTCTCCGACTGCTCTTCTAGTCAAAGTTATAACATTAGCGACGGTCTGAATTGACTTTTGTATTGCTTATAAACTTTTCATTTGTAAGAGGAGCATTGTGTTATTTCTTCATTCAGAAGTGACATTGCATCACTTTGATTATAAACTCTAATATATAACTAACGATGGCACGTGATTGATTTGTCACATCAGGGCTTTTAATCAGATCCAGACGAGGAGGTTATCTCATCCCCTCTTAATGTTATCTGTCAAAACTCAGTCTCAGTTCAGAGGAAACTTTATTTGTCAATCATAAACATGTCAGCAATTGGCTCTCTTCCATTGGACGGTCCTATAACCTGAGAAGCTATTTCTCCTCTCTTTCTCCCTCTTTTACATTACATTGCATTTAGCTGACGCTTTTATCCAAAGCGACTTACAATAAGTGCATTCAACCAAGAAGATACAAACTTCCCCCTCTTGTCTCCGGTGTTTCCCCCTACCCATCAGTATGAACGTGCTCTCCTGTTTGACCCCAGCTTCAGGTTCAGCCAGAGGTTAAGAGTTCAGATTTTTCTCCGCCTGCCTTTAATGCCAGACTGGCCGTGTGCGCTTGTCTGTCAGCAGCCTTTATTCCTCTAATGGAGCTTTCTGTGTATGTTAACATGCGGGGAAGTCGACTCAAAGTTTAATCACGCAGAAAATGGAAAAGGCTCCCCTGCACCTGATATGGCCAATATACAGGTGCCCATTGACCACCCCTCCTCCTCTCACACACACACACACACGAGCGGCGTAATGAATCCACATGTATGCGTCCCATCTGTCTGCAGGTGGTCACAGCCGTAGAGTTTGAAATAGGCAGCGAGCCTCAGTCCGGGAGTACCCAGCCATCACAAATGCTCCGAAGGCATATCAGTAACAAAAGTATTTTCCCTCACGATGTATGTTAAAGTGTGGGGAAGGCTAATATACATTGTTGTTGTGCTCCAGTAGTCATATGTTCTCGTCTTCGTCTCAACGACCTTGTTTCACTTATTACCCGTCTGATACGGGAAAGATATTACTGTCTCTGCAGAGAGAAGAGGGAGCAAGGCTGGGGTTTAAAAATAAACCTTTTATACAAGAAACTGTAAGAAAAATGAATAAGGGAAGGAGACATGTAAGGATTATGATACATTAGTGGTGGAGGAGATCACATATCTCACACATAAAAGGCCAAAAATGCGCGATACGAAATCTGTGCAATGTGTTTGTTGCAACCCTTATTTGTCCTTGTTTGTATGCAGCTAGTGGTGATGGTATTTAAGACAAAAGCAGAAGAGGAAGTCGGTGGCGTAGAATAAAGAGTGACAAAACACAGCCTTCACCCCTGCATCCTGTTTGGGTCCCCAAAAAGTGCGCCGGGCATTCAAGCACATTTTCGTATTGGCCAAACGGTGGATTTTCAACTCCCGTGTCAGTCATGTGATTTTATGAAGCCCAAAAATACCTTTTGCCTTTGACCTTCGTCTAAATCAACATTTTTAAAGTAAATTTGCTTTCCGGTATGCACACTTGAGTAGCTTTCATTTTAATCCTTAGGTCCACATTTTTTTTAAATGTGCTGAAAGTTGAATCCAGAGCTATTTTTCTTCCTGTCTTCACGTGACTGAGCCAAGACCAGACAAGTTATCTTTATATCTACGGTCTTGTGTCACTCCAACATTTAGCGTGACCCAATTTATATATGTTGTAGCATGTAAGTTTTCATTACTGTACTAATAATAATCCTTATATTTATTATAGTGCTTTATCAAAGACTCTCAAAGCGCTTTACAAATACACATTACACATACAGATCATACATGTAATGGTCATCTCCTGTGGAAAATACCCACAGGAGCAAATTCGGGTGAAGTGTCCAAGGACACAACGGCCTGACGCAGTGGGGCGGGAGCGGGTTTCGAACTGGAGTTCCCCAACGCCCCCTTGATCTGATGATCAAACGCACAGTCCACTGCGCCACCCGTCCCTAGTACTGTACCTAAATTTGGTAAAAAAAGGACCAGGGGTGTCAAACTCAATTTAATCACGGCCACATCAGCATTATGGCTGCACTCAAAGGACCAGTTGTAACTTATATATATATATATATATATATATATAAAATAATGTATTATATTACATTGTTGCCTCTGCATTGGATTATTATCAGATAGGGTAATAACTTCATAATTAACTACGTCTGAAAGCAGAAGTCTGGGGCAAATAATTGCAAGTCTCTTCAGTGAGAATGTCACAAAATGAGTTCAAAAGAAAAGCTGGAAAAAAAGTCAAAAACAGAAGTGACATTTAAAAAAAAGGAAGTGACAGTTAAAAAAAAATAACATTTTAAAAAACAAGTCAAATTCTGAGAAAAAAGTCTAATTTCAGATGCATTCTGGGACATGTAGTTTATGGGCAACGTGCTTCTGTAAATCATCATGTAACCGTATAATAAACATATTATATTCTTTGCAAGCTCTTGTGGGGCCACAGAAAATGAAGTCACGGGCCGGATTTGGCCCCCGGGCCTTGAGTTTGACACCCCTGCTTTAAACCAAACCATTATCTTTTCCTAAACCAAGTTGTTTTGTTGGCTCATCTCAATAAACAACACATGCCTTCTTATCTGACAGTTGGGAATGAAAACAGGAAGTGAACCTGTTCAACCCGGAGGCCCCCGCCTTCTTTTTCACGAAACTGTGTCTCAGGGCTTCTTAACATTTAAAAACCTATTAATGTGTCATACCCGATTAACGGGAAGAAACTCAGCTAACTGACGATACGAACTATTTTTACCGAAACAAAACACAAGTCTCACAAGAAGCGTCTAAATGAGCCCTGAGCGAAGAAATGCTAACACACTTAGCACAGAACTCAGAAGAATACCCTATTACATATCGGATCTGCACAAACAAGATATCGATTAGCAAGCTGAGATCCCACAGATTCTAGGGGTATAAGTATCATCACTGAGCGAAATGACAACAAATGTAATTAGATTTACGGGACCAAATCGGAAAATAAGTCTTACCTATGCTGTTGTTCTGATCTAAAGTCGTGTTCAATGACATTAAAACAATAAAAACGCAGCTGAAGGTTAATCCATAGGTTAATCCAATGTGTCTGTTACTTTGAAATGATTACTGATAATCCATCTTCATATTTATGTCAATAAGGGAGATTTCCTATTAGCTGCTACGATAGCTACCAGAGTGTATGACAGCTTCCGGTTCCAGGGCATTCTGGCTGCGCATCACTCATTCACCAATGGGTAATTTTTAGATGGATTTTAGGAACCTCCCCTCGATTCTATTGGCTCTAACGGTTAGAAAGAGGTGTCAATCACCAAAATCGACTGATGGGTTCCAGAGATATGAAAAATCCACCCAAATGACCCCAGAAGTGTTTTTTTTTTGCTAAATCTCTCTAAAAAGGTCAAAGGTCACTTGTTTTGCATCAATCTTGATACAGGGTACTTATTATATGTTATCGTTTAGATTCCTAAAGCTTTTAGTCTACCATCCCATCATTCAAGGGTGGTTTTCACTATAAGTCATGTTTTTGGACGGACACTATAATTTACAGTGTTTTACTATGTTCAATCTGAATTTACTTTAAAATAAAAACATCTACATTGATTCTGACTCTTCTACATCCAACTCACAGGTTTATCATTGCTTTGAGAATTTTTTTTATTAATTTACCCCTTTTAGAAGATATGGTCATTTGTTCTGGGGATGTCATTTTCGAGCCTATTCTTTAAAATGTGGTTTTAAAAAGTACTGTTTTGGTTTAAAGATCCATCCCAGCCTGCACTGCACACTTTATAAGGCAAACGCTTGCATTGACTCTAAATGCAGCAGCTTCTCCCCCCCCCCCAAATCAGATGGCCTTGTGTGTCACAACACTGGCTCTCCTCCAGTGTTTCTCTCTCCATACATCTGCTTTATGTGCAAGCTGCTCCTGACTTCTCTCTGCCAACAACAGAAGGAACCGGCGATGAGATGACCCGCCTTCAACACCAACTAACGTCTGTCCCCATCGAGAAACCAGAACGCACTGCAGTCCTTTAGAAAGCACGTCTGACTTTCCCCTCATACTGGAGTTGTTTACTCTGAATCCCATTTGAAATTCAGCCCGGAAAACGTTCCCTAAATCCCAACACAGCACCATTATGTCAGCTTTATGCAAGTCTACTTAAAGACTCTGCAGAACTTTTTAAAAGATGCCGTTTCATAACGAGTCACGGAGACTTCTCCTTTCAGCTCCTCAGATAAGAGGGAGAATCGATAGGTTTATGAATCATCTCTTTCTAATTAACCTCGGTGATCATTTTACTTGTTCACCCCTTATTAGATATAAACATCCAAGTTCTGTGTGTGCTTCAGACTTGTTAAGTCTTCCCTCGAGCCGCTGACATTGCCTAATGCAAAGCTGTAAGCCCGACGTGTGCAGAGAGAGTCACACGGGGCGAATGTACAGATTAGATTCAACCGGCAGGGAATTCCATGCAAGGACGAAGGTCCAGTAATTATAAGAGCTGCTCCCCTGGCATCAGTAATTGAGTTTACGCTGATGAAGTACGGAAGAAAGTAATCTCATCAGCAGAGATGCCGGAGAGACTGCTTTCCATTTTCTTAGTAGATATGCAGAGTGCACGTGGACAGAGTGGAGTTATTTAAAGTCGGGTTCATTTTCGCTTCGAGGTGCTAAGTGTGTCCTGATTGCTCCGTCCTGATGGCGCGCCTCAATCTGCAAATTACAACCACTTCTCCCATGAACACGATGTCTGCTATAGCTACAGTCAGGACTGGCTTAATAATAATAATACATTTTATTTCAAAGCGCTTTTCCAGGTGCTCAAAGACGCTTTTCAGGGGTTTGATAAAACATGATAAAATAGAATAAAGAATAGAAATAAAAAATAATAACAATTTGGCTTGAACCAAATACATTGATTTGGGATGTGTGTTTTTCTGTCTTCTTTCTTGTGTCATTTGCTTTTGTGCCGCAGGAATAAAGTGTTGCCTTAGAAACAGCCAAATCTGACCTGGTGGTTTGCAATATCTTTTTGGATGGATTTGAGATCAGCTAACTGCTGTTGCACTGATCGACAGGTGGTGGCGCTCACACACAAAGAGGCATAGCAGTGCCAACGAAGACAGTGAAGAAGACCTCTGCTCCTAAGCAAACACGGATGTAAAACCATCGTTTAATTTGGTTTGAAAACGTTGCAGGAGCAAGTGCTTAAACCTGGAAATGAGATTTGAACTAGAAGTCAATGGTTTTCTGAATGTGTGTTTGCCTGAAATCAGGTCTGAGGTTAACACAAGCTGGAGAGATGTTAACGTTGTGTTCTACGACGTAAAGCACGTCATAGTAAATACTTCAGGTTGTCACTGGTCTACATGAATAAGGGTGTGTACTATCTATCTAATGGATGAACGTAATCTAGGGTTACCCATTCATCTCCTATGGAGGTTGGAACGGGAACATCATGGTTTTACAAAGTTGACTAAACCAGTCAAAGTTGAATGAATCAGCAGTTTGATGTTCAAACGCTGACTGTGGAGGATATCATGAGGCCTTGAGGCAATCAAAAGCAAAGCACAGTATTTATGATGTCAGATTTGACGTGAACACGACAGGACGGTTAAATCAGGTTTTTTCTTTTAAATGTGAAATCTCCTGCTTCTAGTTTCCAGATGAGTCATTGAGTCCTCCTCCTCCTCCTCCTCCTCCTCCTCCTCCTCCTCCTCCTCCTCCTCCTCCTCCTCCTCCTCCTCCTCCTCCTCTCCTCTCCTCTTGTTTTGTTCCACGACATAAAATACGTCAGTACAGACCCTACTGTGGATTTAGAAATGGAGGTTGTTTCCAACATTAACATGGTTGTAGTCGGTTTGTAATATCTCATGGCTGACCATAGTTCAGGGTTCTCCATTAATTTCCTGTGGAGGTCATTTTAGAGCGGGAGCAGCAAAGTGGACTCAACCAGTCGCAGTGTAATGAAAGCGCTGATCAGCAGTTTGATGTTCAAATGCCGACTGTGGAGGATATCATGAGGCCTCGAAGCAATCAAATGCAAAACACAATGTTAATGATTGATGAAAATCAGTGAGATTTGACCCGAACACGACAGGACGGTTATGTTTCTTTAAAATGTGAAATCTCTCTTGCTTGTAGTTTCCAGATGTGCTTATGAATCATTGAGACCTCCTCCTCCTCCTCCTCATCCTCATCCTCTCCTCTTGTTTGTTTCCCTGCAGCCATTGAGACGCAGAGCACCAGTTCTGAGGAGCTCGTCCCCAGCCCCCCCTCACCACCGCCCCCCCCCAGAGTCTACAAGCCCTGCTTCGTCTGTGAGGACAAGTCCTCGGGATACCACTATGGAGTCAGCGCCTGTGAGGGCTGCAAGGTAGGATCCTCCGTCAGATCCTCGCTCTGAGACAATCAGGCAGAGGGCGTCAGGCATTATTAAACACTGTGTCGTGGAGGGAGATTAGAGGCAAGGCTTCTCCGCCATGTCCCGTACTAGGAGTGTTATGTGTATGAATGAGACCATTTATCAAACGGTAGAAAACAGATGTTTACCACAATGAAAGGAACGGCATCCAATAAGTGTGTCTGCAGTATGTGACCCAACCCTTTAAGGGAATTACTGCCGAAACGGGTTTATTGCCAAAGTTAGTTTAACAAACGAGTATTTGTTTGTGTATAAACGCGACACTTTATGATTCAGACTGCAAGGAAAAGCAGGTTTAGCACAAAGACAGATCCAGAAGGCGTCTCTACAGTATGTTGGGAAATTCCTCACTGTCAAGTCCTTCAGGGTTTTGGCCTGTATTCAGTGATTTAGCCCGAACCCGAGAGGCTGGAGGGCAACAGAGGACGCTTGGACAACTCGAATTGTATTTATTTTAAGACAACTCCAAGAATTCATCAGGTTGAAAACCTTCAAACACAAAGGACAAACAAATGTTAGCTCACATGCAAACACAAATTACAAACATTTTGCATGCCTCATTGCATTCTCAATAATAATAATAATAACACAAACTCAGTCACATTCCGGCCTTTTCAGGGTATTTTAATTAAAAGGATAAATTGTGAGTTATTTTAAAACCACATCATTAACTTAAATGAATTAATAAGAGAGTGTTTATCTCTACTTGGAAACAAGCACCAGAGAAACCCTCACCTGAACACCTGCGCTGTCTAAAGTATACAGCAAACGGAGCGCAGGCAGACCACGCTGCGTAAAAGGCCGTCGATTGCGCAACAGCACAACAGATCAAGTTCATAACACACAATAAACACCGGAGGAACATACCAACGGCGTCTCCGGAGCCACACACACACTGTCGCCAACTTCTCCCTCCGTGGCTTTGGGAACAAGAGACCGGCCAACTTTTTAGACTCAGAAACAGGTTTATTGCCAACTTACTCTGCATTAGGGTTACTGTGTACATGGAACAATCCTTTCGAACCGTAGCAAACGGACTTCAAGGGAAAGCACCCGTTTGCCTCAAAGAAAGATCCAGAATCCAGGAGAGATATAATAAGGCCTCTTAGAGCACATTTCTTACCATTGAAGGACATTCCTAGTTTTCCAGATGCAGAAAGGTGTTTATTGAATCAGAATACCTTTATCCGTCCCACAGAGGGGACATTTGCATTCGTTACCGCAGAAAAGAGCCACAGAGAGCTAGAGAGCTAACTTAGTTTCCCGTTAAGGTATGTTCGGTATAAAGCAGGGGTGTCCAAACTTTTTTCACCGAGGGCCACATACAGAAAAATATACGAAGGGCTGGGCCGCTCATAAAGGTGAGGTATATCGCCTCATCAGCTAAGTTATAAGTTAGCAACATGTAGGTAAATTAGGCTCGATACATGAATATGCTTTAAGAGAAAAACCGCCTACATCACAGATCTCTATCGGGTTTCATTTGTCTTGTTGGCAGCTCATCCCTTAAAAACAGAAGTCTGAGAGGGATTATAATAAGATGACAAAGGGTCTCTTTCAAGCTTGTTATGTAAATAAGTTATTAGGCTTTTTTGTATCAACTAAGATTTGTTAGAAAATGTTATCAACATGAATTGACTGAATTTATTTTAAAAGTGGGCTTTAATACTACTTTAAGAAGTACAATATAAGAGAAGCACAAGTTTAATTTGTGGGCCATATTTCATCATACTTTTTTAATTAGCTGAGGGCCGATTCAAAATGGCCAGCGGGCCGCATTTGGCCCCCGGGCCGTAGTTTGGACACCCCTGGTATAAAGGAATGATTCATCAAACTGAAAAGCACGTGTTTACCACAAAGACAGATGCAGAGGTGCACGGTGCATTAAGCGTCCTTGGGTTTCGTGAAAGGCGCTATATAAATTGAAATTATTATTATTATTATTATCCATGTGACCTTTTGAGGGAAACTCCTCACCATGTGAAGGAAATTAATTTATCTTTTTAGACTCAGAAACAAGTTTATTGCCAGCTTTGTTTTGCGTTATGGTCATTGCGTGTGTACACATGGAACAAACCTTTCGAACCGTAGTAAACGCACTGCAATGAAAAGCACCTGTTTGCCTCAAAGAAAGATCCAGAGATGCAAGAAGGCGTCTCTTTGTTGCCTTTTGAGGGTAATTTCTCGCCATGATTACATTTTCTAATAACTTTTTAGACTCAGAAACAGGTTTTATTGCCAACTTACTCTGCGTTAGGGTTACTGTGTGTGGAAGCGGAGGAATGTCAGGAATCCTTTGGAGGTTTTTGGCCCGGAGGGAGGTGGTGATCGGCTCTCTCTCTCTCTCCGGGTCAAACTGAGTTCTCCGCGGCTCACACGCCGCCATGTGCGAATATAAGCCTCGTCGTAAAAAAACAACGTGACCTCTGACCCCGATTCTCTGTTTAAAAGCGCTACAGGTGAGATACATTAAGAAGTTTGTATTACTCGGACACTTCCTCGCTCCATTACTGATGTTAAGACATTTATATTTTGTATTACAAGGTTTCTGAGATGTTTGATTCTAATATTATATTGAAAGAAATGTGGTATTTTTGGGTAGAAAAGTATAGTTTTGTGGAAAAGATTGGGATCATTTGAAAGAATTTGTTTTAATATTTCAGAATAAGAAGTAGAAATAATTCAAGAAAAGCAACGACGAGTGAGTAAAATATTTGGAGTCAAAAAGTTGTTTATTTTTGGGAAATGTTTCCAAATGCAAGTTGTGATATTTAGAGGAAAGAAGTTGACTCAAACTGAACATTTTAGAGACTAAAAACTTCTGGAAAATCTGAAATAAAGTGGATTAAATATAACAGAAATGTGAACATTGGATGAAGCTTGGTTCTAAATTCTTGTTATATTTTGTTGATGTATTAGAGTCAAAGGTTTTAACAGAGGATATATCTATTTGTATACCTCCATGCATTTGAAAAAACTGCCATAAAAAGTCCTTTTCTGCATGTGTTTTGTGCTAAAGTGGGAATTGACTGAGTAGGGGTGGGTATTAAACGAGCCCCGGTATAAAGACCGTGGTACCGTTAAGCTCCGACGTTATCGGTCTTTTTATCGGTAATGGAGACATCTAAAAAATATATTTGCCGCCCTGTCTGTCAGCCTTCCATCTCGTGTCCTCATTGGGCGTGCCGTCATTGGGCGTGCATTGCAGCAGTACTTCAATGACTCGCCAGCACCAGGCGGCCACTCTCACCAGTCTGCTGACTGAAGTGCGCGTTCATGTGTGTTGGAGGAGGTGCTCTGTAAGGAAGTCTGAAGGAAGGGGCGGATTCTTTTCGGCTGTGTACTTTCAAATGTTAGTGCACTCGAGCCGGTTTCTGAAACGTACCTACCCCACCTTTAATTACACCGTAAAATTATATCGAAAAAAATATGGTATTTTTGTGGAGAAAAGTATAATTTGGCAAAAAGAATCTGAACATTTGAAGGAAAATAAGTAGAAATAAGAAAAGCAACGACGAGTGAGTCAAATATCTGGAGTCAAAAAGTATAATTTTGGGAAATGACTCCAAAAAGTCTGCATGTCCGATACAAGTTGTTACACTTAGAGGAAAACAGTTGAATAAAGCTGAACATTTTAGCGAGTAAAAACTAACCGATATCAACTTCAGTATCACTAACACTCTTTATTTGTATATTAGAAGTCCTCTGAAATGTGATGTTTAAACGTGGAAATGAGGCGTTATGTAATGCAAACTGTTGGTGAGTTCCAGCGTAATCAGAAGCAAGTTGCCAACGTTTGCAAAATATTCCTCAAGCGTATTTTAGATGTTCCCCGGCTGAACGCAGACATCTTATGGAGAGAGATGGGTTTTTTACAAACAGCTCAGTTTAGGCACTGACAGATAAGTGAAGCCTCATCATCATCATCATCATCATTAGGTCACATGTGAGTGCAGGACCCTAATGGCAGTGAGATGTTCCCCAGAAGAAAAACACACAGTTCAGTTTCTCCGCCTCCCGATGAGAAAATAGTCCGGAACGGAAGAACGGCCTTCATTTCTCTGACATCCGACTCAAGAGGATTAAGAGGCGGATGCTTATTTATTTTGACCGTGTTGTATTTCTGTCTCCATGGCGAGCGCATTGTTGTTTCTTCCTTTGGGTGGAAGTGTGGTGTGTGTGTGTGTGTGTGTGTGTGTGTGTGTGTGTGTGTGTGTGTGTGTGTGTGTGTGTGTGTGTGTGTGTGTGTATGTGTGTGTGTGTGTGTGTGTGTGGGTGGGTGGGTGTGTGGTCTAGCATTACTATACTTGTGGGGACCTAAATCTGTTTACATAGTCACATGTGGGGACTGGCTTCCCTTATGGGGACAAATTGGAGGTCCCCATGAGGGGGATCATTCATTTTAGGGTAAAGACTTGGTTAGGGTTAGGCGTGTGTTGGTTAAGGTTAGGATAAGTCTCCAGGAAATGCATGTAAGTCAATGTAATGTCCCCTGAAGTGATGTATACATGGTATGTGTGTGTGTGTGTGTGTGTGTGTGTGTGTGTGTGTGTGTGTGTGTGTGTGTGTGTGTGTGTGTGTGTGTGTGTGTGGCAGTTTATCTGAAGCCCTTGTTTAAGAAACCTCAGGCACATTTTATTATTCAATCTAATATTTAATAATCCATTCCTCGCACAATTAATGTATATATAATATATAATGTCCGGCTTATATTTTTGTATATTTCTTACTTTTTTAATGCTATTTTATTTCTATTTGAGACGTTTACATTTTGGATTGTTTATTTCTAGTCTGTTCATTTCTCTAATGTTCAACGCAAACATGTTCCAAATTGGGATCAATAAGTACTTCTGATCTGATCTTCCCATGCAGCGATAAACTAACGGTCCCGCAGACTAACGTTTTTTTCTCAGCGCTCGCATCATGTCATTTATTTGTATTCAACACGAATGCAGAGACGGGAGGATTTCCCAGGAATCCTGCTTTATTCCCAATAATCATGAAGGCTTTATATTCAGCTGATTGTAGATCTGCAACACGTAGATCAGCATCTATTTTATAAAAAGCAGAAAAAAGGCCAATTGTCAGCTTTTCACGTTAATATGCATTCATTTAAATGATTCTATGGGAATCTAAAGACCTATTAAGGTGTAAGATTGCCTTCATTGGGATTTTCCAATAATTTCTTTTTGTTCTCTGGTTTTTCATCGTAGCAAAATGAGCCAGACATTTACAAAAAATAGGAGAAATTACAGTAAACGCAAATACATACACGCATTTACAGAAGTTACTCCTCAGACGTTATTTCACCAGGATGTTAAGAAAATGTATTTCTGATCCATTACTGTCATTAACTTGGCTTTCGTTATCATTTCTTTTGGACCAAAAACAACAGGTGCAAAACGTCACAGTTGCAACCAGATGATAAAGAACTTGTTTTAATTTTCTGTCAATCAACGAGATATGAAATCAGGAGCCCAGCTGCACACAGGACAGAAACAGCATTAATGCAGTCAGTATTTGCTGCACCTTCTCAGCGTTTGACTCCTTAAGGGCTGAGTTCCTGTGCGGGGTCGAGGTGCGGACCGCTCTGATTTGAATTGTTAAAACAGGACATCTGGGCCTCCAGAAGAACATGCATATGCAACGCTGCAGTGACAGCTTCCTGTGTGACGACCCAAAGTCATGAAGCCCTGCAAAGTCAAAGCAGCATCTCGTTCTCCACACTTTCTTGCTCCTTGCGTCCTTCTTATGGCGCGTTTCCACTGCAGCGGGGTAGCCCCGTTTAAGCGTCCCTAAGCGTCCTCGCTCTGGCCTCTTTGGAGAGTGCTATTACGTTTAGTAAATTGGGCCTTTTCACTTTTATCCCTCTTCACTAGTATCCCATATCCCCTCTTCATAATCTACACCCGATTCTAGGGTAAGCACAAGGAGGCCTGTTCATTTCAATTTCTGGCTTTGTGTTTCTTCATCTCTTACTCGTTTAATATTTAGGAGAGTGCATTTACGTAGTTTCGTTGTGCCTCTTTTCCTCTGTTTCTGGCTGATCTTTTCGTACCCTTGTTTCTCAGAGAAGAGAAGAAATACTATTCTAATAAGGAGCTGGCACATGTGTCTCTTCACTGATACATTGGGGGGTCAAAGGTCATATGACAAGGGATTCCATTGGCGGCATGTGCCGGCCTGTGCCTTTAACCGTGTACTTCTGGTAGAACTGCTCGGGTCTTGATAGATTGAGTGGGGAAGTTCATGAGATATTTCTAGAAATATTTCGCTGGCCGTCCGAGGCCGTGGCGCATTTCCATTACAGTTTAGGACCTGGGGTAGTTACTATAGCAACGCAGTGTAGGCGGGGCTCCCGCTGGATTTGATCATCCCCAATGAGATGTAGGAACGTCGTCACCTCCTCGGTCGACCACGGTGTGCTTTTCTTTGACGTTGCCATTTTTGTAGCTCCTCCGTTTACAAAAATGCTGCAAGCTTGCTTCTAGATATATGCGACGCTAGGGAAGATCTCGCGGGCGATCTTGTGACGATTCTCTCTGACCAATCAGCAGTCGAGAGTGTTGACGTCACTAGTTCAGCCCTGGCCCTGGTCTGATAGAACCACGATTTTATGGGGCCGGAAAAAGAGGGAAAAAGTACCCGCTAGCCGGGGCTGCGCTATATGGAAAGACCACCAAAAACTGGCCTGGCCGCTTGAGGACGGTTAAGGATGCTTAAACGGGGCTACCCGCTGCAGTGGAAATGCGCCATTAGACTCCTCAAATTGTCCCAGCATGCACCAGGGGATCGTCTTTAAGACACCAGAAAGAATCTGATTAAGGACTCTGTAATGATCCCTGACTCTGCTGCTGTTGGTTCGGCTGGTAACACATGAAGAAGAAGTTGAATATATGTTTCATTCTGAACTACAGTTATATTTGGCTTTCCAGGCTTGACATACTGCTGCCTGTCAGATTTATGTATCATTTTCAATAAAGTGCATCCGAGTTTCTCACAAAAGAGGATCCTCAAAGGCTTTTGCAAAACAAACACAAAAAGCTAGTTTGGATTGATTTAGTTTGATCGTTAAATGTCAATTTCTTGTCTTTATATGTGTCCTTGTTGCAAATGGAGCTTCTGTGATGCAAGGACAAATATCTCACTCGATTTGACTGTTAAGTATTATCGGATCACATCCTCACATATAAGCCACGTTGCACACTCCAAAAGTGCTTATATGTTTATATTGCACAGAGCCTCACAAGGAAAGTTACATCAACACAAAAAGCATAAGACGAAGTCTCAGAAATCTAAAGAACCCTCAGAAACAAAAGCCATCTGTGAGCCTTCAGACGTGGAGTTCAGGGAGCGAGTGTGTGCAGAACACTTTGAAAAATGACATCTTAACATTGTTTTGCATAAGCCCTGAGAGGTCCAGGGAGAAAGGGCTCTGACAGGCCTTCAGCAGCAAAGACAAAACTCTGAGCGTGAAACCCCCCCCCCCAAATACCCTCTCTTTTCCTCCCTGGGTCCCGAGGCGTTGACACGGCAGGATTAGTTTGATGGAACTGGTTTGACAAGCGGGAGAGCGTAACCTCTCTGAATAAAAACACAATTCAGACGGCTAACACTGGAAGGGAACCCCCCCTCTTTCTGAACCCCAGGCCCTTTAAAACCCCTTTATCCCCCCCCCCCCCCCCCCACACACACACACACACACACACACACACACACACACACACACACACACACACACACACACACACACACACACACACACAATGAAGGAAATCACCTAGATTCACCTACAGCGATATTTTGACAAAACAGATTCTTTTAGAAGTGATTTGGTTAGTTACTTTCAATGCAAGAATGTCAGAAATGCAGTTTTCAGCGTCTGAAAAATACAGTTTTCTTGCTTTTCTGTGTTTTATATGATATTAAAGGGCATATATATTTGTTTCTGAATTGACAAAATAATACTACGCTTACCTGTTGCTAAACATGACACACAGGAAGGGAGGGAAACAATCACCTAGATTCACCAACAGCGATATTTTAACAAACAACAATATTTGTGTGTATAAGTGATTTGATAATGACCGAAAGAACGAGATCGCGGATACAAGCGGCCGAGATGGGTTTTCTCCGCAGGGTGGCTGGCGTCTCCCTTAGGGATAAGGTGAGAAGTTCAGTCATCAGGGAGGGACTCGGAGTTGAGCCGCTCCTCCTTCGCGTCGAAAGGAGCCAGTTGAGGTGGTTCGAGCACCTAGTTAGGATGCCACCTGGGCGCCTCCCTAGGGAGGTGTTCCAGGCACGTCCAGCTGGGAAGAGACCAAGGGGTAGACCTAGGACCAGGTGGAGGGATGATATCTCTTCGCTGGCCTGGGAGCGCCTTGGGACCCCCCAGTCAGAGCTGGTTGATGAGGGGAAAGGAACGTTTGGGGCTCTCTGCTGGAACTGCTACCCCCGAGACCCGACCACGGATAAGCGGGAGAAGATGGATGGATGGATGGATGATTTGATAAGAGACTTTCAATGCAAAAAATTTCCAAAAATTCAGTTTTCAGACTCTGATATTTGGAGATTTCTCTGTGTTTTATATCGTATTAACGGGCATATCTTTGTTGCTCTGAAGAAACACTTTCCTGATACTAATCATAAAATCACCTAGATCCCCCCACAGCGATATTTTATCAATCCATATTCTTTAAAATAGAAGTATTTTGATTATCAATTAAGTTAATTTTCTTTCAGAGTTTTCAGCCTCTGAAATATGGAGTTCTCTACTTTTCTTCAATCTCATATTGAAGCGAATATCTTCAAAATGTTTTGGACTTTGAAAACAAGTCTGAAGAAATGTACACTAAAAAAAGCGATGGGCATGTACATTACAAAACATGCTTTGTGTTCCACAGAGAAAAGCATTGCTCAATACACTTTAGCCCACAGGTATCAAACTCAAGGTCCAAATCCGGCCCTTGGTGGATTTAATTTCGGCCCGCAGGATAATCTCTAATAACTATTAGATCTGGCCCTCCGGTATATTGCACGCACACCTTCACTCCATCCTGAGGGTCTCCTCCGCTCAGAGCCTGAGCCCAAACATTGATGACCTTGCACCCAAGATGAGACGCCAAGTATCTGAGCTAGCATCACAGAGCAGCACACTGAGTTCAATGGATGTTTCCTTCTGCACTTTCTCTCAGGACAACAGGGCATGTTTGGTTTTCTCTCTGAGGGGAATAGTTTTGTTGAAGCTGTTGTTGACCTGTGGGAAAATGTACTCATAAGAACTGACTCTGGAAAAGCTGCAGATAGAGCCATAAGAAATTAATGCAGCTGATTATTTAATGTTGTTTTTATAGGCAATCATTGAAGCTTTGTTAGTTCCAGGTTTAATATGTGCAATAAGTTCATTTCAATAAGTTCTGCAATAAACATTGAACCAGTCCGGCCCTCCACTAGTACCCATTTTTTATTTTGGCCCACTGTGTATTTGAGTTTGACCCCCCTGCTCTATGGTGTACACTTATGTGGAGATCAGACTCTTCACTGATCTAAATAGACTTTCATATGTAAACATGTTTTCATGTGTGCATTAAAGGAATAGTTGTAGGCATGTGACATGAAACAAATACGTAATCTTATCAGAAGTACTGGCAAATACATTGTGACATCACTCCGGAAAACACTCTCGCTCCAACACATTGTACGTGATAGTCTAAGGGGCGGGACATCTCTAGGCTGTTGACCAATCACAACAGAGCCGACCAGCTAACCAATCAGAGCAGACTGAGCTCTGGTTTCAGACAGAGGGTGAACAGAGGTGCTGCAGCACAGGCAGGATGAGAACAAGAGGCTTTCAGGTTGATGCACCGTCTGTTTAACTGTTCAAATATCCTTTCTGATGCTTCCTCTGAGTGAGTCCTGAATCATTGAGTGTTGTTGATTTAGTCTCTCTCGCAGCAGGAGTTGTCAGAAAGCGTTGTGCACATTGTTTTTGAGGTATCCTGCTGACTAACAGACAAACACAAAACAAGACTAAAATACGACTTCTTTGCCGTAACGATGCGTTAGGCAGGAGTTTTTAAATCTGGTAACATGATTGCATATGCATGTTCCTGCTGCCGTGGATACACTGATTTCAGGATGCTACTCATTTCCTGGTTTCGTTCAGGCCGTAGATTCAATCAGGAGTGAAACACACATTCAGTCGTCGTTTACATACAAATTCTGGACGGTGCATTCAGCGTACGCCCGCTCCTTTTCCCTATATCTTTATTTACTCAACAACAAAGAGTCGTGCGGCAATGTTGTATTTCTGTAGAAGGCCATGAAAAATACTGTAAATATAGAGTTCACTTGACCTTAGACATCAATCAATCAATCAATCAATCAATCAGTCAGTCAATCAATCAATCAATCAATCAATCAATCAATCAGTCAGTCAGTCAATCAATCAATCAATCAATCAATCAATCAATCAATCAATCAGTCAGTCAGTCAATCAATCAATCAATCAATCAGTCAGTCAATCAATCAATCAATCAATCAATCAATCAATCAATCAGTCAATCAATCAATCAATCAATCAATCAATCAATCAATCAATGTTTATTTATAGCCCAATATCACAAATGTTACATTAGTCTCAGTGGACTTCACAGTTTGTACAGAATATCAGTATGACAATACGACACCCTCTGTCCTTAGACCCTCTGTCCTTAGACCCTCTGTCCTTAGACCCTCTGTCCTCAGACCCTCTGTCCTCAGACCCTCTGTCCTCAGACTCTCTGTCCTCAGACCCTCTGTCCTTAGACCCTCTATCCTTAGACCCTATATCCTTAGACCCTCTGTCCTCAGACCCTCGGTCCTTAGACCCTCTGTCCTTAGACCCTCTGACCTTAGACCCTCTGTCCTTAGACCCTCTGTCCTCAGACCCTCTGTCCTTAGACCCTCTGTCCTTAGACCCTCTGTCCTTAGACCCTCTGTCCTCAGACCCTCTGTCCTCAGACCCTCTGTCCTTAGACCCTCTGTCCTTAGACCCTCTGTCCTCAGACCCTCTGTCCTCAGACCCTCTGTCTCAGACTCTCTGTCCTCAGACCCTCTGTCCTTAGACCCTCTATCCTAGACCCTATATCCTTAGACCCTCTGTCCTCAGACCCTCGGTCCTTAGACCCTCTGTCCTTAGACCCTCTGACCTTAGACCCTCTGTCCTTAGGACCCTCTGTCCTCAGCACCCTCTGTCCTTAGACCCTCTGTCCTCAGACCACTCTGTCCTTAGACCCTCTGTCCTTAGACCCTCTGTTCCTTAGACCCTCTGTCCTCAGGACCCTCTGTCCTCAGACCCTCTGTCCTTAGACCACTGCTCCTCAGACACTACTCTGTCCTCAGACCCTCTTGTCCTTTTTAGACCCTTCATCCTTAGACCCTATATCCTTAGACCCTCTCGTACCTCAGACCCTCGGTCCTTAGGACCCTCTGTCCTTAGGACCCTCTGACCTTAGACCCATCTGTACTTGTAGGACCCTCTTGGTCCTCAGACCCTCTGTCCTTAGACCCTCTGTCCTCAGACCCTCTGTCCTTAGACACACTCTGACCTTAGACCCTCTGTCCTTTAGACCCCTCTGACCTTAGATCCTTCTTGTCCTTAGACCCTCTGTCCTTAGACCCTCTGTCCTTAGACCCTCTGTCCTCAGGACCCCTCTATCCTCTGACCTCTGTCCTAGACCCCTCTGTCCTCAGACCCTCTGTCCTCAGACCCTCTGTCTAGACCCTCTGTCCTTAGACCCTCTGTCCTCAGACCCTCTGTCCTCAGACCCTCTATCCTTAGACCCTCTGTCCTCAGACCCTCTGTCCTCAGACCCTCTGTCCTTAGACCCTCTGTCCTCAGACCCTCTGTCCTCAGACCCTCTGTCCTTAGACCCTCACATCGTACAAGGAACACTTCTGAAGAAAACCCACAGTTAAAGGGAACATGGGAGAAACCTCAGGGAGAGCAACAGAGGAGGGATCCCTCTCCCAGGACGGACAGACGTGCAATAGATGCCGTGTGTAAATTGAAAAGATAATACATTTGCAACATAGGTAGTCCAAATGTTTGGAAATGCATGTGTGTATAATAGGAAGATGAATCCACAAGGATATCCATCCAGGACCTATGATCCAGGACCACAGCCACGACTCAAGATCCAGGGCTCGCGATGCAGGACCGCAGGATCATCCATGACTCCGGATCCCGGCGTATACAGACACCAAAAAGAAAGAAATGTGGGGAAGCTGGGTTAATCGGAACATGAGAGTACACAGGTATAGAGAGAAGGAAGAAGTAAGATGTCCCCCGACAAACTAAGCCTATAGCAGCATGGACATAGACATGCTTAGCCTCCTGCTGGTACTACTGTCTGTTTACTACTGTCTGTAATTCAGCGACCATGAAAAAGTACCTGATAGAAACCCACTTCAAACATCTCTTGAATGCTTTGTCGTGGCATCGACACCAGAGGCTGCTTTGGATATTGTAACTGCACAAGGAATAAAACTTGAAGGAACCTGCAGGTCCGCTGCAACTCAGACTACTTTTAAATCCAGGCTGAAGACTTTTCTTTTTGTCGCTGCTTTTAATTGAAACTGAGCCGTTGTGTTTCTGTGTGAACTATTCATATCTTAAACTGCACTGTAACTTTTTATTCATGTGCTTTTTATTACCTGATCATTGATTCTCAACCTGGTGTCGAGTGATATTTCACCGACACAGGAGCGAAGGAACGTCAATACAGGCACCGTTTTGGTTTCAAACCCCTGGAAGGATACCAAAAAAGTCCACAGGTCAACTAAAGTACTTTAAATGGTTTGTGGGTCAAACTAGAGGCCAGTTTTATTAGTTTCGGAAAAAACTAAAGGATCTTATAGTTCGAGGACTTTAGGGTACATGTTCTTAGTTTTACTAAAACTATTGTGAGCTTTATAGTAGGATACAAGGTACGACTATTTTATAGTGGGTACGACTATGAGTATTTCCCCACAAAAAACATTGACAGTCTTTTAATGTTTCTTTTATTATCTTTTACTGATTTTAAATGCCTTTGTCTGAATGTCTTTCATTTGTGTAAAGCACCTTGAATTGCCTTGTGTTGAAAGGTGCTATATAAATAAACTTGCCTTGCCTTGAAGTGGTTACCTGTTACAAATACCTGGGTATCTGGCTTGATGATTGTCTCACTTTTAAACTTGCTGAGGGTTAGGCTAGGTTTCTTTTTCAGGAACAAGTCCTGTTTCTCGCTTGAGGCCAGGAAAAGGCTCTGTGACCTTTTGACCTGTGCTGGACTATGGTGATCTGATCTATATGAATGCACCTGCTGCCCATTGCCTGATCAAGTTAGATGCCGCCTATCACAGCGCACTGAGATTTGTCACAGATTGTAAAGCACTCACTCATCACTGTACCCTGTATGCCGAGGCAGGTTTGCCTTCACTTATTGTACGGAGGCTCAGTCATTGGTACACGTTCATTTATAAAGCTTTGTTGGGTAAACTCCCGTATTATATCTGCTCTCTGATCACACAGAGAGTTGCAAGCAGCTATTATCTGAGATCGCATGATGTAGTATTGTTAGATGTGCCAAGAGCAAGGACTGTCTTAGGTAAGACAGCTTTTATGTGCGCAGCTCCACTTGCTTGGAACAATCTTCAGCAGGAATTGAAACTGAGCAATCTCATTCCTCTGCATGTCTTTAAAGCTAGGCTAAATGAAATGCTCGTTGATACTATGGGCACTTGTGAATGTCTATAACTATGTAAATGTATCCTGTAAATATAATGTATGATGTCCTTTATTGTTTTATGTTTCATGTGGAACCTATTTGCTGCAGGTCTCCCTTGAAAAAGAGATCTATGATCAATCTGGTTGAATAAAGGTTTTAAATTAAATTGCTTCTATATAAACTCAACATGGCTCTTTTTAAAACGAAGGAAAAAGTCCTATAAACACTTTCTTTAATGCAGACTTGTAAGACCTTTAGTATCTCTATGAAAAATCAAAACAATTACACAAAGAAATGAATTTAATGAGTAAAATAACTATATTTAAACAAAATAGAGTCGAGTAGAAGTATTCAAAATGCACTTAAGGTAGAGTTGCCAAAAAATCCTTCTTATTGATTATTTGTCCAACTTTTCACTTCATTCAACTACTATGGAAGGGAAGGCATGCATCATGAGTTTTTACCTTTTAAAGACGGCATTAATTACAGCTTCAGTTCTACGACAGAAAGCGCTGTTTGACTTTTAAATTGAGCTTTTAAATATTGGTAATTCAGCTGATCGTTATGTTTTTTACACTTGGCTGCTGCCCCCATCACCAGCGATACATTACTTTACTTCCTGCAGGTAAACAGGCAAACTCAAGCCTTCTTTATTTGGCCCTTTTTAAACCTGATTAACATCCAGAAGTCCTGATTCAAAAGATTCAACGGTTTTAATGTCATATGCACATACAGCTAGAGATGTAGAAAATGGCAATGAAAATCTTGTGACCCTCCAACGATGCAACATATATAATAAAATACAAATACAAATAAAAAATAGTCTATATACACGTAAATAGAATATGTTATGTATAAGAACAGAATGTAAAATGTGCGTGTGTGTGTGTGTGTGAGCGTGTGTGTGTGTGTGTGGTGTGTGTGTGTGTGTGTATGTGTGTGTGTGTGTGTGTGTGTGTTGTGTGTGTGTGTGTGTGTGTATGTGTGATGTGTGTGTGCTGTAGTGTGTGTGTGTGTGTAGGGTGTGTGTACGTGGTGTGTGTGTGGGTGTGTGTGTGTGTGTGTGTGTGTGTGCGTGCCGTGCGGTGCGTGTGTGTGGTGGTGTGTGTGTAGTGTTTGTGTGTGTGGGTGTGTGTGTGTGTGTGTGCGTGCGTGTGTGTTGTGTGTGTGTGATGTGTGTGTGTGTGTGTGTGTGTGTGTGTGTGTGTGTGTGCTGTGTGTGTGTGTGTGTGTGCGTGTGTGTGTGTGAATGAGAGAGCTTTAAAGATGGCTTCTGGTCGCTCCGGGGGAAGACGAGCTGAACGGGGGCCTCGGTGACCTGAAACCTCCTTCCGTTGCCTTTCTGTTCTCTGGTTCTCTGCAGATATTCAGAGCGGTCAGTCTGTTCAGGCTCTCTCTCACTATCTCACTCTTTCTATCTCACTCTTTCTACTGCTTCCTCCTTTCAGTTGTATCTGCAGCTCCATCTGCTCGGTGCTCAGATAAGCAGTGATTGGGTTTCGGGGGTCTGAGAGAAGTGTCTCTTGTTTTCTGTGTTGTAGTGTTTGTCTCTTATCTGTCCAGGTTTCACATTAGCGGCAGTAACAATGCGGCTCTTTGTGCCGACCAGGCGCTTTTCTTCTTCTGTTTCTGTAGATGATACTGGGCTGCAGAGTCCCAGGAAGTATTCACAGCCTGTACTGCACAAAATAGTACTTTTACAATGCTGTAAAACTAATCCATCTAAAATTATGACCTGAAAAAAGCCCATTCAAGACAAAAATGTTAGTAACTGACTTAATGAGCTCCCCATTGACATCAGGACGGTAGATAGCTTGCACATCTTCCGGCGCAAACTGAAAACTCATCTCTTTCGACTCTACCTCGAGCGTTAGAACTATTAACAAAGCACTTATATACTAATAAAGGACTGGCTTACCTAAAGCCAGTTGAGTAGCACTTGAAATGTTTGGCTCTATGAAACCTGATGTACTTTATGATTCTGTTTTCTTCAAGGTTGTGTCTTCCTGGTCGAATGTACTTATTGTAAGTCGCTTTGGATAAAAGCGTCAGCTAAATGCAATGTAATGTAATGTAATGTAATAAATAGGTAAAAGTATAAGTCAATACATTTAATACACAAACATAAGAAGTTAATGTTGAAATGTCCAATAAAAAGATTAAATAGAATAACATGTGATTATGTAATGTAATAAATAAGTAAATAAATAATATACAAACGTAAAAAGATAACGTAAACATCTGCAATGAAAAGACAAAAATAAAATATAACGTCCCATGAAATGTCGGGCCCATCTGGGTCTCCTTCCTGAACTCTCCAGTGCACTGCAGGTGTAAGTAATATCCTGGGCTGGATAAATATCACCCGTTCACTGCCCTCTCCACCTCTGCTCCTCATTTCTCTGGAACCCCCCGGGGTCTCCAGTGTCTTCTCCCTTTCCACGGCAGTGATAAGATTTCGACACGATTAACAGCGAAAGCTAATCCTCCGCCGCTGTGCTGAATGCTCAGCAACACAAAGAGAGAGGGGAGGAAAATGGAGGAGGCAGGTGGACAAGGGGTTGGATTGTATCTAAATAATTAATGGAGGCACTTTCGTTTTTTAATCTGTAAATGAGAAGGCCTAAAATGGCGGGGCGGCCGCTCTGACACTCGATCCGCGGCCCATTAAGATAACAAACATGTTGGATAATGATCTCGGTTAAGTTGGCAGTTATCAGATCCGACATCACATCCCAACATGAAGCCTTATCTGTAGAGAGAGTTTAGGTATGAGGAGGTCAGAGGAGGGTAGATATAAACAACGTTACAGAACGCTAGGCTATAAAGGAACTACTGCACGGTCACATGACTTCACATCACCACCGCTAAGCTAAAGGAGGCTAATGTTGGGCTATAAAGCAACTACAGCAAATCAAATCAAATCAAGTTTTATTTATATAGCACATTTATAAACGATTTTTGGTGGAGCCAAAGTGCTGTACATAAAATAAAAATAGCCTACAGTAGAGACACTTTACAGCAAATACAACAACACAGATTGTTCAGAATATCAGTATGAGGAAAACGACACCCTCTGTCCTTAGACCCTCTGTCCTTAGACCCTCACATCGTACAAGGAAACACTTCCAGAGAAAACCCACAGTTTAAGGGAACATGGGAGAAACCTCAGGGAGAGCAACAGAGGAGGGATCCCTCTCCCAGGACGGACAGACGTGCAATAGATGCCGTGTGTAAATCCAAGAGATAATACATTTTACAGCAAATAGACCGAATGTTAGGAAATGCATGTGTCTGTAATAAGAAGATGAATCCACGAGGATGTCAGCTACAATCCTGTGGAAGCCATCAGGGAAGCAGCATGGCGAGACCCAAGGCAGGACCGCAGAGACAGGTTCAGCCACGCCCCGAAGTCCACGACTTAATCCAGAACTCAGGATAGAGGATCCAAGACACAGGACTACAGCAAGAGGATCAGCCTCGACTCCGGATCCCGGCGTAGATATAGATACAAAACAAGAACAAAGATTTGGCTGGGTTAATCGGAACCAAGAGAAGTACACAGGACACAGACAGAGAGGGAAAAGGTCATTGGATAAAAGTTATTCTTGATAACCCTCTAGAAAGATCTCATGAACTTCCCCACTCAATCTATCAAGACTCCGAGCAGTTCTATTGGATATAGATAAGAAACAGAGAGAGGGAGCACAACAACCTATCTGCACGGTCCACATGACTTCACGTCACCACCGCTAAACTAAAGGTAATGTTGAGCTATAAAGGAATTACAGCACGGTCACATGACTTCACGTCACCACCGCTAAGCTAAAGGAGGCTAATGTTGGGCCTATAAGGAACTACAGCACGGTCATGTGACTTCACGTCACCACCGCTAAGCTAAAGGTGGCTAATGTTGAGCTATAAAGAACTACAGCACGGTCACATGACTTCACGTCACCACCGCTAAGCTAAAGGTGGCTAATGTTGAGCTATAAAGGAACTACAGCACGGTCACATGACTTCACGTTCACCACCGCTAAGCTAAAGGAGGCTAATGTTGGCGTGATGACGTTTAGTCGTCTCATTTGGAGACTTGTTAGACCTTTTTTACTTTTTTCATAAGGTTTTTAGAAGTTATACAGAATAAGGTCCAGTCTTTAACCCACTGCCTTATATTCCAAATATGAATAGAGTGTGTTCTTGATACACACAGTTTAGCTCTCAGCTTAATGTAAAAAATAATTCTATTGATGCTTTCAACTGGATATTGTATAAGCATCCTTTGTCGACTGGTTTGTAAAGAAACGTTTGTTCTACAGTTGCATTCAACCATGATCAACAGAGTTTCAGACCTGTCTTATAACCCATTCAGGAGCTTCACTATCAAACTAAGGATTACCCTGAAGTCGTGCTGTACGCAGATGATGCTGTGACAGGTAGTTTTACCATCCTTGTGTTTTGAGTGATTCATTCAGCAGAAACCTCTGATCCTCTCATTTATTTAACCCCCACGCTGTTTTTATATCTTAGTAACCTTTACAACACTCAGCTCAAGGGTGTCCTTTGGTTGCACATATAAGCTTCTGCAGGTCAACACTGTGGAGGAGGAGGAAGACTGAGGAAGAGGAACAGAGCCGATGTGATGATCGAGTCTTTCTCATGCATTGTGTTTCTCTGTGGGTTTAAAGTACAGAGAGTCCAGCATCTGTTTGAGGAACTACTGGAGATCAGTGTTGGGCAAGTTACTTTTAAAAAGTAACTAGTAATAGTTATAGTTACTGCTCTCAAAAAAGTAACTAGTTGCCTTTATTAGTTACTACTAATTATAAAAGTTACTTTACTTTACTTTAAAAATAATAACAATAAAATACAAGTGTTTGTGTTGTTCTGTGGCAACAGGAAGACAATGCTTTCTGTCCTGCACACAGTTTACATTGTCACAGTAATACTTGTTGCGTCCTTTATCCACCACAAATTGAAAATAGTGGTTATATCTCCAAGTTGTAAATGCGCTGCTGCTCTCGCTGATACTTGCATCTGCCATTGTGTGTGTGTGTGTGTGTGTGTGTGTGTGTGTGTGTGTGTGTGTGTGTGTGTGGTGTGTGTGTGTGTGTGTGTGTTGTGTGTGTGTGTGTGTGTGTTGTGTGTGTGTGTGTGTGTGTGTGGTGGTGTGTGTGTGTGTGTGTGTGTTGTGTGTGTGTTGTGTGTGTGTGTGTGTGCTGGTGGTGGGCGTTGCCGTGTATGTGTGTGTGTTAGCAAGTGTTTGTGTGTCTGTGTATTTTGATTTTCCCCATAAGGCAAGACCCGCCCCAACTCTGTCTCTGATTGGCTTACCCTGAAATGTTACCCCGCGTTAACCAATCATCACTCCTCTCTGGTCACTTTTCACACACCTTTACACACACACACCTCTACACACACGCACACCTCTACACACACACACCTCTACACACACCACACACACACACACCTCTATACACACACACACACACCACCTCTATACACACACTCACACCTCTACACACACACACACCTCTACACACACACACCACACCTCTACACACACACACACACCTCTACACTTATCGAACTGCCAGATTATTTCCCTTATTACTCGTTTTATGAAGGAGATGTCTGGTCACCAAGGCGCATGTGTGTGCACCGGAACGAACGAGACTATCATAATATCTTCTGAAAGCAAATGCCAGTGTCACACACACACATACACACATACACACACACACACACACACACACACACACACACACACACACCACACACACACACACACACACACACACACAGGGCCGGGCCCTGACCAATTTGACGCCTTAGGCAAGATTTTAGCTGGCGCCCCCCCCCCGGTAGTGGCAATGTCCATCAAAAACAGAAAGATGCCCCCGGGAAGACTTTTTTTTTTAAATGGTTGAAGTTAAAAGCATCAATCTGGTGCACTTTGAGAGCAACCATGAAGAGATCTATGGATACATCTCTCAACACCCATATGAAACAGAGCCTGTAAACAGATTTTCTTTTTCTTTATGGATATTTTACAAATCACTCCCCCTTTCAAACTGTATTCTTGTTTATTAATAACAACTTTTTTGTACTGTCAGTATTTATACCTGTTTTTCATCTATTCTCTTATTTTTTTATAACTATAATGATCATATAGAGGTGTGCCTTTACCTCACTGAGCTGAGGTTATCAGAGCCTCTCAGTCTTTCAGGAGAGCTCTAAAGCTCTAAAGGAGGAGCTCTAAAGCTCTCACCCCCGCGGCCGCTTACAATGTAAATTCCAATGTTAATAAAAGCACACAGAAGCTGTGTATGTTTTTTGGGAGTTTGATTTATTTTAAATGAATACAAATACAAATACAAAATAAATTAAAACCTATAATTGCACACTAAACCATTATTTAAAAAAAAGAACAATTTCACATAAACCTTTTTACTGGGACTGGGGCAGTTCAACTTGATTTTTTGGGGGGTGTGCCATAGTTTTATGGGCGCTGTAACGCGTAGTTCTGTTAGTATAAGATAATAAGATGTACTTTGTTGATCCAAATCGGGAAATTGTGTATTATGAAAAAAAAATAATAATACTTTATTTAATTTCTAACTTTTTTTTTTCTTTTTTTCCGGCGCCCCCTAGGGGTTGATGCGCCCTTAGCATTCGCCTATACTGCCTATGCCGAGGGCCGGCCCTGCACACACACACACACATCTCCTTCATAATGCGCCTTCTCCCTCGTTTTCCAGCATTCACTGGATTATCCGTAAATCATACAAACAAAACCAAAACCGGTTTCTTTCTTTTTTTAAACGTTGTTAATATGTTTTGGATGCATATTGTTCTAGTATTTGTTCACGGCTGTTACACAACAATTACGGGCCCGTCCACACTACAGCTTCGACAGCTTCAAAAACGGTTTCCAACGTGTCTGCCCATTCACTTTGAATGGGGTGACGTCACGTTGCCTCGCTTTTCACCGAACTGAATTGTGGTCAGCATAGCGGTCCGTCTCCGGCGTCAGAAGTTGAACAATGTTCAACTTCTGACGCCGGAGACGCCGGAGTAGCCAGCGCCAGCCAATCACATCCCGTTTCTGAAAATCTGACAGCTCAAGCCGTAGCACAATCAAAACCGCGTCTAAGCTGGGAGAGATATCCCGCCGTTCATTTCTATATTTCAAAAAAGATGGAGTAGAAACTAATTATCGCCGTAGCGAATCACCCCGGTTTTGTATGAGCAGACCCTCTTCACCTACCGGGATACAAACCGGAGGAACCAGGCATGGAGGGAGGTGGCAGAGACAGTGGGTGAAACTGGTAGGTTTTCGCCTGTTTGGGGAGTTTATATATATATATATATATATATGCTCGCATAAAATCTCCGGGTGTTTTTTGCTTTGTATGTCGGGGGCGGGAGATTCATGTGATTGGTTGTTGGTCGCGTTGCTCGAATAAATCCCCAAGCTTCAGACACGCCGAGCTCCAAGCTTTTATTGAAGCTGTAGTGTGGACTCTCCGTTAGTCTCTGTTGCTACCTGCTGGTGAGTAAATATAAAAATCAGTTAAAATTGACAACTAGTCTGCGATTTCTTTTTAATGTATCTGCCGGTCCTTGGCCCAATGAAGGTTGGGAACCCCTGATTTCTAACACACTGATAGTATAAGACCTGACAGCCATGGTACAAATGAACTAATTATTATAGCACCTGTAAAGATATTTTAACCAATGCCTTCTTTTTTTTGCTCTAGTCTTGGCTGAAAGAACATTTAACAAGTGGTCGATCATGTATTCGTGCAGTCACATCGGTACATGAATACTTATATGACTTACAGTGTCATATACATAGGATCACAACAGAATAAGTTACCTGTTCAAACATGTGCGTTAAAGCCACATATGCAAGAGATCATCTATTGGAAGATCAGAGTTGCTTTGAACTCAGGATTTAAGCTTTTGTGGCATTTTAAATGTATTAAAGTTTATTTACCCACCGTTTGAAAGAATGTTGTGATCGTTCAGGATTTGCTCGTGCAAGGTTTTGAGAGTTTTAATTTGTGCCTGCAATGACATACAATGGAAGTTTAAAAAGACGCTCTCTGCACCATTTATTACGTTTTTAAATAGTTGTAGTAATTACCGTTCGGGAGTTATATGAGTCTCACAAAGTTAGGTTCAAGGTTCAAGGTTTTTATTTGTCATACGAACATAGCTACAGTGTAGTTATGACGATGAAAATCTTAGGTCACCGTCTCCTCCAACACAATACAACAGATAAACAGAAACATATAGTGCAAGTAAATAGTAAATACAAAAAGAAAAATAGTTAAAAAAAGTGCAATAGTGCAATACAAGTCTATATGCAAGTTATTGGAATGATATATTAGGGACATAATGACTAAGTAGCAGAGGAATGTTATGGATGTTGTTTCAGCAGTTCAGGTGTTTAACAGTCTTATGGACTGTGGGATGAAACTGTCCCTGAGTCTGGTGGTTTTAGTCCGGATGCTGCGGTAACGCCTGCCAGACGGCAGCAGACTGAACAGTTTGTGGCTGGGGTGATGGGGGTCTTTTATAATCCTGAGGGATTTCTTCCTGAGCCGCTGGGAGTAAAGGTCCTCCATGGATGGCAGCTCCGTCCTGGTGATGTGCTGTGCAGTTTTTACCACCCTCTGTATAGCCTTACGATTGAGGGCGGTGCAGCTGCCGTACCAGGCCTTGATGCAGCCAGTGAGGACACTCTCTATGGTGCAGCTGTAGAAGGTGCAGAGTATCCTGGAGTCCATATTGAACCTCCTCAGCCTGCGGAGGAAGAAGAGCCGCTGTCGAGCTTTCTTGGTGATGGTGTTAGTGTGAAGGGTCCATGTCAGGTCCTCAGTGATGAGTCCATGTCAGGTCCTCAGTGATCAGACCATGTCAGGTCCTCAGTGATGAGTCCATGTCAGGTCCTCAGTGATGAGACCATGTCAGGTCCTCAGTGATGAGTCCATGTCAGGTCCTCAGTGATGAGTCCATGTCAGGTCCTCAGTGATGAGTCCATGTCAGGTCCTCAGTGATGAGACCATGTCAGGTCCTCAGTGATGAGACCATGTCAGGTCCTCAGTGATGAGACCATGTCAGGTCCTCAGTGATGAGTCCATGTCAGGTCCTCAGTGATGAGTCCATGTCAGGTCCTCAGTGATGAGACCATGTCAGGTCCTCAGTGATGAGACCATGTCAGGTCCTCAGTGATGAGACCATGTCAGGTCCTCAGTGATGAGACCATGTCAGGTCCTCAGTGATGATACCATGTCAGGTCCTCAGTGATGAGTCCATGTCAGGTCCTCAGTGATGAGTCCATGTCAGGTCCTCAGTGATGAGTCCATGTCAGGTCCTCAGTGATGAGACCATGTCAGGTCCTCAGTGATGAGTCCATGTCAGGTCCTCAGTGATGAGACCATGTCAGGTCCTCAGTGATGAGTCCATGTCAGGTCCTCAGTGATGAGTCCATGTCTGGTCCTTAGTGATGAGTCCATGTCAGGTCCTCAGTGATGAGTCCATGTCTGGTCCTTAGTGATGAGTCCATGTCAGGTCCTCAGTGATGAGTCCATGTCTGGTCCTTAGTGATGAGTCCATGTCAGGTCCTCAGTGATGAGTCCATGTCAGGTCCTTAGTGATGAGTCCATGTCAGGTCCTCAGTGATGAGTCCATGTCAGGTCCTCAGTGATGAGACCATGTCAGGTCCTCAGTGATGAGTCCATGTCAGGTCCTCAGTGATGTGGACACCGAGGAACCTAAAGCTGCTGACTCTCTCCACCGTAGTCCCATTGATGGCGATGGGGGCGTGTCCCTCTCTCTGCTGCTTCCTGTAATCCACAATCAGCTCCTTGGTTTTGCTGACGTTGAGATGGAGGTTGTTGTCCTGGCACCAATATGTCAGGTTTTCGACCTCTCTGTACGCCGTTTCGTCGCCGTCTGTGATCTAGCCGATGACGGTCGTGTCGCCAGCAAACTTCACGATGGTGTTAGAGCTGTGTGTGGCCACGCAGGCGTGAGTGAACAAGGAGTAGAGGAGAGGGCTGAGCATGCAGCCTTGAGGGGCTCCGGTGTTGAGGATCAGCTAGAATGGGTGTCAATGATAGCTACATCAAAGGAAGAGGCTAGACGGTCCAAACCTGGTACACATGAGAGAAGAAAGGAGACCATTACACACACCAAATGTGTGTGTAATGGTCGTTCAGGAGTTATATTAGGATCTTATAACCCTTAACCCCTAACCCTAAAACATGAAAAGTCTTAATGTATAAGTGGAAAAGCCGGATTTGTAAGCTGACAAATCCGGCTTTTCCACCCCAAAACACTGACAAGACTTTTTTCATAAAGGTTTTACACAGAAGTTATATAGAATAAGGTCACGTTTTTAACCTAAGCTTTATATTCCAAATATGAATAGAGTATAGGGCTGACCGATCAATTGATTTTAAATCGAAATCGCAATTTAAAATGATGCAATTATTAAATCGCAAAGCCTGCGATCTTTTTTTGTTTTTTTGTTTGTTTTTTGTTCTTCTTGTGTGTCAGTCCTCCACACCAATCAGAAGTGCTGTGCTCCACATGTCCCAGCCATTGTTAACCAATCAGAAGTGCTGTGCTCCACATGTCCCAGCCATTGTTAACCAATCAGAAGTGCTGTGTTCCACATGTCCCAGCCATTGTTAACCAATCAGAAGTGCTGTGCTCCACATGTCCCAGCCATTGTTAACCAATCAGAAGTGCTGTGCTCCACATGTACCAGCCATTGTTAACCAATCAGAAGTGCTGTGCTCCACATGTACCAGCCATTGTTAATCAGAAGTGATAGCAGGTGACAGACAGATTGATCCAATCACCTCCAAGTATTTTTGAAATACTTTTCCAAATGGCTTCCAATGGAGCTTTAGATGCTTTCTGAGTCAGGTTAGTAACGCTCCATCACATGTTTCTATTACAGGGTGAATCTGAAACTGAAGCTCGACTTTAAAGCAACCCAACAGAAGTTTCATGTAAGTTCAGTTCTTTCACTCGTAGCTCGGGCTGCGGGGTGCTAGAGACAGGAGCACGTTGATACGACCTTCCTAGCCGGAGACATGGCCGCATTTTACAATAAACTTCCGCTGGGTAGCTTAAAAACAAATATCGCAAATCGAATCGCAATATCTGTCAGAAAAATTGCAATTACATTATTTCCCCAAATCGTGCGGCCCTAAGTGTAATCTGGACAAACACAGTTTAGCTGTTAGCTTAATGTAAAACAAATGGATATGGGTGCCTTTCAATTGGATATTGAATAAGCATCTTTTCTCCCTGGTTTGTAAAGAAATGTTTGTTATCGATATTTGTTATATTCAAACCATGATCAGAGGTTCGACCCATCTTATAATCCATTCAGGAGCTTTTGATTCAAACTGAAAGGATGACCTTGAAGTCGCGCTGTAAGCAGATGGAGCTTTGAGAGAAAGATGAATTTAGCATCCTTGTGTTTGAGTAATTCCTTCAGTGGAATCCTCTGATCCTATCCTTTATTTACCCAAAGAAGTGCTTCAAAGCCACACATGCAAGAGGTGTTATGACCCGGGAGCTAAAGGTAAAGTACAATTAAGATACTTTATTTGCACAAAAAAGTAACAAAAGAAGATCGCTCTTAAGAGATGACAAAAAAGGTTTGAGCAAGGCGAAACAGAAAATCACTCACAACGTGAGGAACTAAAGTTATAATAAGTTTCAGGAGCTTTGATAGGCTTTGAATCAAAGCGAGCTGAAGAGCATAGCTCTGTCGTGAGGACAAGATGAACTGATGCTGGGAGACTGGGGAATTTAAACACTCAACAACAAGACACAGGTGAACACAATCAGGGGCGGGGCTATACTGATGAGGGCGGGAGAACACATGAGGAAAGGGAGTCAAGGGACCTGAGATGAGACGTGACAAAACAAAACGGGAAGTGAAAAACAATACAACATAAACATGAAACATGATTGACTAGCACTTTTGACGGTTCACAACAAGAGGTCCTCTATGGGAGGTTCAGAGTTGCTTTGTACTTTTAATTAAGTCATTTAATGCATTTGAACTATTAAAGTTTATTTCCCCACGTTTGAAAGAGTTTGTGAGAGTTAAGGATTTGCTCGTGCAAGGTTTAGAGAGTTTGATGCAATAACATACCATGGAAGGTCAAAAAGACACATTTTTAAAAAGCTTATATCCACCTTTAAAACTGTTTTTATTCGAAATCTTAAAGAAATATCTTAGTAACTACGTCTGCGTTATGCAGAGTAACAGGGACAACAGTTTTGCAAGGACACTCTGGGGAGACCTCCTCACGAGAAGATTCCTCAAAGATTGTTCAGAATAAAGTAGGTCTAATGAAAACAGTTTTAAAGACGGCCTGAAGACCTTGTTCCAGCTGGATCTGATTACATAAAACATCACAAAGAGAAGCGAAATAACTCTTGCCCTGAATCACAAGTTTTGTGAAAGTAAACACTCGATAACTTCTTAAAAAATGTCCTTCCCCCATCTCTTCATATATTTTGAATGTTCAGTATCAATAATGTGCATGAGGGAAGTTTTAAAATGACGGCAGCTCTGCAGGCCTTGAAACCTGCTGCAAGGAGCTGAAGCTCACGAAATGCGAATGTGTCTGCAGCGAGAGCACGACACACACACACACACACACACACACACACACACACACACACACACACACCATACACACACACAGATTGTGAAGGCTAAGTGACCTGCATGCTCTCAGTTTTGGATGACATAAGTACCGGAGCAGCCTTGGGTTCTTCACCGAACCTGAACACACTCATATGGTCATCCATTATTAGACCCTCAGGTGTATCTCTGAACACACACAGCTCACATCAGCCAGGATAAAGGCCTCTATTAGGAGAGTGAATAATACGGACGGAGGGGAGGTGACCTCGGGACTGAAGCTGACACCTGATTGGCTGTTAGTATCCGTGCTGGGGGGATCTGGAGGTTGACGGATGCTTGAAACTCAGCCGTTTCAGTCCTGTGATCTAATCTGTTACCCATCATGCATCCTGCCTCTCTAATGAAAAGGCAAGGTCCCATTTGTCACAGGCATGATGGCAAATGGAGTTTTAACCCCACACACACTCACCCACACTCACACCCACACACACACTCACACACACTTATACTGAACGAGGCTCCTCAGGCACAAACGCCTGCAAACATGTGCACAAGGGCCTGCATGATGGACGGTCATTGCAAAAGACCCCAGAGCATCGGAATATTAATATCAAGAGGAGGAAGAAGAAGAAGAGATCTGTGACGACTCGCTCCTCTGCTCTCCGTCACTTTACAGAGAATCTGTTTCTGTGTACCAACATTGGAATAATGTTAATATGTTGTCAGCTAACGGATGCGTGACGTCCTTATTTATCTATTTCCTGGCCTCGAAAAACTAAATATTGATAAATCGAAAAAACAAAAAGTCACAAATGAAATAGAGAGTTGAATTCTGCTTGTTTGACTGCAAACAATGCTGGCTTGATGTATTGTGTGTTTCAGAACAAGCACACAATATGCTTCTTATGTTATAACAGCTCACATATTGTGTAACACTTTATATAAAACGTAACCCTAACCCTAATCTTTGCCATTGATGCATAGGGCTTTTCATTTCTCCCGTAATCCTTCTGACAAACAAATCAACTTTTGCTTAACATAACGTCCTTGGTGGAGGCAAAGAATTGAAAATGAAAAGTGTGATTATTAGGCGTGGATATCACCTGACAAATGTCCAACTAGAGCCTTTCTTAATTGGACTTTGGCCACTTCATTAATACCATTGTGAGCTAGTGTCTGTTGACCATCTCTGGTTCATGGGTTCATATCATAACTTAGTTTGATTATATTAGTATCTATTTTTAAAGGCTGTGTCATAACATTTCCAAAAGTCCCAGCATGCCTCAGGCTCCAATGTGTATCAATCAATCAACAACTTTATTAATCCTGCAAGGGGCAATTGGTTATGAGCAGCAGCTTATGTCATGAACACAGGCAGGAACATACAAGAAGAAAACACACAGATACACCCGGGAGCACAGATGTGGATCATTCCAATTTACACTATAAATAGTTCAAAGCATCACAATAATAAATAAATAAATAATCAAGTTAAAAGCCTTTTCAAGAATTTAAAAGTTTGAGTGCAGAAGGGATGAATGATTTAGAAAAGCGATTAGTCCTTTGAGCAGGTAGAGCATATCTTCGCCCTGATGGCAACAGACGAGATTCATGTGAAAGTACACGACCTGGAGAGTTCAGGATGCTCTCTGCTTTCCGCAGAATCTGTTGGTTACAGAAGGAATTTAAGTCTCTCTGTGTATGTGACAAGTCCAGTTTAATTCCTCATATCTCTTTTACCCATTGAATGAGCCTAATTAAGAGCTATTAACCGCTGTTCTGCTGAATCACAATGAAAGCGTTCCTTTGAAAGCGAAGAGTCTTTGGTCTTCAACTGGAGCTCAAAGTCACCTTCAGACGTGCCGCTCAAAATCCTCCCATATTTTTCCATAAAGCCTCATCCTCCCTGTGTTTGATACCCCGAGGTTCTCTGTTTCCGAGCATGAATGCAGCATTTGATGCGCCCAGCAGGGACTCTCTCGTCTCTCCTTAATGGCAAAGACAAAACATCCAGCACATTGTTGAACAGACTCGTGACATTAGGATATCCAGCGGCTGGGGGATTTCATTTGTGAGTGTTTTAGAAAAACAGGAGGCTGCAGATTAGAAGGGAAATTAGGTTAACGTCTCCTTTTCATGAATAACCCCCTCTTCTCTTCTTTCTGTCTGTTTCCTCAGGGGTTTTTCCGGCGAAGCATCCAGAAGAACATGGTGTACACGTGTCACCGGGACAAAAACTGTATCATCAACAAGGTGACGAGGAACCGCTGTCAGTACTGCCGCCTGCAGAAGTGCTTCGGAGTGGGGATGTCCAAAGAGTGTGAGTTACACACCTGACTTTCACAGTGTGCTGATATAACTTTACTTATAACTTTATTTATTTATACAGCACTTTTCAAAACAACGTCACAAAGTTCTTTACATCAGAGGTGTCAAAATCTATTTCATCGCGGGCCAAATTTTCATTAAGGTTGCACTCAAAGGGCCGCTTGTAACTTTAAGACTATATAAATATATAATGTATATAAAATAATGTATTATATGACATTATTGCCTCTGCATTGGATTATTATCGGATAGGGTAATAACTTCATAATTAACTACGTCTGAAAGCAGAAGTCTAGGGCAAATAATTACAAGTCTCTTCAGTGCGCATGTCACAAAATGAGATGCATTGTGGGACATGTAGTTTATGGACAACGTTATATGTAACCGTATAATAACCGTATTATATTCCCTCCTATCCCCACAACATTTCTTGGTAGGTTCAGCAAAAACAAAAGTTGAGTTTCTGTCAAAGTCAAGTTTTGTAATTTTGTAACTTAAAGGGGCCTTACTTAGCAGTGGCGGTTCTAGACCAATTTGACTGGGGGGGCCACTGGGGGGCCAGTTATTTTCTGAGGGGGGCACAATAAATGCAGGACGAAAAAGAGAACTAGACAGTATGAAGTAATTGCGTATAAGAAAACAATGCAATATAGTTATTGGTATTTGTTTCAGTACACTTATTTATTTCAGATAGATCTTATAGTTATTACTGTTAGCTTCAGCTTAAGTTATAGTGCAATGTTTGCACTAACACCATATTTATATAAAAATAAAGGCAATGAACAGTTACAGCTCTACTTTACATCTACAATTACACGGATATAGTTTAACTCACCTTCAATTATCGTGGTAGTCTCTCGAAACTTAGGTTTCAATCAGTCTTTCTTGGATGCAACAGCCTCTGATGATCCGAGATGAAAAGTGTTTGTTTTTCGCGTGCTTCAGCCGGACAGTGAAAGTGAGTGCACCGCTCTAATGAGTCCGACTAGAATGACGAATAACGTTAGTTCCGCCTATTCCGTCATTCAATAAATCATACATTTTTCATTTTTTTCACTTTTCATTTTTAGGGGGGCCACAAGGGGGTCAGAGGTCAGTGTTAGGCCCCCCCCCCTAGAACCGCGCCTGTTACTTAGAGGCACAAAATACAAATATCAATCTCAAAATGAGCATAACATCACACTCAACGACCACCATCTTGGCTACGTCATGCAAGTAATGCAACCAGCAGTGATTGCGGTTGCTCTAGTGAACACAGAACTAAAAAAAGTTATACAGTGTGGTGTTATGTAACGTACACTACACATTTTGAACACTGTTAAACACCGTTAAGATTTGGGTTGATTGAGCAGTTTGTAATCATTTGGTATCATAACATTTTAAGCTCTCTAACTATCCAACAGTGAACAGCCGCCATGTGCCATTTGAGACATCCTTACATGGTCGAGATTCACACACTGCTTCATTCGTGTGAGACATGCAGTGTATTAAGTATCCAAATTGAGACACTGTTGGATATCATTGGCAAAAATGGTCTCTAATCTCCTTATTAGTTTAGTAGTTTGCTTATTATACGTTGGACTACATGACCTAAGGGATAGTAAAGTGTAAGTGTGAGAAGTTACCCTTTAATATGAGTGGACAGCATTGTGTCTGTCGGATAAGATCTTATCTGTTAATGTTTTGTTATCAGTAAGGCGGGGACGATCAATCATCTTCTGAGTCACTGGAGTTGAGTTACAGGCCAGTATTTCACACAGCGAGGAGGAGTTGCATCATTCAGAACGTGTTGTCCAACATCCACGGGTGACGCTAAAACAGAACAGGATGCAGACCCTCTGTGTGGAGACAATTCTCCATTCCCATCCACAGGAACAGTTTGCATTTCACAGGTTATTGGCATCCTTTGATTGCATCAGCATTTATAGCTCAGGTCCACTTCATGCTCCATAAACCTCGGGGGGGGACCATGCCTTTCTCTTATTCTGTTTCACACCTCAGCAGAGGACTCGTGGAAAAGATGATGTCTTAATGTCCTCAGGCTAACCCCCCCACAGGGACTCTGATGGGAGAGGGGACGATTCCCTTACCTATATTCATGGAGGAGGTGATTTAATGGTATCTTCCTGATCTCAACAGAAGGAGGGGATGTTGCTTTCTCTGCAGGGGCTTCAGGGTTTCAGAGTGGTTCAACCTGGAAATAAGTCACTTCTGGTTTGCTTGTCTCGAAGTCTTTTGAATTTGTGTTAAGGCTGTACAAGGGCGTGGAATCAAATGCACGATGCAGAGACAATCAAAGTATCAAAATAAAGTGTTTTAATGTAGACGGGTCATAACACACTGAATACATAAAGCAACAAAACAAAAACTACTAATACACTAATCTAACTCTATGGACGATGACAAAAGGATCTTACGCTGAAGGCTTGGAACACATAAGACAATCTGGCAACGAGACAGGGGAAGACGAGAACTATATATGCTAGACAGACAACACCAGGTGAAGACAATTAGACAATCACAACCGTGGGAAAACAGACAAGGCAGGAAACGTACTTTAGACACATGAGGGTAGACAAGACTATCAAAATAAAACAGGAACTTATCTAAACACATAACATGAAACCTAAACTAGGGAACAATCTTAGCAGAGCCGTCTACGCACAACAATTTGCTTTTGGTTGTTGGGGAGATCTATTAATGTTTCAAGCATCAAAATGCATTTGAGAAAGGTTCATCTTACCTATAATAATTAAAATCCACTGCAAGCTTCACACATGCCCAACCATTACTTCTTTAATACAAGTGTTCACCAATTAGAAATGTCCAATCATATCCCTGAATTGTGCCAGAGGTACGGAGGCTTTTAGCTAGCCCTGTAGGCAACCAATGTATCCTCACACTGTTATGTCTTCAGAAAAGTAGTTTTTCGTGTGTTTCCTTACGTATGTTCAGGAACACGAGAGTGGCATCTGCCCCCTACTGTGCAGCATCTGATTAGGCACAACTACTTGGTTAGGGTCAGGAAAATGTTGTATTTTGAGTATCTGCGGCATGATTCGGATCTAAAAATTCAATATATTCTGCTGACAAATTGGCAGATTGTGAGATAGTTATCACTGCTGCGTCCGAATGTCTTTCAATTCAATATTTAGGTTTGATGACATAAAATGTAATCCAAGCTGCAGCTACTAGAGTCTACTGTTACTTCCATACACTTTGTTAATGGTGTGTCTACTTGGACTTCTTAACACATAATCCTAAAGGAGTAATGTAACTCTGGTATTAGGTTTAGGAACACTTCTCTTAGCTAACACTGTCCCTAGGGTTGGAGGCATCCAATATGGCCACCACAGGCTGTATAACTCCTGGGAGCCTACAGTGGTGGTTACATCATAATGAAAGTGGTGTTGAGAGCTCGGTCTGAAGATGATGATCGTGCTATCATGTGATGCTGAGATGACTAGCTGTTATACAAAGAGAGCATTGATTGATGTGTTTGTGTGTGTGTGTGTGTGTGTGTGTGTGTGTGTGTGTGTGTGTGTGTGTGTGTGTGTGTGTGTGTGTGTGTGTGTGTGTGTGTGTGTTTGTGTGTACCAGCAGGTATATGATTGCATGCATCGTTGCACAAATTGTGTCTGTATTTCTTTTAGTGGTGAACGATCATGACTGTGGTAAAGTCATGAGTACTGATTCGATCAGCACTTCCTGTCCCCTGGTCTGGAAGTCAATGGTTTTCTGGATGTGTTTTTGGTTGTTAGCCTGAAATAAGATCTCTGGTTCACACAAGCTGAAGAGATTTTAACATATGGTTCTACTACATAAAATACGTCATCACGCCCAACATTAGCCGCCTTTAGCTTAGCGGTGGTGACGTGAAGTCATGTGACCGTGCTGTAGTTCCTTTATAGCCCAACATTAGCCACCTTTAGCTTAGCGGTGGTGACGTGAAGTCACGTGACCGTGCTGTAGTTCCTTTATAGCCCAACATTAGCCACCTTTAGCTTAGCGGTGGTGACGTGAAGTCACGTGACCGTGCTGTAGTTCCTTTATAGCCCAACATTAGCCTCCTTTAGCTTAGCGGTGGTGACGTGAAGTCATGTGACCGTGCTGTAGTTCCTTTATAGCCCAACATTAGCCGCCTTTAGCTTAGCGGTGGTGACGTGAAGTCATGTGACCGTGCTGTAGTTCCTTTATAGCCCAACATTAGCCGCCTTTAGCTTAGCGGTGGTGACGTGAAGTCATGTGACCGTGCTGCAGTTCCTTTATAGCCCAACATTAGCCGCCTTTAGCTTAGCGGTGGTGACGTGAAGTCATGTGACCGTGCTGTAGTTTCTTTATAGCCCAACATTAGCCACCTTTAGCTTAGCGGTGGTGACGTGAAGTCATGTGACCGTGCTGTAGTTCCTTTATAGCCCAACATTAGCCGTCTTTAGCTTAGCGGTGGTGACGTGAAGTCATGTGACCGTGCTGCAGTTCCTTTATAGCCCAACATTAGCCGCCTTTAGCTTAGCGGTGGTGACGTGAAGTCATGTGACCGTGCTGTAGTTCCTCTATAGCACAACATTAGCTGTCTTTAGATTAGCGGTGGTGACGTGAAGTCATGTGACCGTGCTGTAGTTCCTTTATAGCCCAACATTAGCCGTCTTTAGCTTAGCGGTGGTGACGTGAAGTCATGTGACCGTGCTGTAGTTCCTTTATAGCCCAACATTAGCCGTCTTTAGATTAGCGGTGGTGACGTGAAGTCATGTGACCGTGCTGTAGTTCCTCTATAGCACAACATTAGCCGTCTTTAGATTAGCGGTGGTGACGTGAAGTCATGTGACCGTGCTGTAGTTCCTTTATAGCCCAACATTAGCCGTCTTTAGCTTAGCGGTGGTGACGTGAAGTCATGTGACCGTGCTGTAGTTCCTTTATAGCCCAACATTAGCTTTTTACTTCAGAAATCATAAAGTGGTTTTAATATGTGGAGATTATCCTGCTGAACTAAACGTGTAAAAATCATAAACGTTTGTTTGCAATTAAGATTATTTTCCGACATAATCCAAAATCACACGGAGAAATCCCATTGGATTCAGATGCTGCCTTCAGGGTCCACTATAGAAATACAACATCCATGCACCACTCTATTCCCTCTCTGCTCGAAGGTCATATTTCCACAATGCATGTTTCCCATCTGACACCCCCCCCCCCCTTCTCCCATCAGGACCATTAGCTTTAAACCCACTGCTGCCAGTGGAGAATGATCATTGTTCGCTGACTCCCACCTGGTCGGTGTTAGAGAGCTGCAGATAGATGGAGTTTATTCAGCGCTGCATCTGTTTGCTCACAGAAACATTGTGCAGAACACAGATGGTGAGCCGGCGGCTTCTTAAAAAACATCCGGCATCCACACAACATGTTTAAAAGAAGGGCATAAAGAGAGCTTTTACTTCATGTGTGCAAGACTGTCAAGATATTTTACTTCCATGTATTATAAACACAGAGAGAAGCAGGGAGTATCCAGTGGTGTTGGTTCTTGCTGGTTGTATTTTGCTTTATCTAAAAGACTAGAAGGAGTCTTTAAGTTCAGAGAAGTATATGCATGCTCAGACAGAAAACTGCACCATGTATCAACCATGCAAAGTCCACTAATTCATTAGATTTCAAAGTAGTACGTTGACACCATCAAAGGTAGAAGCAACACGGGCGATACCTCAATGATATACTACTTTTTTACATCCAGTTTTTTATTGCATCTGATAAGCCTTCAAACTCATGGATCTAAAATGCCAACTGGACTTCTTGCATCATATTTCATTATATAATTCACACCGCTGGAGCCTCCTGTTCCCTTTCTAAATGCAGGGACTAAGAAGTCAACATGTAGCACCAATTTCATTTCATTTGTATTTGTCCCGCTCACGGTACGCAAAACCCAATGTACAATAATTGCCAACAAAACATGTCTCTACAAAAACACCATTGAGCGAAAAGGAGCAGGGAGAAGAAACAAATCTGATATGACCCGCCCCTTTCTAAAAAAAACTAAATAAATAGGAATAGATCCGACAGAAAACAGCACTAAAAGAATCCCTTAATTAATTTCAATATGACAATAAGATCACAAATGCTCACACAGACGGATACAATGCACGATTTTCCTTCAAAAAAGTGAATAGTGTGCAGATTGTGGCACCTGATACGCCTTCAAAGCATAGGCGGATTTTGCGCGGGGGGGGCCCTAGTGGCTGAAATATGTTACAGCATTACTACGTCGAAAACTGTACAAATGTAAATATTTCGTATATCAATATTTTAATAAGGTAGGACACTGGTTAATAATATTGTAGCGTGTTCAAGTAACCAAGGGATACAGTAGTTATCAAATAAGTATAAGATGATAAGTTTTATAGTTATGTAATGCATGTTGTTGGGGGGAGAGACCGCCCCCTCCATATGAGTGTGTGTGTACGGCGGGCATGAGGCGGGCATGACGGGACGAGTTGTGTTCGTATGTGGAAAAGTCATACTCAGTGCGGTGAGCGCTGGCTTTATTGCTACTGTATCCGTAGCACCCCACACAATAGTTGTGACTGTGTACTGACGTCAGTAAAAAATTGCGCCCCAAGCGCAAATGTCAAACTCCGCCTATGCTTCAAAGCCATTGATATAAGATTCAAACTGGAATTCCTGCATCATATTTCATTATATCACCACCACTTCTCGGCCTTATTTTCAACGCAGGGACCAAGAAGTCAAGATTAGAAAACCGAGCTCAAAGCCAAACAGCCACCAGTAGAACATGAACCGAACCGTGACTTCAGTGAACCGTTACACCCCTAGCCACCAGTAAACATTAAACATTTTCCCCGTGTTAGTCAGGAGTGCAGATCACAGACAACATAATGAGAGTCCCTGCACCGGATGGGTTCCTTCTGCCCTCTTTTTTGGAGATAAAAAGCCTCCTCCCAGCATCCCAAAGACTCAGCAGAGCAGAGAACAGAATCACCATGCAGCACCTAGAGGCAGAAACAGACCTGAAGAGGAAGAGAGACAGAGGGTCAGACATCGCTCGTTCACTAAAGGAGGCGTCGCTGTGAGAGTGTGTTTAACAGCGTGATGAAATCCTCTCAACGACCCTTCATCTTCACACACACTCCACACACACTCATTCACAGCCTCACAGCCTGAAGTAGTCACTCAGCGGAGGGTTAAACACACTCCAAGTCGGTGCAAAACACACACACTTCTCTGCTGTAAGTGCATGAGGAGCTCTTTTGCTTTCAAGTCTTAACGCTGATTTTAAATAGATTTTAATAGAGTTTGTCTATTTGGAAAACATGTATACATCATCATCATCATGAGTTAAGTTAAAGCACAAGTTAGATGCAAGTAAATGTAAGCAGCATGTTTGTGCTATGAATACATCAGACTTAAAGCACTTTAAATTCACATTGTCAAAACGCATTGATTCTAAAGCCCTCAAGGTTATAAATATTTAGAAAATGTAAAAGCAGCCTTGGAGCAATTGAGGGACAGGTTGTTGTTGAAATGATCCGAAATAAAACGAATTGATAGGCTAATTCTTACAACCCTTAAACCACAAAGGAGTCTTTAGAAGTCAGGGAGTAAAGGCAGGTTGACACAAACAATAGCACCATATTAAAAAAGACAGCTCTAATAAAAAGAAAAAGTTAATATTTGCAGAGTTTTGGCATCTTATGAGCATCAGACTCATGAATCTGACGCTGACACCAAAGAGCTGACACAGACGGACCCCTCGCCTCGCGTCTCTGCGTCTCGGCCATGTGTCGCACTGGAACCGCAAAGACTTCAGCCGACGGCCAAGAAGCACGTACGAACTGCGCCTGCGTGAGTGGCAATAACTCTCCTTACCAGCAGGCGGGGGTAGTGTGTATTCGTCATTCAAAAGAGGCAACAACCGGAAGACAGAGAAGAGGAACAGACTGCGTGATAACCGAGAGAAGAAGAACAGACTGCGTGATATAAACGAACAACAAATAGCGTTCCATTTTCTCTCTACAGCGAGAAGCTCACGGGGCTTTCCCGAACCTGTGTCGAGAGCTGGAGTTCAATGAAATCTCACATTTGCCTTCTTAATCGTTTGTTTGGGTCCCTCACTTCCGTTGCGCTTCTCAGGCACTGATTCGCTAGCTGAACAGCCAATCAGAGTGATTTATTTGGCCGACAGCCCACCGATTCGACATGTTGAACCGGGGGGCTGTCGGCTGAAAAGACACGACGGTGCGGGACACACCAATCTGAGTAGGGCGTATCGGCGCTCATCGTCGGCCAAAATCGGCTTGGTGTGTCCGTGCCTTAATACTCAAACTTGACTTTGGTCATCCCATTTCATCATATCTTTCTCATGGACAACCGCACTGTTACAAAAGACACCCTTAATTAATTTGAATAAAACAATAGTTTGATAAGTGCCAACACAAAGGAGAGAAACTTGGGGTTTCCAGATCATTGATGTTGGGCTCAAGCTGGACTTCCTAGATCCTATTTCATCGTATCGTTCACACCAATGGAGCCTCTTGTCTTGCTGTTCACCACAGGGAGCAAGAAGTCACATATTTAACACCGAAAACAGACTTTAAGGAGCATAACAGACACTTACAGAGCAGTAAAGATGAATAGTGCGTATTAAAAAGCTCTATATTTCCACCGCCTCTTGTCCAGTATATCATGGGGATGTATCTGCTCATGCTCGCTGTAATTGGCTCTGGGAGTGCGCTGGTAATTGATGTGTGTGTGTGTGTGTGTGTGTGTGTGTGTGTGTGTGTGTGTGTGTGTGTGTGTGTGTGTGTGTGTGTGTGTGTGTGTGTGTGTGTGTGTGTGTGTGTGTGTGTGTGTGTGTGTGTGTGTGTGTGTGTGTGTGTGTGTTTAGGGGGGAGGTTGCTGTCTTACTAAATCACATCCTTTCAGTGTGGACCCCCCCACTCCAGACGCAGTTTGTCAGCCCACAATGACAAATGACACTCAGACACATGTGAACAGATTGTGGACCATCCCCCTTTTTCTATACAATCATCTGAACTATCCCCCCTGCCTCGAGGGCTAAAGTGTTTTTGTGTTGTGTGTATAGCGAGAGATGGAGTTAGTTTATCAACACAAGAAACATCTTCAGCAACTTGAGGAGCAGTGTTTACTAAAAGCTGCAGAAACCAAACGCTGCAAAAGCTCAAAACACAACGGAGACCAGGGGACACTAAAGAGTGACGCACACAGCTGGGAGACCAGGGGACACTAAAGAGTGACGCACACGGCTGGGAGACCAGGGGACACTAAAGAGTGACGTACACAGCTGGGAGACCAGGGGACACTAAAGTGTGACGCACACAGCTGGAGACCAGGGGACACTAAAGTGTGACGCACACAACTGGGAGACCAGGGGACACTAAAGTGTGACGCACACAACTGGAAGACCAGGGGACACTAAAGAGTGACGCACACAGCTGGAGACCAGGGGACACTAAAGAGTGACGCACACAGCTGGGAGACCAGGGGACACTAAAGAGTAACGCACACAGCTGGGAGATCAGGGGACACTAAAGAGAGACGCACACAGCTGGGAGGTCAGGGGACACAAAAGAGTGACGCACACGGCTGGGAGACCAGGGGACACTAAAGAGTGACGCACACGGCTGGGAGACCAGGGGACACTAAAGAGTGACGTACACAACTGGGAGACCAGGGGACACTAAAGTGTGACGCACACAGCTGGAGACCAGGGGACACTGAAGTGTGACGCACACAACTGGGAGACCAGGGGACACTAAAGTGTGACGCACACAACTGGGAGACCAGGGGACACTAAAGAGTGACGCACACAGCTGGAGACCAGGGGACACTAAAGAGTGACGCACACAGCTGGGAGACCAGGGGACACTAAAGAGTAACGCACACAGCTGGGAGATCAGGGGACACTAAAGAGAGACGCACACAGCTGGGAGATCAGGGGACACTAAAGAGTGACGCACACAACTGGGAGACCCGGGGACACTAAAGAGTGACGCACACAGCTGGGAGACCCGGGGACACTAAAGAGTGACGCACACAACTGGGAGACCAGGGGAAACTAAAGAGTGACACACACACAGCTGGGAGACCAGGGGACACTAAAGAGAGACGCACACAGCTGGGAGACCAGGGGACACTAAAGAGTGACGCACACAGCTGGGAGACCAGGGGACACTAAAGAGTGACGCACACAGCTGGGAGACCAGGGGACACTAAAGAGTGACGCACACAGCTGGGAGACCAGGGGACACTAAAGAGTGACCCACACAGCTGGGAGATCAGGGGACACTAAAGAGTGACGCACACAGCTGGGAGACCCGGGGACACTAAAGAGTGACGCACACAGCTGGGAGACCCGGGGACACTAAAGAGTGACGCACACAACTGGGAGACCAGGGGACACTAAAGAGTGACACACACACAGCTGGGAGACCAGGGGACACTAAAGAGAGACGCACACAGCTGGGAGACCAGGGGACACTAAAGAGTGACGCACACAGCTGGGAGACCAGGGGACACTAAAGAGTGACGCACACAGCTGGGAGACCAGGGGACACTAAAGAGTGACGCACACAGCTGGGAGACCAGGGGACACTAAAGAGTGACCCACACAGCTGGGAGATCAGGGGACACTAAAGAGTGACGCACACAGCTGGGAGATCAGGGGACACTAAAGAGTGACGCACACAGCTGGGAGATCAGGGGACACTAAAGAGTGACGCACACAACTGGGAGACCAGGGGACACTAAAGAGTGACGCACACAGCTGGGAGGGAGCGCTTGGTGACGTTCAGGATCATAAAGCTGAACAACTGTCTCTGTTGTTGGAAACGTACCTAAATGTTTGATGGTCTTATTTTAACAATGTGGTCACATGACTCCTTCTGGTGTTACTGCAGATCTGCTGTAAGCTAGCTAGCTAACGTAGCTAACCTAGTCATTTCAGATATACTGAGAAAACCCTTATGAAACAGACTAACTCTGACACCATAAGCCATCATGCAGACATCACTGGTTTTTGAAGATTACCATTGCCACGTATGAAGTGAGAAATCCCAGTAAAAAGTCCCATTCCAGTGTTTTCTAATGAAGTCATTAGCATTGTCCCCCGAGTCTGCTCTACTGTCTGTCCAGTTGATGTGGTGGGAAGTCTTCAACATATACATACTGCCATGGGCGAAGGAAGCATCCTCAATGGGGGTGGGACAATTTGGTATAAATAAAGGTGTGCCTTGGAAATACTTATTTACATAAATGATTACCAAACCGTTTGAGACCCACTACTTAGACTAAAGTGAACTTTAAACCCTCAGATGCCCCTTTCACACCAACGCTTTTTCAGCTCCGGCTCGGAGCTGGAGCCTGAAAAGTACCGTTTTTTCCTGTTCACACCGCAGAGGCGCCGGCTCTTAGCTCCGGAATCCGGTTCACTTCCAGCTCCAAAAAATTGTCGGTCTAGAGGCAAGAGCTTCGGAGCTAAGAGGCGGCGTCGCTTACGTCTCTCTTACGTCGAGGCGGGGGCAGATTCGTCGTTGAAGCTGAAGACCACAAAGAAGTCTTGCATTTCGCATGTGATGTTTGTAAAGTTCCAAGTAAAGTCGTCCCTTGTAAAGTCGTCCGATGCCTTCCATTTGGTTTTGTAAGAGGATAACCAAAGCGAACAGCGCTTCAATACAATCGGCCATTGTTGTTGTTGTCGATGTGAGGGATTTCCGCGCGGTTTAGATTTTATGAAGCAGGGAGCGGGAGCAGAAAAGGGAAACCGGAGCTGAACCAGAAAAGCTAGAAAGGGAAAAGCGCTGGTGTGAAAGCCGCAAGAGAGTCCTTTACCTCACTGAGCTGTAGTTATCAGCCTCTCAGTCTGACAGGAGAGGACTCTCCCTCCACCTCTTTAATAACAGCGCCTTATATCCGGGTGCTAGTGGAGCACGCTCGTGAACTGTTAGCGCCGGAGCCTCGCGGCGGGGAAACTGTGGCGCGCATAATTTTACAACTAAAGACACAGCTACGCAAAACACGCAGCATGTGCACGGCTCTGAGAATCTGCCTTGGTACAAAGTAGCAGTGAAAACATGGTACGGAGTTTCATTGATTTGGACATTCTCTCAATAAGCAAGTGGAATGGATTTGATAGTGAAGCTCTGACACAGCGCTCTACAAAGTGCGGCGAGTGGATAGACCGATTCACGGACTTTCCACATGGTATAAGTGGCGGGGTCTAAACTATTCATTTGAAAAGGTGGGGGGGACTTGTCCCACCCTCATATAATGGCTGCGACGCCCATACATACTGCCTTATAATGCACATATAGGTCACAGATGTAGGTCACATTGAATGGAGTGATTACTGTCAGCACTCTGACGGTAATCAGGCCACGGCTGACCAGAACACTCAGTCTCTGAAACTGAACATCATATTGACTCATATTGTCTTTCTAAAGCTGTGAGTTGCTCCGCTAATGAAGATGCAGAGATGTGGGTGTCAGATGTCCCCACATGTCAACGTAAACACACACAGCATAGGCACTCAGTGGATTTGACTGATGTGGCTGTGCATTTGATTTAATGACATATTTCTAAAGGCATCCAATTATATAAATGACATTTGTATATGTATTGAGTTGTGTGCATCCGTTGAAGGATACAAAGCGTTGTTGGCAAAGCAGATGTGACATTTGAGGTTGACTCTCATCTGGGTTTAATGCCTGATTATGGGGATAAGCACTTTAGTCTATAGACCATAACATAACCCCTCTGACCGCCAACACTGCGAGTCTAGAGTAGACCATGGATGTGTAATAAGAACTGGATACAGCGTCGGAGGCGGGGTCTCGGTCTTTCCCATGAGAGCTGCTCATAGAGAACCACAGTGACGCATCCTAAAACCCGGAAGTAAACTCCTTCTGGTTCCTTCGACAAAAACGCAATGCAATTTCTCCGTAGGATTTTGGCTAGATATAGCTGGAAATAAGGTCTGTGGTTGAGACACATTTAAGAAACAGATCACGTTTTGTTCAGCCGGATAATCTCCACATGTCTACCCTACTTTTATCATTTTCAAGTCATAAATCTAGTCGCCAGAAGCAAAATGCTAACGTTATGCTATGAACGAACTACAGCAGGGTCGCTGCTTCAACGTCACGCCGACTTAAGATTAGGGTGGCCATCCGTCCGGTTTTATGTCGGACAGTCCGGTTTTCAATGTCTGTGCCCGTCTGCCGGCGCAGCCTTGAGCCGGACGCTCATTTGTCCTCCTTTTGAGGTCATCCCTATTTTATACTTTTAGGGTATAAATATTGGCTGAATGCGATGTCAAATAAATATCTTGTATTTCATTGGTTAATAAACGTAAACAATTAGCCATGTGCTTCTTGACGTCACGTTCACGGCAGGGCACTGTGGCACAGAGTGATGTTAGCGCTAGCCGACTAGCTCATGAGCCAACTCCACCTAGTTAGCGGTAGGGTTAAACCGCAGAAATGCCGAAACAAAAGACTTCATTTAATCCTGAATGGTCGAAAGCATGGCCGTATCCACCGGACCTCGGTAATTTTTTTCGAGCTGTGTATAACTAAACTTGTGAAATAATTGCACTAAACGGGCTTCTTTGTAGTACTTCCATTTACTGCCGATGGGGGCGCTGCATAAGTACGTAGCCTCGGTTAAAGCAAACAGAAGAAGACATGTATCAACAAACCACCGCAGCCCGGACTTGAACCGGATCAGCGGAGGAGTGATCTCCTTGTACTCAAAAATGAATGTTGACAATGTGTTGTGATCATTTTAGCCTCTTCTGCTTCCAGATCATTAATAGCAACAATCAACTGATTCTTATTACACTTTCAAAAATAATTGATGCTGACATTGTCAGCCCACTGACATGGTTTGAAATCAATATATTATCCAATGTGTGACCCCCCACAGGACTGAAAAAGCACCTAACTAGATCATGAAAATCCCCCAAATCTCGGGGGATATCCCCGAAACCCCCCTAACATATTTGGACCTCGGTATTTAGGAAATCCTGGATACGGCCCTGACAGTGAGGAGCGGTATCTCAAACTGTTTTCCAAAGCAGAAGTCCCACTTGTGAATCTGAGGAAGATCAGTGCCAACATCTTCTCCATCCCATGTAGCAATGCACATACAGAACGTGTGTTTTCAATGATGACCTCCGCATGGAGAAATGAGAGAAATCGTATGGATGTGGACAGCGTCAAGGCAGAGCTGCACATTTGTGTCAACTTCACATTTGAGTGCACAGACATGTACCAGAGACTCCTTACAAACAAAAAACTCTTGGAAGCAGCCAGGAAAGGGCAAAAGTATCGAAAATAGACATTCAACTTGTGGTTAGTACACTAGTCTCATTGTGTTTAGAGTGTGAAGGATTCAGTGAAGCCAGGATAAAAACTAAAAGATAATCCCAAAGTGTCCTCCTTTTTGGTGTTATGGAAATGGCCACCCGACTTAAGATCCATATTCAAACATACAGATTCTAAATGGTACGAGTTGAAGCGTTTGTTTGAACACTTTGCAGGAGGCAGGGACTTGCTTTCAAGCAGAACAGGACAAACAAACTTACGTGTTCGGTGCATACTTGCCAACCTTGAGACCTCAGAAGTCGGGAGCATTTCCAAAACCACCGCGGGGGGGGGGGGGGGAGGGGGCTGCTAGTGGATCGCCGGAGCTGTATTAGATTAACATTAACATGCTTATTGTAGTTGTAAGTGCACTGCCTTGCGGCCTGTAGCACCACCATGGAGCTGTGTGTGGGCTGGACCTGTGTTTTACAGGAAAGGAGTGAGCAGAGGGTCGAGTTGTCCATTCTTGTTCTGTTTTCTGTGACTCCTCACCCTCTCAGACTTTCAGTTGCGAGCGCTACTAGAGACGCGCTTCCATGGAAACCAAACAATGGTGTAGCTGTATTAAAGAGTAAATCTGATTTTGTCAGAAATCGGGAGAAATGCGGGAGAAATATGACCCCGGGAGGAAACCGGGAGAGGGCCGTGAAATCGGGAGTCTCCCGCGAAAATCGGGAGGGTTAGCAAGTATGGTTCGGCGTAATGACGTACAACGGCCTCTACGACTTCTGGAGTCCTATTCAGCCACTTGGTAACAACCATCGTTTTTCAGACACGTCAACTCTTCAGAAATCACCAGTGGGGTCACTGCTGATGATTTAATGTCGTAGAACAAAACGTGATCCGTCTCTTCAATGTGTCTCAACCACAGACCTTAGTTCAGATATTTTCATAAATCCTGTGGAGAGATCCCATTGCGTTTTGTAGAAGGAACCGGAAGTGGTAAAATGCTAACTTACTTCCGGGTTTTAGGAGGCGTCACTGCGGCACATGAAGACAAAATGGCCCAACTTTTGAGAGAGCGAAACGTCACAGTGCGCTCATAGAGCATGCGCAGTTGAGTTTCCCCTTAAGCCCCGCCCCCGAGCTCCCACTCTCAGATGCACGTTCATAATGCCGAGGAAAATAACTCTCAGAATAACGTTATTAGCACATTTTACAACTTGAGGACCGAAGGTTTTTAATAAGGGCTATACAAATGTTCATACTGGGTAGTTTATTTGATTAAAAAAGAAAAAATGTCCAACGATTTACAGACGTCTCTTTCCCCATGTTAGTCAATGGGGAAAAGTCTTTCTGGGCCCAGGGACTGATACGGACTGATACGGAAGTTGCAGTACCGCGGTTTGGACACAACGAATATTTTCCTCAGAGTCCGGCGCACTTCCTGGGGGCTTGGTCTAGACTTGATGCTGTGGCTAGGTAGGACAGCAGCTGGATGTTAGCATTAGCATCAGGAGCTATAGACAGTGTAAACAAGAAAACGTAACAATATAACGTGTCAAAGAATATTTCTGTCTTTACTTTAGATATTTAACCTTTTCTGTGTGTTGACGTTTACGACCAAACCCTGGCTCTGGTATCTCTCTTAAGGAATGGGAGGCTCCAGCTATCTTGATAAACCAGTTCAACTCTCGGTCACAAAATGGTTTACGGCTGTGGGAACGCTGGCTTTCTAAGCTCCACAGATGTTTACGCCTCCCCCAATATGCTCATTAACTCTCTGTAAACTAGTTAAAAGGTCTATCGAGAGATAGGCTGGGCAGAATTGACATGACAACCCACCCGTGCAGTCAGAACCTTTTGCTGCTGTGACTTGTGATTTGAATTCTCCGGCCGTTGACTTGTAATAAACTACCAGTGTTTGACATCAAAGCTCCAACTCTCCTCGTGTCTCTCTGAGTCCTGACTCTCCATTGCTGCAGAAGTTTCCCTTACATAACGTTTAACTTGTCTAAATCACAATATAACAAAGGTTTAAGTTACATAACAAACCTAATAAACTATGCTACTGTATACTTCTACTCTATTACATTTTAGGCGCCAATATTGTACCTTTTACTCCACTACATTTATTTGACTGCTTTAGTTACGAGTTACGTTATTGGGTTTAGGATATAATCTAATTCGTAATATAAGTCAATTATGAAATACACTTTGACACATATTTATAGGTTAAAATACCCTGCAGTATATAAAGTTTCAAATTAGCTCGACTTTACAAGTTGTGATAAAAAAACATGAATATTCATAACAGTATACCAGTCAGTGTTTCCGCCAGACCAGGGCTGAGAGGGGCGTCTACCCCGAGAGCGGGGGGGTGCTTGAATTTTGACTTGAACCGTCCCTTATAGATACTGTCTTTTTACGTTAGGCGGATCATTTGGCTCGGCTTTCTTAAAGCGCCGGCTGTTTCGGATCCCAAACGGCTCTTCATGTTACCACAGTTTACCACGGAGCCTCAGTTTTGCCGCTGCGAGGCTCTGGTGGTCGCTGCTCACGCGCCTGCTCCACTACCACCGCTCATCGCGTCCAAATCACGCACGTTCCGTGTTGTCCTGTAGCAGGCACCGCCGATGTCGGGGAAACGATCTTCAATACCCCGAAAATAATCCCACCAGACTCCTTTGCCCCTCAGAGGGATGTTCTTTTTCCTTTTCGTTATTTCAAGCGATAAAAACTCTCGATCTTCTCTCGAATTATTAATATTAATAATTCGAGAGAAGATCGAGAGTTTGACGCAAGACGCCCCCCCTGGCGGAAACGCTGATACCAGTAACTCAATATATGTACAATTTTGAAATGGGACATTACGCATAATGAGTACTTTTACTTTCGGTACTTTAAGTATATTTGTATGCCGGTACTTTTACTGAAGTACAATTTTGAATGCAGGGCTTTTACCTTTCGGAAAGTACTTTGAAAATGTAGTTTTGCTCTTAACTCTGAGTACTTCTTCCTCCACTGCTTTTAACCTTAACATAAACCTAATCACGGAGAACTGTCATTGTACTTGCATCACACGCCAAGTACGACCCTATGTCTATCGGACTACTTTTTACGTTGGAATATTACGCAAACATGTACCGAAAGCAGTCAAAAGTAACACCAAAGTGTCCTTATTGTGTACAAATGTGTGTTCGCATTTAATGTCTTAGCGTCCAACTTTAGCGATAGGTCTTGGATGTGTGTAGCCAGTTTATCACGAAGACCGATATAGTTTGTTGTAAAAGTGAAACATTTGTATTATATGTTACTGTCAGTGTTAAAACACTGTAGAGAGAACAGCTGTGATCCACATCCTGTATGGAGAGCGGTGGATTCATCTCCAATCACACATCAGTACTTGAGTCTGAGAGATTAGAGAGTATAGATTACATCAGGATAAAAATAGTCCTCATTTATCCACAGAGACAGATATATCTCTCTATGGTGTTGATAAGCTGAATGACTGTATCGTATCATAGAGATAACTCAGATGTCAATAATTGGTTATTTGATTTTGGTTGATAAACAACAGCTCATGTGTTCATATAGTTCATAAACATGCATTGATTTCAGACGTGGGGTTTGATTGCTGTCACTTATTCCTACATTTCCACCTGTCAATCATTAGAAAAGCAGGAAACCATCAACCTGCCACTCACCCATCCTCCCTTTGAACGCTTGAAGACTAAGAAAAATACTGATTGACAGCTGCCATGCAAAATGATACCCATTGATTTCTTGTTTTCACCAACGATAGCTTTTTTAGGTAAGAGAGAAGGGTTTAAGATAAGAAAAGTGGATTCATATCAAGGTACACAAATTGTTTGTCCAACGCAAGGAAGTTTAAGGAACGTTGAATAATGCATGGACATAAAAACAATCGAATTTAGATATTTATATTGTCTTATATTGGATTATTACATGTTATTGGCTCATTGATCCCAGTTAGCTATTACCTATTCAAACCCTTAGAAAATGATATTACATGTGTTCAGCTTCTGGATTGGTTCAGTTGACTCTTAAGTCAAACAGAACATTTATATTTGTGTGGTCTAATGTGTTAAAACCAAACCTACACCTCACATAAGTTTCACTTTAGACTCAACTTCAACTACATAATACAACTTCCTAAATAGCTCAGAGAAAAGTGTAATTAATTGATTCGGTCAAATAATTAATAGCGCCTCAAATCAGATAATTCATTTTTAAAGCACTTGAGTTCCCAGACTTTGTTTTTCCGAAGTTTGGAGACTCTGCCGGTGGCACTGAGCTGTCAGAGTCTCAGCTGCAAACTTTCTGTCCTTATATAAGGTCTGACAACTCGCTGCAGCTCTTAAAAAGTACCCAGAGAAATGTGCTTACTCGCAGCAAAGTTCCTCCAGTTGTCAGAGGTGGGAGGAAGTGGAGTAAAAATACTTCATTACTGTACTTAAGTATATGTTTCTGGTATCAGTACTTTACTCCACTACTTATTTTCCTGACTACTTTTTACTTCTACTTCTTACATGTTGAACTCAAATACCTGTACTTTCTACTTCTTACATGTTGAACCCAAATACCTGTACTTTCTACTTCTTACATGTTGAACTCAAATACCTGTACTTTCTACTTCTTACATGTTGAACTCAAATACCTGTACTTTCTACTTCTTACATGTTGAATACAAATACCTGTACTTTCTACTTCTTACATGTTGAACACAAATACCTGTACTTTCTACTTCTTACATGTTGAACTCAAATACCTGTACTTTCTACTTCTTACATGTTGAACCCAAATACCTGTACTTTCTACTTCTTACATGTTGAACACAAATACCTGTACTTTCTACTTCTTACATGTTGAACACAAATACCTGTACTTTCTACTTCTTACATGTTGAACTCAAATACCTGTACTTTCTACTTCTCACATGTTGAACACAAATACCTGTACTTTCTACTTCTCACATGTTGAACACAAATACCTGTACTTTCTACTTCTCACATGTTGAACTCAAATACCTGTACTTTCTACTTCTTACATGTTGAACACAAATACCTGTACTTTCTACTTCTTACATGTTGAACTCAAATACCTGTACTTTCTACTTCTCACATGTTGAACACAAATACCTGTACTTTCTACTTCTCACATGTTGAACACAAATACCTGTACTTTCTACTTCTTACATGTTGAACCCAAATACCTGTACTTTCTACTTCTTACATGTTGAACCCAAATACCTGTACTTTCTACTTCTTACATGTTGAACACAAATACCTGTACTTTCTACTTCTCACATGTTGAACTCAAATACCTGTACTTTCTACTTCTCACATGTTGAACTCAAATACCTGTACTTTCTACTTCTTACATGTTGAACTCAAATACCTGTACTTTCTACTTCTTACATGTTGAACTCAAATACCTGTACTTTCTACTTCTTACATGTTGAACTCAAATACCTGTACTTTCTACTTCTTACATGTTGAACCCAAATACCTGTACTTTCTACTTCTCTCATGTTGAACTCAAATACCTGTACTTTCTACTTCTTACATGTTGAACTCAAATACCTGTACTTTCTACTTCTTACATGTTGAACTCAAATACCTGTACTTTCTACTTCTCTCATTTCCCAAACAGCTGGTTCCTTTAGTCTGAATGTGTGTTTGATGCGTGATCATTATTCTTTAGAGTCATTGCGTGCCTATTGATTTGAACACGATCCGTGTATCCATAATTTCCTGGTCTTCTCTAAAGAAGAGGGACCAATGGAAACGTTGTCATGTTGCCGTTGTTCAGCATGGAAACATTCATTAGCTAACAATGACATTATTGTTCTATTAATATAAAGGGAGGTCAGGTACTCTTTAAAGCAGCTGCTAGTTATGGGTACTTTTTACTGAAGGACACTTCAAAGCCTCTTTACTTTTACTTGAGTAAAGAAGTTTAGTCAGTACTTCTACTTTCACCAGAGCATTTTTAAACACGAGTATCTGTTCTTCTACTTGAGTAAAGCATGTGTACTTTTGCCATCTCTGGTGACGATGAAGTCATTGTTGTCTCTAATCCTTTGTTAATCCTTTCTTCTCCTCCAGCTGTTCGAAACGACCGCAATAAGAAGAAGAAGGAGAGTCCGAAGCCGGAGCTGACGGAGAGTTACGAGCTGACGGCCGAGCTGGAAACCATCATCGAGAAGATCAGAAAGGCCCATCAGGAAACCTTCCCCTCCCTCTGCCAGCTGGGCAAATACACCACGGTGAGTTCAGGGACCTGAGTCATAAACATGTTAGAGCAGGGGGGTCAAAGTCCTCTCAGTTCAGGGGTCAAATTTGAGCGCAAGTGGGCCGGACCAGTAAAATCCAAGCATAATAATCTAGAAATAACCACGACTTCAAATGGTTGCCTTTGTTTTAGTGCATAAAAGTATGTTCTGTATCTATCTTTTGACAAAACATTATGAACAAGTCAAAGTCAACTTTTTTGTCAATCTTTCAGTTTGTGTGTACTGACAGAGAGACCGAAATACCGTTTCCCACAATCCAGAGGTATACAAAATACAAATATATATAAAATATGTATACAAATATGTATATATACATAATCAAAAGACACATGTACTGTATACATATGCACACATTAAAGTCATAAATAAAAGCACAACAATCAATATATACAAAATAACAGCCACTTCAAAATCTGTGAAAAACAACCAAGAAAATCAAGTGCAATTTCAACAGTTAGTGCCATGTACATGTTCGAATTGATTTATTTGAAGCTCCAACCACCGGAATTCGTTATGATAGTTAAGAAAACTCTCCTGGAGAATTTTATTCAAATTCCAACAACATTTACCCCCCCCCATCAACCTTGAAGTTTAGCCTCAAATTGAAAGTGGGAAAGTCTAATCTTCATCCCCCAGAATTCATTCTATTAGTCAAGAAAACTCTCCTGGTGAATGTTTTCCTCAATCTGACAACATCACCCCACCCCCCCCCCCCCCCCCATCGAGCTGGGCTGCCACACCAGCAGCTGCAACTGAGGCTACACTTCCAGCTCGATGAGGGGGGGGGGTACATGTTGTCAGATTGAGGAAAACATTCACCAGGAGAGTCTTCTTGACTAATAGAATGAATTCTGGGGGATGAAGATTAGACTTTCCCACTTTCAATTTGAAGGACCACCCTCATTCACACATTACATCAGATCACAGTGTATCTACAGACACATGTAGTCGGAGGTATCTGGAACTGAACTATCTGGTATTTTACTGTGTGATTTATTTGTCTGATCATTTCCACATCTGTGTAGTAATCCTCACACACCACAAAGTGGAAGCCATTAAGGAAGAAGTTATCCGCCTGCCTGTAAATATATTACTTTGTACGTAAAAAATACATATAAGTTCAATCCAATCCAACTTTATTTATATAGCACTTTAAAACCTTCAGACCAAAGTGCTGGACAGAGAGATCAGCTCACACAACATAAAATAAATACATTAAACAAAACAAACCAGAATAAACGTAAAAATAATAAAAAACAGCCATATGATAAAAACAATAGACCACTGAAAGCAAATAAAAGCAATAATCTACTTGTTTACGAATGCTAAGGAGAAGAGGTGGGTTTTAAGACAGGATTTAAAAGCAGACAGTGGGAGCCTGTCTGATTAACAAGGGCCGGTCGTTCCACAGTGCGTGAACTATATATAGGGCTCGACCAAACCATCTCTTGTTGCACTCAAGCTGCTGACTCACAGTATATTGAACATTGAACAAAGTATGTTTGACAGCCTGCGTTAGAGCTTTCACCTGATCGACCAATATCTCTGCCTTTTGATCCGAACTACCCGCAGAGTGCAGAGCTCATAATGATAATCAATACGAGTTCTGTACTCTCCTCTGCCAGGTAAATCCTCAACACCACCACTTCTCCTTCTTCTCCTCTCAAGAGCCACTCATTACGTGTGATGGAAAGCCTGTAGAAAGCATGAGTCACACAGTAATAACATCGTGCGGTGAACTCATCGCCGCTTCCAGCTGTCTCTGGTGAGCTGGATCTGATGATGGTTGCAGGGTTTGTTTGCCCCAGATTTGAGATTTGGCACAAGGGAGAGGAGGATTTAAAAAGAGAGAAGTCTAGACTGGAAGACGTTGCAGCCGAAGGGAAACATTCTCCCAGACAGGAAGCAGATCTTCAGCCAACTGCAGCGTCTGGCTCTGTGGTGATGCTCGAATGAACGGACTAACGTTTTTGAGTTGTGTGAGTTCTCGTGAATCCTTAACTTTACCCACTCTCTGCTGTCTGTGTTTTTGTCAATGTATAGAACATGTCAGAAACAAAAACATACAACAATAATATATATATATATTCTCTTTTTCCTTTTTTTTCTCACTCAAATTAATAATTATAACAAAGTACAAAAAACAAATAATAACAAAAACAAAAGCAATAATAATTCTCAGGTAGTCTGTCATGTTCAACAGGGGCAAGAAGAAGCTTAACAACACTGTTCTGGCCCCCCCCCCCCCCCTCTAGCATATATCTTTCTTATAAATAAAACATTAGGTCATCAGCGACATGTTTGTCATGTTGGGACGGGTGGCGCAGTGGTCTGTGCGTTTGATCATCAGATTAAGGGGCGTTGGGGAACTCCAGTTCGAAACCCGCTCCCGCCCCACACACACTTCACCCGGATGTGCTCCTGTGGGTATCGTCCACAGTAGATGACCATTACATGTATGATCTGTATGTGTAATGTGTATTTGTAAAGCGCTTTGAGAGTCTTTGATAAAGCGCTATAATAAATATAAGGATTATTATTATTATTATTATTTGTTTGCTTTTAGTTTTTTTACAAAACAATCAGAAAGACTTTTACAATTACAAGAAATAACAACAAATGGGATTCACAGGTCCTGTTCATAACCATTCATGATGTGGCTCCTAAATAATACTTTCAGTTTAGACTCGTACAATATCTCAGTGCATCGCTGCAGTTGTTCCACAGACTAACCTTTGGATGAGATGCAGAAGGCATTTGTTCGTACGGGTGGTTTTTTGAAAATGCAGTTTCCTCTCATGCTTTCTCTCCGTGTGAAAAGTCCCTGGATGTTATGAGGTCATTGTTGATTTGCGGCTCTGAACATCATTTGAATAGTTTTATAGTCAACCAGGTTTTGTAGTTTTAGTGTTTTTAGCTTGATGAATAATTTATTTGTTGGTTCTCTGTACGTAGTTTGATGTATACCTCGTACGGCTGTTACTCTGCATTGGGAGGACAGCGTTTGACGAATGATTAAAGATCGTACAGTTCGCCTTCACTTGTTCTTCCAGGTGAGATGCAGACAGATTCATCCTGAGCTCTAAAACAAGAGGCATTTTGAATCAAAGCTTGAGAGACTAGCCTGTTTATCTACATGGATGTAAGCTTATACATAACGACTGATATTCACACATTCTCACGGTGGATTTCTTGGAGGTTAACATTTGACAAACAATACAGTTTACAAGAGTCTTGTTCTGCTTGGTATCCTAGCGAGATGCAGATTCACACAATCCTGAGCTTAAAAATAACAACTGATATTCACACATTCTCACGGTTGATTTCTTGGAGGTTAACATTTGACAAACAAAGCGTACAGTTCGCCTTTACAAGAGTCTGTCCTGCCAGGAGATCCTAGCGAGATGCAGATTCACACAATCCTGAGGTCAAATAATTGTCTCGTTACGAATCAAAGCATTCAATAAACTGGGCATTGTGTCTTTATTAATGTACACAAATACACAATGACTGGTAATGCATTGCAGGCAACTTTTATGGGGTGGGCATAACGAGCGGTCGAACATGCATGTACTAAAACTAACTCCATATTATTCCTCAACAGGTAACATTAACAGCAAGGAGCAGTTACTTTGAGTCCGCACATCACTGCAGGACAGTGGATTAAAAGCAGCTAATCCAATCAGCCTGTGTTTGTGTTTTTATGAATCAAAGCGTACGGGAAAAAGATCTGAGCAATTTATCGATATTGAACCAATATCTTGACATGAGGCTCAATATCGCCCTGGAGTTTGGATGTCATTAACTCCTTATCGATGTAATGTTCTGGACTTACAGACTGTTCTAGCTGTGTTAGTTATACTTCTTCACCTTTCCGTCAGACAGCCTTTCTTTGTCTATCTGCTCTCTAAAGCCACCAGACTCCACTGAGCCATTTCCCCGCTGCAGAACACAAACGTGTTGCTTTGTGTGTGTTATTGTTTGACTCTGTGAATTCAAACTAACTAACCCTTTAGTCAAACAAAGACAAAGGCTGCTGGGCTAGTTATGCATGATGTAAGACAGGGCAATACATTCATATTATATCGATATTGTGATTGTAATATCCCACATGTGTCTTCTCCTGGTTTTTAACGCTCTATTGCTGCAAAATGATGGATTATCTGAGCTTACCAGTCATTTTATCCATATTACCATTGATTCTTCATCCAAAATGTCTTTGTATTTGGTGAAAGCTCAACAGTCAGCACTTCAATATCATTGCAACATGGATTTTAGGATATCTGATAAGAAAATCTTATATAACATTATATTTGTCTCTATATAGTCCTGAAGGATTGGGTGTGTGTGTGTGTGTGTGTGTGTGTGTGTGTGTGTGTGTGTGTGTGTGTGTGTGTGTGTGTGTGTATGTGTGTGTGTGTGTGTGTGTGTGTGTGTGTGTGTGTGTGTGTGTGTGTGTGTGTGTGTGTGTGTGTGTGTGTGTGTTGTGTGTGTGTGTGTGTGTGTGTGGTGTGTGTGTGTGTGTGTGTGTGTGTGTGTGTGTGTGGCCTAGCATTACTATACTTGTGGGGACCTACATCTGTTTACACAGTCACATGTGGGGACTCGCCTCCCTTATGGGGACAAATTGGAGGTCCCCATAAAGGGAATCATTAATTTTAGGGTGAAGACTTGGTTAGGGTTAGGGTTAGGGTTAGGGTTAGGGTTAGGCATGTGTTGGTTATGGTTAAGGTTAGGATAAGTCTCCAGGAAATGCATGTATGTCAATGTAATGTCCCCCTGAAGTGATGTATACATGGTATGTGTGTGTGTGTGTGTGTGTGTGTGTGTGTGTGTGTGTGTGTGTGTGTGTGTGTGTGTGTGTGTGTGTGTGTGTGTGTGTGTGTGTGTGTGTGTGTGTGTGTGTGTGTGTGTGTGTGTGTGTGTGTGTGTGTGTGTGTGTGTGAGGGCTTTATTATCCCTGTCATCTCCAAACGTCATGCTAGAGAGATCTGTGTCGTCCCTGAACCTCCGAACAGCGGCTCAAAACTAACAACCCATGAAGCCCATATAGCTAATCCTCGCAGGACCTTGAAGAAGAACCTGTCGGACACATCAGGCCTCGCTTGTCCGGTCTCGCAGCAAACCGACCCTGTAAAAGATTGTACATTCCCGTCATCTGAGTGACAACCAAACCCCCGAGGGACGTTTCTGCACTCAACATGACTCGGTGCAAAAGTTGGAGGTCATTCAAATGTTTGGAAAAAGCCTCCGAGCTTCACTTTGTGACGCTTTGACAGGTTGGACGGCTGGAGGTAGCGGAGATAGGGTCGCTTTGATTGACACGCAGGAATGGCAGCGCTGTGTTTGTTATTAGGATGACTTACATATAGATTTCAGCGTGTGGTTGACTGATGCTCCACACAAACACTTCTGCACGGAGCGAGCGGAAGCTAACGGGGGAGGGGAGGTTTCATGATTTAGTTGTGCTAGATCTAGAAGTCTCATGACACCTGTCAGTCGTGTAAAATGCTGGTTGTTCAAAGATAAGCTGCCGTAATGTGTCTCTTGTTGCAGCGATGAGATTCCCTGACAGTAAACCTCGGAGCCGAGATGCTAAGAGCTGCTGAAACGGAGCAGAGTGGCACAAAGTGAAGCTATTAGCTCCACGGCGTCGCTGCACAGTAAGCCCCCGTCTCCATAACGCTCTATTTTCCCCAACACAAAGCTGCTAATCGCTGTAACCCCTCTCTCCTCCGCCCGCACCCCACTCCCTCTGCCGCCAGACACTTCCTGCTCTTACTAAATAAACATAGTAGACATAATGGCAGAAATCTGGCTCGCTCGGGTTGAAAGTATGAGCCAGTGTTTGCTGGAGTGGCAGTCGGGCCTCAGATAAAGCCTTAATCTGGATCAGTGGTAATTACACTTGCTCGCAGACTGTGAGAAGTTCCTCATTATTACCAGAGATCGGATCCTGATGCGCCTTTTGAGTCCTCCAACAGAAGAGGAGCTCCGCGCCCCTAGATTAGGTTAAAGCTCCAATTATGTGCTGAAATATTCAAATCCTAGTCTGCAGTGATTTAGGAGTTCATTGCCGGGTTAGTGGAGAGAGAGTGAGAGGGTTTAGAGTCACGATGAATAACGCTCAGCGATGGAAAACCTGACAGGCTCTTTCAAAGAGAAAATACAGAGTTAGAGCTCCGTGCTGTACAGTAGAAGTACTCAGATCATGTACTTGAGTATCCAATCAAGTTTTATTTATATAGTACATTTAGAAACGATGTTTGGTGGAGCCAAAGTGCTGAACATAAAATAAAAAATAGCCTACAGAAGAGACACTTTACAGCAAATACAACAACACAGATTGTTCAGAATATCAGTATGAGGAAAACGAGACCCTCTATCCTTAGACCCTCTGTCCTTAGACCCTCTGTCCTTAGACCCTCTGTCCTTAGACCCTCTGTCCTTAGACTGAGTAAAAGTAGAAGTACTCAGATCATGTACTTGAGTAAAAGTAGAAGTACTCAGATCTTGTACTTGAGTAAAAGTAGAAGTACTCAGATCTTGTACTTCAGTAAAAGTAGAAGTATTCAGATCTTGTACTTGAGTAAAAGTAGAAGTACACAGATCATGTACTTGAGTAAAAGTAGAAGTACTCAGATCTTGTACTTGAGTAAGAGTAGAAGTACTCAGATCTTGTTCTTGAGTAAAAGTAGAAGTACTCAGATATTGTACTTGAGTAAAAGTATTAGTACTCAGATCTTGTAGTAAAAGTAGAAGTACTCAGATCTTGTAGTAAAAGTAGAAGTACTCAGATCTTGTTCTTGAGTAAAAGTAGAAGTACTCAGATCTTGTACTTGAGTAAAAGTAGAAGTACTCAGATCTTGTACTTGAGTAAAAGTAGAAGTACTCAGATCTTGTTCTTGAGTAAAAGTAGAAGTACTCAGATCTTGTTCTTGAGTAAAAGTAGAAGTACTCAGATCTTGTTCTTGAGTAAAAGTAGAAGTACTCAGATCTTGTACTTGAGTAAAAGTAGAAGTACTCAGATCTTGTAGTAAAAGTAGAAGTACTCAGATCTTGTAGTAAAAGTAGAAGTACTCAGATCTTGTACTTGAGTAAAGTAGAAATACTCAGATCTTGTACGTAAAGTAGAAGTACTCAGATCTTGTAGTAAAAGTAGAAGTACTCAGATCTTGTAGTAAAAGTAGAAGTACTCAGATCTTGTACTTGAGTAAAAGTAGAAGTACTCAGATCTTGTACTTGAGTAAAAGTAGAAGTACTCAGATCTTGTACTTGAGTAAAAGTAGAAGTACTCAGATCTTGTACTTGAGTAAAAGTAGAAGTACCAGAGTGTAGGAATACTCTGTTATAGTAAAAGTCCTGCATTCAAAATGTTCCTCAAGTGAAAGTAGAAAAGTATTCTCATCAAAATATAGTGAAAGACAGTAAAAGTAGTCGTTGTGCAGATTGGTCCATTTCAGAATAATATATATGATATGTTTTATAATGATTGATCATGAAAGTGTTCTCAAAGCTGGTGAAGGTGCAGCTAGTTTGAAGTACTTTGTATACTGCAGAGTAGCTGGTGGATTTACTCCAGGTGGAACTAAAGTCTGATTCAACACTTGGTTATATTTACCATCATTCATCCAGATCTGTGAAGTAACTAAAGGGATTAAATACATGGAGTGGAGTAGAAGTACAACATGTACCTCTGGACTGTAGTGGAGAAACAAAACTCAAGAGATTTGACACATTTCAATGACCAACAGGGAACAGCTCATAACGGCAGGAAAGTGGATTCAATGCAGGTAATCAACCATTCATGGTGTGTTTTATACATTAAAACACAGTGTTACCATGTCAGTGGTGATGTGAACAATGAACAAACACATTTCTATTTAAAAAAAAGAGTTATTAGCGCGAGAATGAACACGCTTTATTGACAGTGATGGTGATGGAAAACCAGCATGGCACTTTGAAAGGCAAAATAAAGCGTTAGCGCTCGATGCTATTCAATGCTATTCGTCACATTCGTGCTTTCACTGCCCCCCCCCCCCCTCCTGCTTCTTCTCTACTGTCGCGAGTTGTCTTAATTTGTTTGGATAAATGTCTTAAATGGAATTAGAAATCCCCGGCAACTTCCTTGTTTGGCTCTATTGAATTATGGGACTGGTGTAATTGACTGAGATTGCGGGGTGTGTTATCGCCCTCTCCTTTTCCACCCAGAGGCAAGAGCAAGATGAGTTGCTTTAATATCAGCCACCTCCACCCCCTGACACATGTGCAAACACATCCTCTGTCTCTCTCACACACTCACACTCACACACACACACACACACACACACACACACACACACACACTCATCAAATCGGACGTGAATCAGGGGAAAGTGCGTCCGTAGTGCCGTTGTGTCGACTGCAGCTCGTTGTGTGTGATTTAAGCTCGGCTCTAATGTGCCTGTCGCTTAACACCAGATCATATTTAATGATCTCTCTCTCCCTTTATCTCCCTTCATCTCCCCCTCCCTCTCTCTCTCTCTCTCTCTCGCTCTCTCTCTCTCCCTCGACACAGTGCATTGTTTGCTGACAGTGTCCAAAGCAGTAACACTCTGGAGGATTGATGTTGTGTTTAAGCTCCCGCGGCTCAGACTGATGTTGGAGTTTGAAGACACACTGAGTACATATTGGATTTTCAGTAAAGGATGTTAGGCGCTCACTTTGTCCGACAGCTTCTGTTACCTCAACAGCTGCAGGGCGTAGAGATAGCTCACCTTCCTGCAGGATCTGAGGTTTCTGGGGATTTTCAGGCGTCAACCTGCGAATGTTATCACAGTATTTAATAGTGTTGTCATTTGGAGGATGGTTTGAGAAAGATCGGAAGAGCTACGGCGCTAATTTGCCTCAAAACCAGGATTAGGCGTCTTGTTTTTCCAACATGCAGTTCCACCTCTCATACGTTTAAAGAAGTCTTTTTGACATGCTGGAAAATAAGTGTTAGACAAAAATATAGCCATTTTATAAGCCATCACCTACAGTGGCTAACGGGTGCTAACGGGCTCACGTGTGATCACATTCACCAATATATCACAGGTCTCAGATATATACAGAGCCTGTCTCTGATTGGCTGGAACACCAAACAGATCATTGCAGCATTACCCATAAATTAATCCCCTCTGTTTCAGCCCTGTTTCCAAAGTGCTGATTCTCTGTCTGTTACTTGAAATGAGGAGCCCCTCCCCACGCCCCTCTGAGAGAGATTGGGACACATGTTGATGTAGAAGAGACATGAAGAAGAGGGGACACATGTTGATATAGAAGAGACATGGAGAAGAGGGGACACATGTTGATGTAGAAGAGACATGAAGAAGAGGGGACACATGTTGATGTAGAAGAGACATGAAGAAGAGGGGACACATGTTGATGTAGAAGAGACATGAAGAAGAGGGGACACATGTTGATGTAGAAGAGACATGAAGAAGAGGGGACACATGTTGATGTAGAAGAGACATGAAGAAGAGGGGACACATGTTGATGAAGAAGAGACATGAAGAAGAGGGGACACATGTTGATGTAGAGGAGACATGGAGAATAGGGGACACATGTTGATGTAGAAGAGACATGAAGAAGAGGGGACACATGTTGATGTAGAAGAGACATGAAGAAGAGAGGACACATGTTGATGTAGAAGAGACATGAAGAAGAGGGGACACATGTTGATGCAGAAGAGACATGAAGAAGAGGGGACACATGTTGATGTAGAAGAGACATGAAGAAGAGGGGACACATGTTGATGCAGAAGAGACATGAAGAAGAGGGGACACATGTTGATGTAGAAGAGACATGAAGAAGAGGGGACACATGTTGATGTAGAAGAGACATGAAGAAGAGGGGACACATGTTGATGAGAGACATGAAGAAGAGGGGACACATGTTGATGTAGAAGAGACATGAAGAAGAGGGGACACATGTTGATGAGAGACATGGAGAAGAGGGGACACATGTTGATGAGAGACATGGAGAAGAGGGGACACATGTTGATGTAGAAGAGACATGAAGAAGAGGGGACACATGTTGATGAGAGACATGAAGAAGAGGGGACACATGTTGATGAGAGACATGAAGAAGGGGATTTTGCAGAATAGGTGACCTTTAAAATAAGCCCATAAAACCTTGTAGGTATTTGCACCGTAGTAAACTGGTCAAAGTTGTTCAAGTTCCAGTATAACTCTCTACTTTGGGATCTAGCTTTCTGCGCTCTTCATTCAATTATCTCAGTCTGGGTTTCGGAGTTGTTCC
>NW_022990718.1:0-22336 GCF_902827175.1 Gymnodraco acuticeps
TAGATGAAATAATGGGATTGCTTCATGTTTTAAAGGGGCTTTTTAAATGTGTTTTTAGTAATATGCGCCCAGCATTAGCCTCCTTTAGCTTAGTGGTGGTGACGTGAAGTCATGTGACCCTGCTGTAGTTCCTTTATAGCCCAACATTAGCTGCCTTTAGCTTAGCGGTGGTGACGTGAAGTCATGTGACCGTGCTGTAGTTCCTTTATAGCCCAACGTTAGCCGCCTTTAGCTTAGCGGTGGTGACGTGAAGTCATGTGACTTTGCTGTAGTTCCTTTATAGCCCAACATTAGCCGCCTTTAGCTTAGCGGTGGTGACGTGAAGTCATGTGACCGTTCTGTAGTTCCTTTATAGCCCACATTAGCCTCTTTTAGCTTAGCGGTGGTGACGTGAAGTCATGTGACCCTGCTGTAGTTCCTTTATAGCCCAACATTAGCCGCCTTTAGCTTAGCGGTGGTGACGTGAAGTCATGTGACCCTGCTGTAGTTCCTTTATAGCCCAACATTAGCCGTGTGTTAGACTTTGACTTGCATTTTTTTTCTTCCAAGTCAACTGTTTGGAATGAAATCCTTATTTGGAAACGTCATAAAGCCTTGAAACATATTTGAGTATCCAAGCTTTCGAAGGATTCCTAACGAAGCGGGTAGATCCGGTCCCCCGTTGCCCTCTGCTTTTAGTTCAGGACAACCCGTTCATCTGGGATCAATTAACTCTGCCCTGTGCCTCTGCTCAACATAATGATAGGCTTTCACCCAGTAATGCCTTTGTTCTTGATGGCTCTGTTTGTGTTCCTCCTCCACTCGGAATCAAGTTAGAAGTTGGGGGTGCATCTGAGAAGGTCTATTTTCTGCCCTCTTGTTTTTCGGGTATTTTGAGTTTGTGTATTGCGTTTGAAGTCTCCTTACTTAATTAAAACTTATGGTTGGTGATCATGAATGTGACCAGGAATGCCATGCAGATGCAGAATGGCATCTTGGGGAGAAAACAGCGGTTGATGTCTGGAAACCCCAAATCACTCTTGATTTTTCCTCCGTTTCCCACTGTTTGTGTTCATTCCTTTCCTTCTCCGTTGTTTGACTCTCATAGATCTGGCGAGATATTTTGATGCCGTGTCGTTCAATTAATCCTTTCTACTGGGTACGGTTTGGTAATGAGAAATGTTTTTCAACTGTTACCAGCTCCACATTTTCAGAAACAGGGATTTATCAAAAAGAAAAGTATTTCTCAAACTTTCATTGGGCCTTTTCGTTTTTTATAGAAAGTTTTACTCCTACTATGCTTTAGGCTACTTCACTGGTGGTCAGAAGTCAGCATGTCTTGTATTTAGCTTTAGCCGTAATACCTATTTAAAAGTTTAGCAATACTTTTGAACACAAGCTGTATTGCTAAACTTTACAAAATGCATTACGGCCCGTCCACACAGCAGCGTTAAAAAAATCTTCCAACGCTTCTGCCCATTCACTTTGAATGGGGTGACGTCACTTTGCCTCGCTTTTCGCCGAACTGCATTGTGGGGAAGCAAAGCGAAGATTTCCAAGATTTTCAGGATTCGAAAGTTGAGCAATGTTCAACTTTTGAAGCTGAGGTGGAAGCGTCAGCCAATCAAATCCTGTTTATGCAAATCTGACAGTACAAGCGCTAGCGCTAGCTATCAAACCGCGTGCAAGCTGGGAGAGCCAGACCGCAGTTCATTTTCTATATTCCTGAAAATGGAGGAGAAATTTGTTATTGCGGTGGCAAATCACCCGGTTCTTTATGACCAGTCGCTAATAAAGTAACGGGATACAATCCGGAGGAACCAGGCATGGAGGGAGGTGGCAGAGACAGTAGGTTTTCGCCTGTTTAGGGATTTTATATTCAGTTTACTTCGTTTTAACATTGCTATTGCTTTGTATGTCGGGGGCGGGAGATTCATCTGATTGGTTGTTGGTCGCGTTGCTCCCAAAAAATCCCCAAGCTTTCAGACACGCCCACCTCCAAGATCTTTAAGATTTTTTTTAACGCTGCTGTGTGGACGGGCCGTTACGGATAAAACAAGATGAAATCACCTAATGAATTTACCTTGTTACCTGCAACAGTGGAAGATGATTATGGTTGTGATTAAAACATGATTTCCTGCCGAAAGGTCCCAGAACTATTGTGCTCATCGCCTGAGAATCAGCTAACTTGTGCATTTAAAGAAAGAACATCTTATACTGATAGAAAGATGTTTTTTTGCGTACGAAATATTTTTGGTTTCTGTTCTTTAAGGTCCCATACATAGGACATAGGACTCTGTAATAACTGGGGTGGGGGAAATAATCGATACAGCATAGTATCGCAATACTTTGCGTGGCGATATTGTATTGATACACAGATGCCAAGTATCGATATTTGATTATATAAACTATTCATATTGCAAATTCAAGTTCTTGGTAACAATTGCTTTTTTCAACGGGTCATCAAGTCAGTGGGATTGGCAGGAAGTTAGTCCAAACAAAGATGTAAATATATCATATCGCAATACTTAGCATATTGTAGAATCGCAATACTATTGTGTCGTGGATTAAGTATCGCGATAGTATCGTATCGTGGGGAGCCTGGTGATTCCCAGCTCTAGTAATAACCATAAATATTGAGCAAAATCTCCATCAGAAGCAACAAATAATATCTGATACTGCAGAGCAATGGCCTCAGCTGCCTCCTTGACACCTCCCATCCTCGCTCTGCTCTCTTACTCCCAACGAAAAAAAGTCCAACTCGTTTCCGGTTGAGTTGAGCCTCCTCTTCCCAGCACAGATCCTTGGATAAGCCCGAGTCAGGATGAAGGAGCACTCTGTTTCTACTGTGGTGAAGGAAGAGGGGTATTTTTTTCATCAGAGGTGAACATTCGGGTGAAATGGTCGTCTAGGTGGTCCTCGATGGGGCTTTGGCACCGATACACACTGTTATCAATTAACTCAAAGAACATTGGAGACATATTTATCGCTTCTGATAATCAGTATCTATGCAGGAAAAGTGTTTAATAGGTGTTGCAAATGTCCCAGTGGAAGGTGGGGTTGATGATGGGTTGGAGGTTAGAGAATCATTACTTGATTTGGGGATAATCTTCTGTTACTCCTTGGAGGCTTTCATTGTGGTTATAGACAACGAAAGTGACCAATATTTGTGTAAGTATTGTAAAAAGAGCTGAATGGAGATGTTCAAACCCTGCCTTAACTCACATCTTCCCACACCTGGTCGAATTCTGTGTAAAGTGTACATGGTTGTTACTGTTGAAAATCTCATTCTGCTTATGGATTTGTAATCAGGATAATTTACAAGGCTGCTTCACCACCATTGAGCAGCTAAACTTAAACATCCAACTTGGTGACCATGGCATTTTCATTAATGGCCACCAAGCATTATAATATGGTTTCAGCCGAGCTTAAAACGGGCAAAGACTTTCCCTCTTTCCCCCACGGTGCAAACAAAATGAATATGAAGCAACCAGTCTGCATTACCTTGACCGTAATTTGAGTTTTTAGTTGGAATAATTGTAATATTGTAGTAGATAATTATGCTGGTATTCATGTTTTATGAATCTGGGAAATTAGCTAATAGCTCAAGATGGTATGAGTGTCTCTTTTCTTTCAATCAATGTATTTATATGCAAGGGTCTTGTTCAATGAAGACACTATATCTGCTTCTGAAATGTCTACTAATATACGGTCATAGTAAACTTATTATTACTATCTCTGGGGGATTCACACACATCTCCAAACACTGATATAGATCCGTCGTGTTTGTTCAGATCCATAACATGAAGTCACCATTGTTTTTCACACGAGTGCTGAAACCAGTGACTAAGACTGCTGACATTTCATTGACCCCAGTGTCACAACTGGCAAAGATTTACACATACCAGTTTGTTTTGGAAAGGACTTGCACGAGACAGGGTTTCAGAGCCCGGAAACAGCATCAGTCAACCTTTACACAGCGTGGTTGGGATGGGTACCTACCCTTCATTCAGATAAATTACCGCTATCCTTTGTTTTGACTGATAATTTGACTCATAGATCGTTGACCCCAGTTAGAGAAGCAGTGATATAGTGAGCTTTACGATGCTCACAAACTTTTACAAGTGTTGTTGGTGCTAAGAATAGCCAGTAAACCTCCTGTTTGTTTGCATGGCAGACGGTGTTTGCAAGGTGGCTCTCTGTCATCCTTCACACTTTAGTATTGTGTGTGTGTGTGTGTGTGTGTGTGTGTGTGTGTGTGTGTGTGGGTGCGTTTGCCCGTGTATGTGTGTTATCTAAACACTTTTTTCCGACAGACGTAGGGGCCAGGTTCCAAGAAAAGTGTTGCGGCTTCTAGAGTCTGTTTTCTTTCTGACATGCTGAAGTGAATCTGGACATTTGATTATTGAAACGGAGATAGCAGTGTACCTTCTGCTTTGCTGTGTAAACACAACTACACCTGTCTTAATGTACAAAGAGAAACCTTGGACACACATTGCATTGCAAGGTCATACCAGTATTTGTACATTCAAACGGAAGAATATAGAGGTTGAAACGCTGTGAATGTTTATACCATGCAACCCAGTGTTCCTTTTTTAAGCTATTTTTAGATTGCGTCATGTTTGTTAGTTCTGAGAGATCAGAGGTGTATGAATATTAGTCATAGTTAGTCAACTTAACCCCGTTTTTAAATGTTTAGACCAAAGTACATCGCTTTTCCATGACTTTCTCAAATAAGAAAATCAAATGACGCGATTATAACTTATTTTGGTGACGGCACAGTATACTTTTCTGCAGAAGAGCCTCTCTTGAAACACAACTACACACTTATTCTTCACCACAGGTTCCAGATATTGACCCTCTTTGAAGCACTGCTAATGGGATGATAATGTCGGTGTTGGTCCACCACATTTAGACAGAAAACTCTCTCAGTGTTGGAAGGATTACCGTGCACATTAATGCAGCGTTAATGTTCTGGATGAATATAGTTTTTCTTTAAACTTCTCTTTTTAGTTGTGGATATCAGATGAAACAGAGATAATAGTTTCTTTAACACATTAAATAGTATTCCCTATTGTCATTACTCATTTTTATTTGGGTTGCATTATCGTTGACACTAACCCCACCAATGCACACTTATGTAAATACATTTAACAATCCAAATATGTATGTCCATTAGGGCTGCACGATTTGGGGAAATAATCTCATTGCGATTTTTCTGACAGATATTACGATTCGATTTGCGATATTTGTTTTTTAGCGACCCAACGGAAGTTTATTGTAAAATGCAGCCATATCTCCGGCTAGGAAGGTCGCATCAACGTGCTCCCGTCTCTAGCACCCCCGCAGCTCGAGCTACGAGTGAAATAACTAAACTTACATGAAACTTCCGTTGGGTTGCTTTAAAGTCAAGCTTCAGTTTAAGATTCACCCTGTAATAGAAACACGTGATGGAGCATTACTAACCTGACTCAGATGGTTCACCAAACCATCTAAAGCTCCATTGGAAGCCATTTGGAAAGGGCAGGCACTTTCAAAGATACTTAGCAGGTGATTGGATCAATCTGTCTATCCTCTGCTATCATGGGCCACTTCTGATTAGTTAACAATGGCTGGTACATGTGGAGCACAGCACCTCTGATTGGTGTAGAGGACTGACACACAAGAAGAACAAAAAAAATGTTAAAAAAAAGTTAAAAAGATCGCAGGCTTTGCAATTTGATAATCGCATCATTTCAAATCACGATTTCGATTTAAAATCGATGATTTGTTTTCCAAATTGTGATCGATAAAGTACTTGTCTTATGTTGCCCATGCTGCATGTATTGCGATATTTGATTGTTTTAGTCACTGTTATCCAAGTGTTGTGCATCAGCTCGTGTCACGCTACTGAAATCTGCCTCTATGACCTCGATTGACCTTTTGAGGCGGTTCAAATACTTGGCTGTGTTTTGACTGGCATACAGGGGGAAGTCATTAGTGCCTCTTTCCTGTCCAACACCCAGGTGCATGATGGGAGCTAGTGTCTGGGCGGGGTGCAAAACTCTGCCCTTCCTGTCTCTTGTGCTGCTGACTTGACTTCTTTTATATGTGTTTGTTTAAAAAAAGCGTGTGTGTGTGAAACAAAATAGTCTAATTTCTGTTTGTAGCATCTAGAAATGTTTGGTTTGTTTCAAGCTAATTCTGCAGCACTTGAATTGGTTTGACCCATTGTTAATGTACTGGCAGGACTCTTGCTTTCATGAGTTTGTATCGTCATGGTTGATTGCACTTATTGTATTAAATTGGATAACAATGTCAGCCAAATTAAATGTGAGTCAAAGATCATACTGTATAGAATTTATGGGTATTTATTTGCCAATCATTGACTCGTTTGTCGGGCTGTACAATGAATCCAAAACGTATGGAAATTGCAATATGTACTAACCCTAACCCTAAATATGTATTTTTTTTAAAACATGTTGAATTGTGGAGCTAAAGAGATCCTGACCCTCAAATCCTTTTATACAGAATTAATATACATTTTTGTTCAGTACTGCTCCTCTTAAAGAAAGTACACTTCCGGCGACAACAAGACCGTGTGCATCGTGTTAGTCGGGAGAGGTCTGAATCTGTGTCAGACTGAATCTGTTGGTTCAGTTAACAGTGGGTAACTTAGTTGTTTGTGTAATTATACCGGTATTCTGCTTATTTAAGGAGCAACGTTAACTGGTTAATTTGCCTCCAGGCAGAGCGCTGAACACACACGGCTCTTATTAAACCGGAGTACTTTCCCCCGTCATTCTTAAAGTACCGATACTAATGAAACGGAGGAATCGGAACGTTTTTAACGGCAGGGTATCGCGGTACCTTTCAAGTGAGTACACCGTGCAACAGTAGTTCCTTCTGTTGTTTATTTAAACCAGTGCCTTTGTGGCCATTTGTTTTGATTGTGGCTGTTTGATGAAAGCATGCACTAAAATTGGCAACAAACAACTTCCTATTTACCAAATTCAACTGGTTATATGTTACTTTCCACGAGCCGGGACGTAACATACACCAAAATCATTTATTGTACTTTTGAGAATCATGATTAAAAAAACAACAACCCCTCCAATATCGCGATTGCATTACTAGTCAAATGAATCGCAAAAAGTAGTCTTTTTCGAAATCGTGCAACCCTACTCTTCTAAATTGAGATATCATTTTCAAGAGAGAATCGTAAAGTACCTAAGTATTGATTTATTTCCCCACCTCTTCCATACCAGTCTCTATACCCCCCCCCCCCCCCCCCCCCCCCAGGCTATTTGATGAGTGGAGAAGATGCAGAACCAGCAATAGGGTTGTTAAATGTCAAATCAATAAAATGCACGTCTGGGGGGAAAGAAATAAAATACTGTTCTTCTGTCGGTGCTCGTTGGTAGAATCTGAAACCGGTTTATCACCAGGCAGGTTGACACGTACGAGGAATTTGACTTGGTGTCGTGGTGCATACATAACAGTAGAACACAGATAGAGAACTATTATAAGAAAACTATAATAACCTAACAAAATATAGCAGAATTTACGTTGAATTAGAATGTAAAATATGTGCAGTAATAAAAAAACAAACAGATATTGTGTACAGTGTGTGTGTGTTCATTCACTATGTACGCTGATGATGTTCCTCCGTCTGTCCACGACAATATAATCAAATAAACCAACTAAATGTCAAATCAATAAAATAATCCTTTGGGGGAATGAAAGAAATAAAATGCTGTTCTTCTGTCGCTGCTTGTTGGTAGAATATGTGTTTAATCAGAACCCAGCAGACTCAGGGCCATAAGACGGTTAAACACCTGAACTTTTGAAAGAACATCCATTAGGGCTGAACGATATATCGTGTAATGGCGATAACCGCGATATGCGCATGCGCGATATTCACACCACAGGGACGTGCGGTTTTATTCATTTTTTTAAATATATGCTAACGCACTTTAGCACAGAACTCAAAATAAAGATACCCGTATTACTTATCGAAACTGCACATACAATATATCCGATTAAATCTGAGACTCCACAGATTATTTAAGTATAGTATCTAAGCGATCCGATCTCGCAACAGGGGAAGCAAACACAGACATCACAACACGTACCTTTTTACGGAGCTTTTACGGGAGATCGTCTCACCGTAGCTGTCAATCTGATCAAAATACTTGTTCAATGGCATTAAAACGAGAAAAGACGCGGCTGAATCGGTTGATCCATAGGTTAATAATCTGTGGCTTTGAAGCAATTGTTTATAATCCATAATTCCATTTTTATGTACAAATCGGAGCACAAAAGTTAGCTGCTAATGGTAGCTAACAGAGTGTATGCAGCTTCCGGTTTTGGCTACGCGTCACTCTCACTCCTTATTTGTTCATGTGTTGGTGTGTGTAGAACTTCCCCTCGATTCCATTGGCTCTAGCGGTTATAAAGAGATGTCATTCATCAAAATCGACCAATATGGAAAATCCACCCAAATGGCCCCAGAAGAGGGTTTTTTTTTGCTAAATCTCTCTAAAAAGGTCAAATGTCACTTGTTTTGCATCAATCTTGATACAGGGTACCTATTATATGTTATACTTTGGATTCCTAAAGCTTTTAGTCTACTAACCCATCATCCAAGGGTAGTTTTCACTATAAGTACAACATATTGTTTGGACGGAAACTATAATTTACAGTTTTTTACTATGTTCAATCTGAATTTTCTTTAAAATAAAAAACATCTATGTTGATTTTGACTTTTCTACATCCAACTCACAGGTTTATCATTACTTTGAGAAAAAAGATTATTAATTTAACCCTTTTAGAAGGGAATATATGGTCATTTGTTCTGGGAATGTCATTTTCGAGCCTGAGGCCTGAAAAACAGGCTCAGTGCTTAAGTAGGTGAATTAACTCAAACACGTCATGTTACAATTATTTTGCTGCTTGCTACAAAAGGAAAACTTGCACGGCTCTCATGTCAGGGGTACTTGAGTGAGTGACATGCAGGCTCTGCATGCACAGCAAACCACCAATCACAATCATTCTTGATCAGATCACAGCAGGCCCTGCCACGCTAGTTTGCAGACCATCAAAACACCGGTAAAAAATGAGCGAGGCACGGGAGGACTAATCCTTCATCCGGTTAAATATAGTTAAAAAAAAACGCAATATATATCGCAGGTGGAAACAAAATCGCAATGTCAGTTTTTTTTCAATATCGTGCAGCCCTAACATCCATAACATTCATCTGTTTGCAACTTACAAATTATTTATCTAATATATCATATTCAATATCACTCAACATAACCTACAACAGACTATGTAGATTTGTTCTTGGTTGTCCTTTTCGTACACATCACTGCACAATGTATAACAGACTTAAATGGCCTTCTTTTTGTCTTTTTGTTTATGTATGTCTGTAAGTTGTTGCTATTGTCGGGACCCCCTTGGAAACGAGATGGTGCATCTCAAGGGGTTTATCCCAATGAATAAAAATGTCTATATATATATCCCAATTACTTGTATATAGACTCTTCTTGCACTATTTTAACAATTGTATCTGTGTTATTGTGTTGCACTGTTGGAGGAGTCTGTGACCTCAGATTTTCATTGACATATCTACACTCTAGCTATGAACACATGACGATAAAAGCCTTGAAACTTGAATATACTGTACGCTGATGATGATGTCCCTCCATGAACCCAGGAGTTTGTTTTGTTGTTGTGACGGTTGATTAATGGGGACTGTCCACGAGAATATAATCTAATCAAACGGGAAAGAAATCCATATAGTTCTTCTGTCGCTGCTTGTCTGTAGAATGTGTGTGTTAATCAAGACTGTATGCTGATGATGTTCCTCTGTTTCCAGATGTATGGGCGCTACACCCAGGAGCTCGGGGATTACGCTAAAGAAGAGGCGGCTCGGCTGAGGGAGGGGGGGGGGGCAGCGGAGGAGTCGGACCCTCGACCTGCACGAGTACGACAAGAGCCGCTGTGCCAAGTGTCGCAGTAAGTTTCCTATGACACATTTAGTTTTCATAGCGCTTTTCCTAGTGCTCAAAGACGCTTTGCATAGGTGTGTCTTTGAGGGACATGTTGTAGGTGAAGGCCTGACGCTCCTTAAGTGAAAACTGAACTAAGAATAAAACATGTTTTTCTCCTGCAAGCGAATCGAAGCGAACCGGGTTAATAATACATGGGATTTATATAGCGCTTTTCCTAGTGCTCAAAGACGCTTTGCAAGAAATCTGAAACAGTACAAAGAAAACACAAAACAAAAGTGGGATCTCTCAAAACTCACTTATTCACTCTCTTCAGTTTTGAGAGATTTTTTTGAAGGATTCAAGAGTGTTGGCCTTTCGGACTCAACATGGAGAAGCAACCACTGTTAACACTGAGGCTGTCAGTGGACATCTTTCTTTTAAATTATGTTACAGCTCCTGGGATTTGGGACAGATAGCGTTATTGCTTTTGCGTGGAACATCAGCAAAGCAATTTATATATATATATTTGGAGAAAGGTGTATAACTATCATTGAATAGAACAGTTGTATAATATCAATACAACATTATACATTAAAGGGGACTTATCACTTGTTGATGTCTTTTATACATCAATGTGTCCCCGGTGTGTCGGGGAACTCACGCAGCGTCAGCAAATAAAACCCTCTCTCTTTTCCTCCGTACCCAAATCTCTAAAACGGGGGAACAACGGAGCTGATCCAGATTTGCGTCCGATATGACGTAATATCTGAAATGTGGACCCACGGCCCAATCAGAAACGTTGCTATCAGAAACAATGCCCGACTGTTTTGGACGTAATATGGTCGGTGTTTACATTAGCATCGCTAACACTCAGAGCTAACCTGTACTGGAGAGCATGTGTGTGAAGAAGCAGGAAGTAAAAAGGAACTCACCTTGTGGTATAACTGGCAAGAGAGAAAGCCTTTGAGCTCCATACTGTTTCAGATCCTTGATAATCCATGATATGGCGTTTCATCACGGCAGCATTTAGTTTAGACAGTAGCTGCCGGGTCCCGCATGAGCTCAGACCCCTCCTTTTCTTATTTTTCATCAATTTTTTTCAGTTTTTGTTTTAAGATATGTTAGTTAATCAACAATATTCTTATGAATGTGTTCGATGCCACGCTATGTAACAAGCCCTCACACAACATCTCAATGTAGCACTTTACATGTGGCTGTAATGGAGCAGCTGAAATTGGTCTTGATTTTGAAAGGAAACGTCGTATTAACACTCTTTTTGGCTCTGAAAGTCATGACATATAAACTGAAGAGAAATGTACATTACCGCCAAGTTAAATCGGTGTAAAACTGCAGTTGTTTTTTTTACGGTTTTAATACCGTTTTGCTCTCGGCCAGCAGCACTTTATCTGTTTCTCCACATCTCCTGGAATTTGATGAGCTGGAGTTCTCTGGGACATTTCCAGCCGTCGGTAATGAGCTCTGCCTCGGCACAGAGTATCATAAAGAGTATTATAAAGGTCAGCAGCAGCGCGTCACTAAGCGTGTATTTCAATGCCGTTAAAGGTCATATTTTACTGAAGCACTCGTCTACTGATGCTAAGGACACATCCCTGGAGCCAAACAATAGGAGGGAAACACTTTTCATTTCTGCAGTGGAGGTAACTTTAAGACGTGATATTACATTATAATTAAAATATAATTCACTGTAGTTTAAAAATATAATTCACTGTAGTTTAAAATATAATTCACTAGTTTTAAAATATAATTCACTGTAGTTTAAAAATATAATTCACTGTAGTTTTAAAATATAATTCACTGTAGTTTTAAAATATAATTCACTGTAGTTTTAAAATATAATTCACTGTAGTTTAAAATATAATTCACTGTAGTTTTAAAATATAATTCACTGTAGTTTTAAAATATAATTCACTGTAGTTTTAAAATATAATTCACTGTAGTTTAAAAATATAACACACTGTAGTTTAAAATATAACACACTGTAGTTTAAAATATAACACACTGTAGTTTAAAATATAACACACTGTAGTTTAAAATATATTTAACTGTAGTTTAAAATATAACACACTGTAGTTTAAAATATAATACACTGTAGTTTAAAATATAATACACTGTAGTTTAAAATATAATACACTGTAGTTTGCAATATACAAATGTTCCTAAGTGCTTTTGTTGTTTTTTTGTTTTTTAGCTCTACGGTTATTTGTATAATATTCAATATTTAAATTTGGTGTAAATACTTGTCTTTAGCATCCTTTTTTATTGCTAAATTGTTTTCTTAAAAATACTTATTTTTGTATTGCCTACTTTGCAACTTATTTTTTTAGATTGTTTATGTTCTCACCACCAGATGCCAAAGCAAAGTCCTTGTATGTGTATGTGTACACGTACCTGGCAATAAACTTGATTCTGAAATGATAATGGTATACACTCAGGTACATGTATTCAAGTATAATTTTAAAGCTACTTTACTTGAGTATTAACATGGTATGCCACATTCTACTTCTACTGCGCTATAACTAGTTTACACTTGCAGTTATAGTTACTTTTTATATACAACATTGGCAAACTACAACTTTAAAATACTGTTAAATATATTGTTTATTCTGCATACTTAGTACTTTTATTTTGGATACGTAAGTGCATTTTGCTTATAAAAGTTATATACTTTTACTAAAATAACATTTTAAATCAGGACTTTTACTTGAAATTAAGTATTTTCAGACGGTGTTATAACTACTTTTAGGATAGGAGGAGGATCTGAGTACGTTCTCCGACACTCAAGATGTAGTTACATCTCCACTGTTTATCCCTTGAAGCATTGACCAATCTTCACAAAACACATTTGTCTCCGCATTTGTGCAGATAAACAAACATAAATGACAGTGTAAAACAACGTGATGAAATGACAGACGATCCATTTGAAAATATTGTATTGTGAAACAAATCAAATTAAATGTGCCAATGACAATCCTTTAATGAGAATGAATCCAGCATTTAAAGCCCCAGTGAATATCCCCCGCTTCCTTATAGCACTGTTAGTGCTGTGTGTGTGTGTGTGTGTGTGTGTGTGTGTGTGTGTGTGTGTGATTGTGTGTGTGTGTGTGTGTGTGTCAGATGCTAATGAGATTAGATACGAGTGTGTGTGTGTATAGGACGCATAACAAGATAAAACAGGCTGTAAACACGAGGAGGGAATGTCATTCAGATGCATGCGGAAAATCAGAGAAAGCATCTCAATGACACACACACACACACACACATTGCATGTATTGTATGTAATTATTAACACATATACTAAGTCTGACATCTTCATTGACATGTTACAATCTCTCAGGGAGCATCCTCTAATAAGCTCACTAAACAAATACCAGTTCACAGAAATGTTAGCAAGTGGCATGTTTGTGTTGAACAGGTTATTTAACAGTGGAATAAAACTATTTAAACTTTTGGAAAGCACAGAAAATGTGTGTGCATTGAGATGAACCATTAAGATGACATAAGCATGAAGTCATGAACACTAACCCAGACATTAGTTGTCTATCTTGAACCTAAGACACTTGTAGCCTCTGCTGACGCACAATAAGGGGGGTGTCCACACAGACACCTGTCAGCCCGCACTCTGCTGTTCCTCAGCGCCGCTCCCCCTCCCTCCCGCACTCTGCTGTTCCTCAGCGCCGCTCCCCCTCCCTCCCGCACTCTGCTGTTCCTCAGCGCCGCTCCCCCTCCCTCCCGCACTCTGCTGTTCCTCAGCGCCGCTCCCCCTCCCTCCCGCACTCTGCTGTTCCTCAGCGCCGCTCCCCCTCCCTCCCTCACTCTGCTGTTCCTCAGCGCCGCTCCCCCTCCCTCCCGCACTCTACTGTTCCTCAGCGCCTGCTCCCCCTCCCTCCCGCACTCTGCTGTTCCTCAGCGCCGCTCCCCCTCCCTCCCGCACTCTGCTGTTCCTCAGCGCTGCTCCCCCTCCCTCCCGCACTCTGCTGTTCCTCAGCGCCGCTCCCCCTCCCTCCCGCTAACATTATGAATGAAAAGCGTAGTAATCATAGATAACACGGCAGGGTCCGTGACAGTTTGTTTTCATCTGATTTCAAATAAACAAATGGTTTTTAGAATATTAAACTTGTTTCGCCAAATTCAGATGATAAATAAAACCTTTAAGCTTGTAGAGGCATAATTACAAGCGGCAACTTAACGTCACAGCAGGCATAACAACAGCTGGTGTTTCTTGTGAGGGTTGCCCCGGGAAACAAACACAATACACACAAACGCCTCACAGAGTATTTGGCGGTATTTGGCTGCCGAACAAAATCATGTACGCAGCTCGCGACGTAACTAGGAGTCTAGTGGACGGTATCAGTACTACAAGTTTTTTATTTTTTATGAATTACGTTGTTTATAAATTAATCTGAGGGCCGCAAAAGAGGAGGTGGGGGCCGCCATTTGCCCATCCCTAATGTAGGAAAGCAGAACGCTGTTATTTAGGAGGAGCAGTAATGTAGCAGTTATCATTACTCCTACATTAGGCGAGTAATGGATTACGTAATCGATACAACGGAGAGGTTACTGTAAAAGCAGTAATCAGATTACTGTTACATTTCTAAAACAATTGGGTATTACTCACTAGATTACAGTAGGTCACTGATTAAAACATGTTCACAGGTAACTAGTAATTGTAATTGAATACATTTTGAATGTCCTGAGGAGGAGTTAGCTTAGCTGCTATCATATTTCTCCTATATATGATAGGCACATTTGTAATAACCCGGTGTCCTCCCTGTGTTTCTGAATGCTGATACATGAAAAGGACCGAATACATTCTCTGCTGAAGAGCTCTTGTGCATGTCAGAATTATTATTTGTTTCTGAGCCGCCTGTTTTGTGTAAATGGAGCGCCCTCTGCTGTTGAGAAGCGCTCAGTGCACCTAGATTTGGAGTCAAATGCTGCAGGTGTGTGTGGGTGGGTTGGAGGGTGTGTGTGGGTGGGTTGGAGGGTGTGTGTGTATGTGTGTGTTCTCTCATCTCAGTGATGAGCGTTGCTGATGTTTCTCTGGCAGCCGATGACTCAGCGCTCCCTCCTCTTCCTCCTCTTCTCATCCTCTTTGTAAGCAAAACTCCAGGAACGGAATAGATTTGTCTCTCAGCAGGTAGCTTCAAGCAGAAGAGATTAGATTCACACACACACACACACACACACACACACACACACACACACACACACACACACACACACACACACACACACACACACACACACACACACACACACACACACACACACACAAGAGGCGACTGGCTGAACATATATGTAAATATTAAGTGACACAAACACTATATTCTTCATTGCTGTGTTTTGCGACTACAGCTTCACTGTGGGAGACTCACACACACACTTACACACACTTACACACACTACTGGATGTCCCTGCTTATAGAGGCACAATCTCACCTCACACATCATGTTTTATTATACATATTTCATACACACACACACACACACACACACACACACACACACACACAGAATAAAACAAACATCTCTTTTTCATTTGCAGCTGTTTTAATGATGCTCAATTGTGCAACTGACGGCTTCATTTGCAACCGCTCTGCTGCCCTGAAGGTGCTGTCTTCATTTGAACTGTGTGTCGACTGTGTGTGTGTGTGTGTGTGTGTGTGTGTTACGTGGCACGACTCATCCAACAGCCATTAGTCCCAGCAGCTTCAGGGATGGTTTACGGCCAAATGTAATGAGAGCAGAGCAGGTATTTGTTCTGTAGTTATGACCGCGGATTGTGTTTCAGTCGCAGCACGCTGCCGGAAGTCGCCACTCGCAGGGGTTCCCAAACGTTGCCATGCCAAGGACCCCATATAGCATTATCCTCTGGCGGGGACCCCCCTGTTGCAATTTTTTTTTTAAATGATGAGTACATTATGATGGAAAATATGACAAATGAATCATACAGCTTAATACATTTTCTTAATATATATTTGTATTAATAATTAATAATCAGTTATTCTTCTGAAAAATGTTTGTATTTATCTTTTGTTTGTCATTCATTACATTCATTGTGTCTTCTGTTATAAACATTCTTAACACAATATTAAACAGTAATATCAACAGCAAACATATTTTTAAAGTGATTTCTGTCTTTATAATATTATATAATCTTGAACAGTAATATGAACAATTAACATACTTTTTGCATTTTGAAAGCTACTTATGCCTTAATAATATTATATATAATATTCAACAGTAATATTAACAATAAACATATTTAAATTCATATATATATAAACATCAATATTTGCTACATCCGTGCTCTCATCCAGCTGCAGAGCAAAATATTCACTTGCTCCAAAAGCTGAGCAGATACTCAGGCCCAATCCCAAACCACTCCCTCGACCCTACCCCTCCCTGACGGAGTGAACGTCTGTAGCCACACTCGCAGCTCTACGAGGCTCCCTCCTGTCAGATGGAGGGAGTAAACACAGCAGCAAGCTTTGGGACGGCCTCCCCTCTCTCCGGCAGAAACAGGAAGTGCCGTAACTGAATGTAACAACGGTTTCCAATCAGCATCTCTTAGACAAAAAGTTTAAATGAATAACTCAAATAAAACTCCAAACATCTTTCATTGTGTTTCAAAGCTCTTTTAGTTTTAAACCTGATGTTTATAAGCTTCTTAGTTTTTGCAACGGTCTGTAAATATACACAACTTTATAATAAAATGCACACATTTACCTTTTTCTAGACTAAACACAGGTTTGATCCTAAGTTAAAACATATGAGGTTATCATGAGGTTGTTAACATCGCAGTTTATCAGCGGATGTTTGCTGGAACTACTTGTAAACAGCGTGTTTCCTGACGGACACACACAGCGTGACTCCGGTCAGGTAGAGACCGGTCTCAAGTCAGCACCGCTGCAGACTCGCTGTTTGAGGGCTTGATAGCCCACTCCCCCTCCACACCGCTCCACACTCGTTGCTTTGGAACAGCCCTTAATATGGCGGACCCTCCGTGTGAACGCGCAAACGGAGGAGTAGGGTGTAGGGGGCGGTTTGGGATTGGGCCTCAGTTTCACTCTCAGCAGCGGCAGCTCAATTCTGATTGGCTTGAAGGGCGGTCGTGAGATTTCAAAACAATAAAATATAATATTAATACATAAAAAATATTAAAATATTGGCATCAAAGGAGGACACATCGATTGATAGATATGCAGTTATTAATAACATCTAACAATAAAATAAAAATTGTAACTTTAAAAAAAAAAAAAGATTCCCCTTTCCCTCAAACTTTGCGTAACCCCCCTGGCGGCCCCCACTTTGAAAAACACTGGTCTACAGTACAGTGTCAGCTTGTCAGTTGTTACAGAAAAGTACGTCAAATACGTCTGAAATATATGCTTTTTGCATGTGAAACAAACTGGCCGGAAACCATCGGTTTAGTTTCGATACGTTTTGAGACCCAAACGTTTTCAGGCTTTTCAGTTGATAGCAGAAACAACTCATGTGTGTCTACCATCTTTAATTAAATAAAAAACAGTAATGATATATCAATGCATAAACTGCCCAAAGCCAAAATGCAGGCACCCCCATCACATTCCCTGAAGACTTACCAAAGGCACAGGCCTGTTGTAGGTCATATCTAACTTTGGTATTTTGTTTTTAATATATTAAAATGTAAGCAATTCAAAATGAAGGCATCTGTTATAAAGGTCGGTCTGACTTGAGCTTTTTAAGTGACTGCACTTCGGGGCAATTACACAATAAAATCTTTCCTTAAACATGACTCAGTATACAGTCTGGCATTAACTGTTTGGTTGCTATTATTCATATTTAGCCCACTTTGTTGTGTGTACATAGAAACATTTCACATCCAAATGATGTACAATACATGCAACAGGAATACCGGTGTACTAAAAAGCTATTTCAATACCAAAAATGTATTGCATACAAAAGTCATTCAACTTTATTGTCAATTTTTCTTGTACAGACAGAGAGATCGTAATAGTGTTTCCCACAATCCAGAGGAATACACAAATACACATACATAATCAACAGACACATTTGTACATCTGCACAAATTAAAATACATAAATAAAAGCACAACAGTCCATTCAACATAACAGTCACTTCAAAATACAGTAAGAACACCACAGACTGATGAAGCTTTTTGATGACCTGTAATGAGAGGAAATAAAGACATGCATAGTGACTAGGGATGTAACGATACCAAAAAACTCACGGTACGATAATATTGCGATAACAAGTCCACGGTACGGTATTTATCGCGATATTGAATAATAAAGAAAGAAAACAAAATTACTTTTTTTTTTTTTTTTAATTTCAAAAAGTTTTACTTGGAAAAATGTTCTTTATTAAATAATAGATCTGATTTGTACAGCATGTTAGTAGGATAGCAGTATTTTAAAGTGTCAAAAACAAAGTGACAGTGACAGACTGGAACAAGAAAACCAGTGTTTTTGTACCTACAGTACTACCAAACAAAGTAGGCATTTTCTTTGTGCCACTGCATCTCACAAATAAACATTTAATAATCAGACCCTGCAATAAAATAAATCAAGTTTCACTTTAGTTTTTCAAGTAACTCAAACTCACTAGTCACTCACTCAGCATCATCAGACAGGTTTTTAGGAATATGAGCATGTCCACATTTCCAGGTAGAAGGAAAAGACTCTCTCGCTTGGTACTGGTGTTGCTGGGACAGCAGTGGTCGCGTTAACCGAATATTTTATTTAACAATGACGGAAAAATCTGAAAGCAGTCTGTCATTTTGACAGATTAGAACAAACTCGGAACAGCGCCAACGTTTCCCCGCAGCGAGGCTCTGGTGTTATGCCGTGTTATGCATGCCCTCCCAAAGGAAATGATATAGTTTCCAAACCGTACTTTGCCTACAGATCAACACGTCTGGGAGGTTTTGCTTTACGCTGTGCGCGCTCCCGCGAGGTGCATGCACATCTTGGTGGGCATGCATAACACGGCATAACACCGCCCCCGTTGACAGTTCACAAGCGTGCTCTCTCTCGCTCTCGCTCTCTCTCTCTCTATCTATCCTCTTCTCTTTCTGGGCTGCTCTCTCGCTCTGCCGCGCTGTCTAGTCCGGTCTCTGTCTCTGACGTCTCTGTTCTACTCTCTCTCTCTATCTTATCTATCTATCTCTATTCTCTCTGTCTCTCTTCTCTTCTCTCTCCTCTGCTCTGGTCTCTGTCTCTGTTCTGCGCTCGTCTCTATCTCTCTCTCTATCTCTCTTCTCTCTCTCTTTCTCTCTTCTTCTATCCTCTCTCTCTGCTTGTCTCTGTCTCTGTCTCTGTCTCTGTCTCTGTCTCGGTCTCTGTCTGTTTCTGTCTCTGTCTCTGTCTCTGTCTCTGTCTCTATCTCTCTCTCTCTATCTCTCTCTATCTCTCTCTCTCTATCTCTCTCTGTCTCTCTCTCTCTCTCTTCTTCTCTCTCTCTGTCTCTGTGTCTCTGTCTGTGTCTCTGTCTCTGTCTCTATCTCTTTCTCTCTCTCCTCTCTTCTCTCTCTCTCTCTCTCTCTCTCTCTCTCTCTGTCTCTCTCTCTCTCTCTGTCTCTGTGTCTCTGTCTCTGTCTCTCTCTATCTCTCTCTCTCTCTCTCTATCTCTCTCTATCTCTCTCTCTCTATCTCTCTCTCTCTCTATCTCTCTCTCTCTCTTGAGGCTTATTGACAGGGCGAGATATCAATATACTGTTGGTACTTGTCAATGTCTCTAGGTGTGTAAATACGATGTCCTTTTGTGTTCTGTTGTTTTATGTTCATGTTGTAACCTACTTGCTGCCATGTTGGACAGGTCTCTCTTGAAAAAGAGATCGATGATCTCAATGGGACCATCTGGTTAAATAAAGGTTTTTGTTTTTTTAAATGTTTAAAAAAAAATTAACGGTATTGGGACGTTTATTTATCGCGATATTCGGTATATCATTACATCCCTAATAGTGACAGGAATATACAAGTCAAAGTAAAGGATATAATTGCTATAGTAAGTGTTACAATGAAACACGTGTTTAGCACATTTAGCAAAGATCAGAATCACGAGCAGGACTTGTTTCAGACTGATGGATGATTTGTAGTTTTTCCTGTCCAAACACTTGTAGTCATTGTAAAAGTATATAACATTACATCACATGTCACTTGTTAGACGCTTTTATCCAAAGCGACTAACATACTAAATACTGTGGGCAATCCCCACAGGAGCACTTTGGGGTGAAGAGTCTCAGGGACACAACGACATGCTGACTGTATATGATGAATTGGAAATGGGGGACCCTGATGTAAACGAGACGAAAGTCTTTCTCTCGTCTGCATCCCCTTAAAAATGGTATGTTTTGAGCTGTACCCAATATACAAGCTGTTAATACACTTTTCAATCAAACTGCAGTGGGGTTTGAACCTGTGACCCTCTGATCCCAACACATACGCACAACCCACTGCGCCACACGCCGCACTATATCAAGTTGACTGACTTTCACTTCTCTCCCTCAAAGTCCCTCTGACATATCTGCAGCTTGAACTCTGCAGCTTGAGCTCAATATATAACACCTTTTAGAATGTATTCATTTCCCTTCTAGCTTTAAACCGGTGCCTTTTAAAGCTCGACTGGTTCTGCCCTCCGGCTTTACTCTACATTCATCATGCCTTCACGAGGCCGAGCCTTTGCTCTTTTTAAGGCAGTGGAAAAGCTGAGTGGATGTTTCTGTAAGGACTGTCTGTGTGATCAGACAATCGGAGTGACTTCTTCTGAATCACTGTTTGATAATAGACATGTATGGTTATCCTCGGGGTGAATTCATAACGCTGCTTTACCTCCAGTTACTGTATCATTGCTGCTCAGCTTTTGCAGTGCAATCAGAACATGTCTTCAGGACATAATAATTGGATAAGCCCTTTATCGTTGATATGGGTTTTATTTAAACTAAGTGTTGGTGTAGAGTGTTTTACAAAAACCTAAAAGGCACCATGTATCGATTTGACACCATAGTACCATTTTTGCAACCTGTTTATTTCTCTTTAACTTAAAATACTTAAACTTAACCAAAGCAAGTGTTGCTTCAATTTGGAACCCTTCACAAATATGATCTCCAGATATGGGTTGATGTGATCATCTATGAAAATATAGTGTTAGGGAATAATTTGCTTAGGTATTCAACCTTCGACGCAGTTCATCGTTTTCTCCTCTCACTGTCTCCTTTCCCACGGCATAGGTCTACGGCCTTGGGTATTGCTGCTATCTCTCTTAAGGGGGAGGAGCTTGGGTATTACTGCTATCTCTCTTAAGGCGGTGCAGCTTGGGCGTATTGTTGTTGCCAGTCTATGACAGAGCACAAGCCGCCATGAGGTAGTTTACTGTTCAGGGACGTAGGTTCCCTGGCGCACATTCTTTTCTATGGACGACAGCTCTAGTTAGATTCAGGGTCCATATTGCTTTAGTCTCGCTGATGAAGAATGATGATTATTACACTCTGAACTAGTTAAAACCTCGAGCTGCAGAAAGAGGTCTTCCGAATTGGTTTTGTCAACCGCTGTGTCAACTCGTGGCACACCACCTGTCTCGTCAATTCTCCGGCCGTAACTCCAAATAAACCACCAGTGTTTGACATCAAAGCTCCAGCTCTCCTCGTGCCTCTCAGTCCTGTTTCCAGTTGCTGCAGAAGTTTCCCCCACAAAGAGTATAGTTTCAAGTGTCATATATACATTTCTCACAAGTCGGATTATACTAACTTGTCGATGTTCTGCAGTTTTTAGATTATAAAATTGGATGTAGGTGATTTTTCAGTAAGCAAGCAATCTCAAGGATGCATACATTAGAATATACTGTAGTATATTTAGTTGAGGCTCTTGATCAAATTGACATAGTAAGTGCATTTAACCATATAGAAACGAACTCAAGACGGCGAGAATCCTGCAGGCAAAACTATTGAGTGCTTTTCATTGGCCTCACATAAGCAAATAAACCTTTTCTAAGAAGTAAGAAGATATAAATATTTGTTGTTTATTCAGTTGAAAGTAGGAGGCTATTCTTACATAAATGTACTTATTTACTTTCCTTAGATGTGTGTATTTCCTGCATGCACAGCAATGGTTCTATTTCATTTGGTTTATAAAATAATGTTTTTTTGTGAAATTCCATATATCAGGATGTTGAATACTTTACATGGCTGCACATTTAAGGATCAAAACAATCGTTAGAGCATCAAAGCCGGTTATGTTTTCACACCCAGGGCTAATTGGAAACCATCAACTGGAAAACAAGTGGCAAAACGCGTGTTATTGCGGTATATGACCAGCAGGGGGCAGCATTGAGCTTCACTGCTGCACATACTGGAGAAAAACAAG
>NW_022990719.1:0-37999 GCF_902827175.1 Gymnodraco acuticeps
AGCCATCTATCCTCTCCAGCTATCATCATCATCTATCCATCTATCTATCTATCCATCTATCTATCTATCCATCTATCTATCCATCTATCTATCTATCTATCTATCCATCTATCTATCCATCTATCTATCCATCTGTCCATCCATCTATCTATCCATCCATCTATCCATCTATCCATCCATCTTATTCTCGACCCTCTGACCTTCAGTGCGTCATTCTCACAGTCCTGGCTGTCCTCCATGTGCAGGTGGAGCAGCTGGATGGAGAGGGTGTGCCCTTTGGAGGCGCAGCGGCTCCAGTTCAGACTGGCGCGGGGCGGGTATCCATTGGGATATCCCGGAGACTCCACCCATCCCAGCAGCATGGAGGAGGCCGAGCCACAGAGGAGGAGGAGCAGGAGACTGAGGGGAGGTATGGAAAGTCAAAGGGACGTTGTTAACAGAAATGTAGGAGGAAGTGGAGGAAAAGTGAGGACAACGAAGGGTATTACATAGAATTGAATAGATCTTTATTGTCATCCAACAAAGTACAATTTCATTGGGAACTCTCACTTCAGTAAAAAACAGACACAAATAAATAAGAGTGGTAAAAGCAGAGGTAGTAGCGATGACAGTGCAACAAGATCGTGTTAAATGCTACTACCTTGCTGCTAGAAACTAGACTAACAAACAGAGAGAGAGCCAAGCCGCTGCGTCTGCACACGCCACCATTACTTAGAGGTGCACAATTCATTGAAATGTAATCAAATCGCATGGACTAGCTCAATATTCAAATAGCAGGAAGCACAATATTTGTTAACGGCTAAATACATGTGTGAAAAAAGTATTGTCGAGCTAGAGAGATATTACGGCCTACAAATCTTATTCTATTGACTTAACGACGATCTTCTTAAATCACATCACAACATCTGTTAAATAATCACAATAAGTTATTTCCAAATCGTGCGGCCCCAGAGAAAATCTAGTTTCACACAAGACGATATACAGCCAGAGACAACGATGCATAAATGACAAAAACACTTTAACCAAGCTATAACCATTCCTCCATCTAAAAGGCTACCCTTCTATAACACATCGTTACGGTGTGGTAGTGGGTTTAAAATGCAGAAATTCAAACCCACCTTAATGTTAACATCGTTATCCGATCAAAACTCCTCACAAATAAACTACTTCAACATCGGTCCTTCCTCTTTTCCTAATAATTTACTTTCAATCTCTTCAAATGTTGCCAACGCAGGCATTTTATAAATCTATTTGTAGCTTGTTTTTTTGTACGTTTGCAGTATTGAGGGAGTGACTGCTGGTAAGAGGAATGGCAGGAGGACACACTTGTAAGATCAACTGATAATACAACATCTCAATGCAGTTTTAGCTCCACAACATCCCTCCGCCATTGGGACAAAGGTTCATGGGAAACAATGGACTGAAAGGAAGGGGGGTAGTGGAGACAGGAAATGTATCATTGTGCAGTTAACAGTGCAAATACTGCCTGTAAGCTATACAGCAACACACACACTGTAACTCTGCAGTGAGAGGGCTAAGGCAGGAAGGAAATGAGGAGACAGAGAGTGAGACTGAGTGAGAGAGAGAGAGAGAGAGAGAGAGAGAGAGAGAGAGAGAGAGAGAGAGAGAGGAAAACAGCAGATTCGGAGCACTGGGGTTTTCCACTGTGTAGGATTTGAATGAGAAGTAGGTAAAGCAGCAGGAGAGGAACACAGGCCGCCTCACGACCTTCAGACAGCAGACAGAGAGCGGAGATCAGAGGAAGAGATGTACTCTGAGCGGAGGTACATTTAAAAAAAAAAAAAGCTGTCACTTCAAAGGTTAGGAGCCGTTTCAGAGTCATTGTCGTCTTAGGTTCAGACACTTGACACACAAGCGGCGGACTGTAATCGAATGGGAAACAAATGGCAAATATAAATTGCACAGATGGCAAACACCTCGGGAAAAATGGGAAATGCTGCGATCGCTGTCCTGCAGGTCAGTCGACACTTTAACGTTTTCACTTCTTTCTTTGGATTAGAAACTATACCGTTTTTCCTCACAGACTGGATTGATGTAACAGGCCTGATGATTTATGTATGTTTGTTATTGAATGCCTTTCGTTTTCTCAACCTTGTTATCAGGGACAATACAAGCTCTCTGACTGTGACGGCAATAAGGATGACAATGTGTGCCAAATGTGGAAGCGGGTCCGACACAGCCACTAGTAACTACCTGTCGAAGTGGCGCCAATGCAAGAAGGACTGCAGTGAAGGGTAACACACACACCACACACACACACACACACCCACACACACACACACACACAACACACACACACACACACACACACATACACACAACCACACACACACACACCACACACACACACACACACACACACCACACACACACACACACACACACCACACACACACACACACACACACACACACACACACACACACACACCACACTTCCTCTTCTCCCCCATGCTGCCTTTTTATAAAGCATAGAATGATGTTTGCTAATTGTGTCTTTACGTTAACTGAAGCACAAATCCATCTTCCTGTTTTCCATTGAGTCTATTTAAACTGAAGCTCAGTTACATCAAAGAGGAGACCATTTTAACTCCTGCTGTGAATCAAAACTTGATATTGTCAGTGTGGAGCAAAAGTATTTCACTAGCTTGAAAGTAATGAGCTCCATACTGTTCAAAGACGTATGTAAACCCTGTGTCAAAAGAGAAGTAGGTCACAGCAGATAGTAGTAAAAGCTGTGACGTCCATCTGCAGCTTTGGAGGGCCTTCTGCTTTTAGAGTGTAGATGTTTTGACTACAGGCAGATTTGTTTATGACCAGGCAGGGCTCGACATTATAAATGGGAAGCACTATTTAGACACCCCGGGCCAGCATAACGTACTTTCCACTTGCCCGCTCGGGCCACTAAAAATAGGGTTTTAAAAAAAATATTGTCCTGTGGTATTGGTATTTTGACTAGCAATTGAGTTAAACTGTTTCGTTGAGCAACGCTACAACATAGCGTTCCGTGAGTCGCTTGTCGTTGTTGGGTGAAAATCAAACAGCTGTTTGCTGCGGAGCGCAGCGCGAGCAGGCTCCGTGAGCGCGCTCCTTCACTACAGACTATCGCGCCACCCTAACCATTCGCCAAATGTTTTTAATACCAGCGGTAACCGGCAAGCGCCGGGCAAAAAACTATCTTCAAATAAAAGAAAGTCACCGGAGGAGTATAAAGGAGAGTGACAGGGAGTATGAGAAGAAGAGGGAAGAGAAAGTTTCAGCTTGATCGATGGAGTTGGCTTCTAGTGGTGCAGTGACGCGTCCTAAAACCCTTTTATAATCTATCGATTAGATTTATGATTTGAAAATTATAAAAGTAGGGTAGACATGTGGAGATTATCCGGCTGAACAAAACGTGCATTTATCAAACAGGTTTGTTTTCCACAGACCTTATTTCCAGCTATTTTCCAGAATCCTGTGGAGAAATCCCATTGCTTTTTGTGGAGGGAACCAGCAGCTTACTTCCTGGTTTTAGGACGCGTCACTGCACCTCTCAATATGATGCCAATACAAACAAGGCCTTCTGTCGGCTCTGTACATCAATGCCGACCTATGCTGACAAGTAAGTGAAGAGTAGACAATATAAAGGTATTGGCGAAATGTCCCAGCAGTTTAGGATAATGAAGGATCTAATTAAATCTACTACATAGCCATTACATTTCTAACTCCTAATGACAGGAAGGCAGAAAAGCGCATTATACAAATAATAATAGCAGACATTTTTTAACAATGACCACAATATCATTATTTTAATAAACCAAATATGAACAGTTGAGGAAAATGAGGAAGAACTGATGATTCAAATGTTGTAGTACAAGTAGTGATGTAGTTAGTGCATCAATTACTATTGCAACAAATGTGTTAATTTTCTTCATTATTAGTGGATTTGTTTTGGACGAATGCTCCGTGGTTACAATGGTGGGGCCAGTGATAATACAAGTCCACCGGCCCGGAGGACCAGTGGAATTGTACCCTTAATGTCTACCCCTGCCAGGCTAAGAATCCATTCAACATGAAGCCCTGAGGAGCGTTTTGGCAGAATGGAGGGTGCCATACGATGTGCCTGCGTACTCTCCTGTATTCCATTCAATAAAACCTTCAGTTTTTAAGAACCAGTTCTCCTCTGCATCTTCATCATTTCCAGTCAATTGCTCCAGATGTCCTTCGCAGCTAGGGCAGAGGGTGTCGGGTCCGGATTGGAACTGGCCTGAATCTCTCTTTTGACTCTTTCAGTGAACAACCACATGAGAGTGAAGGAGTGCACCACTAAAGATGATGCAGTGTGTGGGTGTGTGAGCGGTTTCTACTGTACAGAGGAGAAGTGTGAACACTGCAGGCCAGCCTCCCCCTGTGCTCTGGGTTCAGGGGTCACCGTTCAAGGTAGGCTTTTAATGTAAAACGCAACAAATATCCTCACGTTCAAACACAGTACAAATGAGCAACCGATTAAAAGAAACACCGTATTTCTTCTTGCAGCTACTCACACAAACGACACAATCTGTGCTCCGTGTGAAGACGGGACGTACAGCAACACGTCAGATTTCTCCGCCTGTCTCCCCCACACCAGGTCAGACGGCATCGCCATGGCAGCCTATATCGTTATTATTATGAAAGCTGAAGAAGGATGTTGATGTGTGAACAGTCATCTGCATCATTCATGCGACAAGAGACGGCCAAAACTACGTGTGTTTGTGGGCAGACATCTCTGCTGATCTTATCAAGTAGTGTCATTTGATTTAAAACGCTTTTATTGGTTATACGTCCAACAGTCAGGGTTACTGGGACAAACTTAAAACATTCCCTGAGCCCCTCCCACACAAAAAGCTGAATGGAAGACCTTCATATACTACAATCATCTTCTATATCACTTGTATGTCTGTAACAATGATGCTAAGCCTAACGTAAAAGTCTTTCAAATGTCTTTGTGTTTTTCAGATGTGAGAACTTGGGAAGGGAATATGAAACCTCAGGATCCCTAAAAACTGATGCTACCTGTGGCGACTTCATATCTCGTAAGGCTACATTTTTGCATTAATGCCGTCATTATAAATCTGAATGATATCTTCACATTCTTGAGTTTCAGTTAGTTACATTAACTGTTAGTTCAGTTAGTTAACATTTGTGATATTGGGCTATATAGATAAACATTGATTGAGTGAGTTAGTACTGTATATCATATTACCAAGCTTTTGAGAGAGGAAGTAAAGCTGATAGTAATCATTCCTGTTAGAAAAACATCACTCGTCACCGGCTTGATCTTCAACATCAGGACCTTTATTATCCTTGCAAGAATGGAAGTAGTCATCGCACACACGAGGTAGCATGGGACAAAAGAGTTAGTAGAGTCCTTGATATGCTTATATACAAGAGAGGGAGTTACAGTCAACAAGATGGAGGAATACCGGAAAGCAGTATTCTTTCTGACATTAGTTCAGATTAGTAAGTAAGCAAATGTTAAGATGTCTCTAATGACGGTAGCTTTGGGTTCATTGTGTCGTACCATAATTGACCAATACCGGAAATAAATAGAAATGGAATGTATTTTTTAATCATGACGGGTTTTTTTGAATATTTTTAGAAAGCCCTTTTAATCACATTACCGTAGAACATTGATAAGGAGGAATCAAGGGAGTTTTCACTCGCTTCAATTCCCAGAACTTAAGTCATTATAACAAGTTGAAACGTATTTATGTCGCCCTAAAACCCCCTCTCAGATTGTCACTGGATGTTACCTGCCGGCCTGTGGTCAGGACTCGTGTTGACCGCGCTCATCCTGTTTGGTCTGGTGTGCTGGAGGGGAAAGCGGAAATCTTACAAAGCAGGTCAGTACAACGTGTCAAATGTGTCGTTGTTGTTCTAATTGTTCTGGTTGAAAGTCTTCCCGAAGAGGCGACGTGCAGGCATGCCCACTCACTGCGAGTAAATCGCATGTGAGCCACAACAAAGACCTGAAGTACAGTTGAACGTCACTGCAAATGTCCTTCAGACCACTGCTTCCGTTTTTACAGGCAATGCATTTTAATCTGAGTATGGTCAAATGAAACTTATAATACTTGGTCTGTTAATTAACAAAAAGAAAAGTTTGAAAAGCAGATCATTTTTGAGTAAGGGTTTAGGAGCTGTGTGATAACGTGACGTTAAACACGCTCAGTGAAGATGACAAGGAGGAAACCACATCCTGTAGGTTCAGCCTGACACTGATTTGGTATAATGTGACGCAAACTTCACAGGCACTGACTCATACTGAGAGCGGCTCCTACGCACAGTCAATGCGATGTTTTGACTGACGTTGTTTTTGTATTTCATTTATGTTATTTCCAGTGAATCGATGTGTCAATACCAGAACTTCAGGTTTCACTACTAGTTTGAAAGTCCAGTATGAGACTCACACAAAGTGAATGGGCTCAGAGTGGGAGAAATGATAACTGTGAAGTGAAATGATTGAAATGAAATGCATTAACTTATGGATTTACATTGAGGCTGTAGTAAAGGTAACTGGACATGTGTGGGAAATCATATCAGACTTATACATACTTTAGTTTAGTATTTCTTTGCCTTAACAAGCCTAGAGGGGTTTTTTAAAACAGCTTGTAGGGTGTCAAATTATTTTCCTTGTTGGTTAGTTTTTCTGCCCTTTATTTAAAAGAACACCCGTCATGCTATATTTCAATGATATCTTGTAGGGCCATACCTATATAAGGTATATTTATACTGTTTTCAAAATACCAAACAGATCATGCATTTTAGCCATGCCTCATTTGGCTCTACTTGCTGAGGGGGCTGATTCTGTGAGCTGCAGCTGACCACGCCCTCCAAAATAGATCTCCGTCCTCCGTGTTTTATTATATAGAGTCGTTATTCATTTGTTTTAAAGCTCAATAAATAACAAAGACCGGCACTTTTCTAATTTTGTCCGGAAGATTTAAACTTTAACGGACATGTTGACCGGTGGACTAACCGGAGAGAATGACAGCGCTTGCCTCGACAGGGAGGGATTGCATTGAATTACAGCAGCGGGAGCAAACGCTTGCCTCGGGGAGGGAGAAAAAGAGCCACAGCGGAGAATAAACAGAAAGGCAACCATGGCAACCATGCGCGGGAAGTCTTCTTCGCTGCTTTTGTGGCAGACTAGTGCGCCACTTACAGGCCTGGCATATGTACTACAGCGTCTCCAGCGCTTTCGAGCGGCAATGGCCGTCCGTGGCCCAACCCCACATTCCCCTGATAGGTGGAGAGTTGGCCCAATAGCCGTAGCACCACCGTCCTGACGTCAGGACAGTGTTCAAATCTGGATCAGTCTATCAGATCCGTTGCAGCCCCTTTTTTTGAGATTTGGGTACGGAGGAAAAGAGAGAGGGTTGTGTTTCCTGACACTTGGTGAGTTCCCTGACACACCGGGGACACGTATTCATGTATAAAAGACGTATAAAAGTGCATTTTGCATGATAGGTCCCCTTTAAGGTGTATTTTTATTAATTATGAATGCTTTGTTCCTTTTCTTTCCCCTTTTTTGTTATTCTATTTTGTCTGTTGTATGTCTGTGGCTTCTTAATCTTTCCTCACACACATTTTATGGATTTTAAAGTTTTATTTGTAGAGAAATTCAAATGTAAAAAGAACTTGGCACTAGGAGGCAAACATCTGCATTTTGCTGAATAAACAAGTTGATACTTTTTCCACCATAACAACATTGTAACATATCCGAGTCGAATCTGACTTGTTATTTTTTACAGAGAAAAAGGAAAAGGCATTTTTGAAACCACCTTTCAAGACTACAGGAGGTGAGTGTTTGCACTTAAAACATACATGAGCACAGTACAACTTAAGTAGTGAGACACACTAAGCTTTTGTACACTACAATAGAACAGGGCTGTTCATATATATAAAAGGAGAAGTATGAGGAACCTTTCCTGGAAACAGTTATGTAGATTTGAGATAATAGCTTGTGGGAGATTATAGTGACCCCCAATGGCCAATCAGTATACATTTGTCTTGAATATAAAATACTATGTTCCAAATTAGATGAGGTATAATAATGATTGTAGGATAAATTCCTTGTGACAATGATTCTGAATAGTCCTATGGTGTGTTTAAGCTATTTGTGGTGTGTTTCCTGTGTGACAGGTGGCAGTATATCCATTTCTCTGATGGAGATGTTTCCAGCAGCACCCTTCACTCAGCTGCAGCCTTTAGCGCAGAATGGACACTGCCAGGAGACCTCAAATGTACCACTGTTCAACCCAGGTGAGAAACGCCTAATGCATCCACGTTTATATTATGCAAGCCAATGCATTTTACATGTCTTTATACGAGATGTTGACAGTAAAACGTGACGCAGATAGTCTCTAAACCAGGGACCAGAGGTGAAAGAAGTACCCAGATCAGTGCTTGAATTGGAATGAAAAAGGTGCCAGTACTCTAAAATCAGCAACTTTTTCAAGTCAATTTTATATATACAGCCCACAAACAAGAATGTGGCTACTATAATGCTGGTGGGTTTGTCTCTTTACTACTGTATATTTTAGAAAGGTTCACTGTACTTAACATTTTTTATGATAGGCAGCGGATATGGCTAAAGCTCAGTAAGGTCAATATTAACTGAAAATATAGCAATCAAAGTCTAGATCTTCTGCTGAAGACACATGCAGCAGAGACCTTTCAGGTGAGAGCCCCTCTGGTGGTGTTCAACATGAATGACAAGGAAACAAAGCTCTGGTCAGAAGCATTTTTTATAAAAAGCTTTAACAAAATTAAGTATTTCTGTACATTTTGAATGCAATCTAACTTTCCAACTCAGAAAACGAAAAACGAAAAAGTGCCAAAAGTCTTCTCACATGGCTGAGCTGCTTTGCAATATACTTCACCACTGAAGAATACAAATATGTATAAAGTAAACTATGATGCAATCTAACTTTCCAACTCAGAAAAATGATAAAGAGCATGAACAAAGAACATGTAAAAACAAATGCAAAATTTGCACAATCTAAAATGAGAAACTGTAACTGCAAGTAACAAAGTCTGAGCCATGGTAAAGAGTTACATTGAACACCAAGCTGATCAGATAACTCCCTGGTTGGTCTGAAGTCCTTCTATCTCCAGGATCTGTACAAATCGGCACATTATGCCAAAAGTCTTCTCACTGGGTGAGCTGCTTTGCAATATACTTCACATTGTTAGAAAAGGCTCCAGAAGGCCTTGGGGACATCAGTATCAGGGGCTGGAGCTGGACAGGCTCTTTCATCAGCACTTCTCCTTCCCTTTGCCAGCCAGGACCTCACATACTGTTCCGGATTGAACTGTCCTAGTGATGGTCCAATACATTTAATGAAAACCAGGCTGGACCGTCGGCTGACAGAGAGAGCATTCCTTTTTGCAGTAAGGATATCGTTCATGCAGCTGAATGCCCGCTCACACTCACTAGTGGAGACAGCGATGTTTCGGACTGCTTTCAGTAGAGGCTCCATGGCAGCAGGTGTACGGGATGCCCTGGTTTCCTTGTATTCGCGAAAGCCCTGAACAGTCTCTCTTCTGTCCACTTTCAGCACTTCGCACAAACGTAGCACCTCTACGTCCCCATACTGTACGTCTAACTCCTCTTCAGGCCAACTTCCAGGATGGATAACTTTCATGTCCTGGATTAGCTGATTGTCCCGGGCCTCCCGGCCATGTAATGGGATTTCTCTTGTGCTGACATGAGAGGAGGTTGTGGAAGTCATTCTGTGTCTCAGATTCTCTACCATACTGCGGAAAAAACTGACCTGCATGAATCTGTACAAGCCTGCCATTCTCACGCAGGGCAACACCCTTGAAGGACTTCTCAGCTAGAGCTGTATGAACTGTAGTCATGTGTGGGCCAGGCATGGTGACCATGGATTCAAAAACTCGTATTTCTCGAGTTAAGAGCCTATCTGCTGTAGGCAGTGTCATCTCTCTTTTTGGAGTTGCCGAGAGAGGTCGCTGAGCTCTGTGAGCGCATCGTACATCAGTCCCAGATTGCTGACAAACGTTGCAGATGTGAGCACATCATCCAGGCTCTTGTACTTTGCTCTGTCTCTGGAATCCCTGCTCGTGTCGTTTGCAGCATTTGTGAAGTGATCATGAAGCACTCGGTAGTTTTCCCAGACTGCTCTGACGCTCCTTTCACTTGAAGCCACCCAGCGGATGGACAAAACACGCCCTATCACCAGGAGACGCTGTCCGACTGCTTGCGCACACTGCGCTAAAACTGCCTCTGATTTTTGGGGGAGGCATGGAACAAGGAATAGAGTTTGTCAAAAAAGATCTGGAAATGATTGAGCCCTGAGACCTCCTTGACCACATCCCCAACTGCCAGCTCTAGACGATGATTGGAGCAGTGCCACACAAACAGGCTTGGGAATTTACTACACAACTGGGTAGCAACGCCTGTTCTCTTCCCTAGCATGACTGAAGCCCCATCACATGCAAAAGAAACTAAACACTGACCTAAAAAGTCCTCGTTAAAATCTCTTCCAAGACACTCCATTAACGCCTTTGTGATGTCATCAGCCGTTGTTCCATCCAACTCGATCAGCTCCCAAAAAAACGTTTCGGGCTCAGCATCAGCTAATGCTGAGCGTAGACACACAACAAGCACCGTTTTACCACTAATAGTGATAGATTCATCGACCAAAACACAGAGTTTTCTTTGGTTTTCTGTAATGTCTTTTGCCATTTTTTTCTTCAGCTCATGAGCTATGTGGTCGATGATTTCGCCACAGGTTTTATTGGAGTGCAAAACCCTGCCCACGTTCAGCCCATTCAGTTTCTGTACATTCAAATCAATTGGCATGTCTGTGAATGGCCGGCTATGTTTGCCAATTGTATATGCCGTTCGAAAAACTCTGATAGTGGTGTCTAATTCAGATTTATGCATAGACTGCACTTGATGTTGAATAGTTTCACGTGAAGCAGATGTAAGGATGTCAGCAGCTTTTACATGGGCTTGTGATTCTTTATGTTCTTTGATTTTTCTTCTCAGGCTAGCTTGTTGTTTGCCCTTGTCAACACCGAAATGAGACACTGCACACTCACCCCATTCAGTTGACAGTTTCAGTCCTTGTCCAGTGTGTATTCCCAAAGATTTGACATCTTGACATATCCGACATCCTAGCTTCTTATCTTTAAGAAGGAGCCATGCATTGGTCTTGCAAAAATATTGCACCTGGTCCGTTGTCCAGCAGTCAGGTGCATCGCTTTGCCCGGTGTTGGTGGTGGCAGTTGAGCCAGCAGCAGCTAACGTTAGAGGCTCTGGAGGAGGCGGCGGAGCTAGTGCTAATGCTAATGCACTAGAACTTGGAGGCAGGAGGATCAACCAAAGAAAGCTCCCCATCAGACACAATTTCCAACACAGGCACAGCATTCTCTGTATTTGAAGTTTCTTCCGGCGACAACCGCTGTCTTTTTGCACTTTTATTAATCCACGCTAACATTTTAGAAATGCTAATTTGTGACGTGACTTGCTTTCCTTCTCTCGGGGGCGTGCCTGCTCTGTTCTATCACTCTACATAGCCACCCACTGGGTGGGAGTTGCACTGCATAAACACAACACACGTGCATCTAGGTATGTAAATTGTAAAGCATTAAAACATGGTTTTACTAACAGTTTTCAGTATGTTGTTACTTCGGCATTATTATTATTATTATTATTTTGAAACGTGTATTACTATTAAATCACGGTCAAATAGGTTAATTTTGACATAGTCGTTTCCACCACAGTATTTACATGGAGAAGATAAGCCCCGCCCCCTCTCCAGCACGTTCTGTTTGAATGACAGGAGTAAACAGCTGACAGCCGCTGTGAAACTCCAGCGGTTAGAGCTATGAGAATGTCCGTTCGGCACCTCATGACGCATCTACTGAGTACCGGGCGGCTGTATATATATATATGGATGTATAATAAGAACGGCGGGAGAGTGTTGAGTACTGGCACGGTGCATGAGTACCGGAGTACCGCCAGCATGCCGGTACTGAGCAAGAAGTGCCGGTACTCCATGGGTCAGAACCAGAAGTGCCGGTACTGCGTACCGGTGAGTACCGGCCCAATTCCAGCACTGACAGATCATGTACTTCAGTAAAAGTAGAAGTACCAAAGTGTAGGAAAACTCTGTTACAAATAAAAGTCCTGCATTCAAAGTAAAAATACAAAAGTATTAGCATCAGAATATACTCAAAGTACCAAAAGTAAAGTACTCATATGGAGATTGTTCCATTTCAGAATAATATATATGATGTGTTTTATAATGATTGATCATGAAAGTGTTCTCAAAGCTGGTGAAGGTGCAGCTAGTCTGAATGACTTTGTATTCTGCAGGGTAGCTTGTGGATTTACTCCAGGTGGAACTAAAGTCTGATTTAAGTGATGACCATGTATCTGTAAAGTAACTAAATATACTAATTGTAGTGTGTACAATATTTCCTTCTGAGTAAAAGTACAAAGTAACTACCTCAACATTTTACTCAAGAACAGTACTTGAGTAAATGTACTTAATTACTTAAGAGCACTGGATATTTGTGGTGCATGGTTTTAAGCCTGAATGGACAACATCCTTGGATAGACTGAAAGACTGAAAATACACATTTGAACACAGGTGATAATAAAACTGAGCACTCACCTGTTCTCCTCAATGTGCTGCTAATCCCCGTGTCAGTGTGGTTAGCCATGTGTGTCCAAACGGTACCTTGTTTTCCTGCTGCTTTCATGTTTGTTAATCCTTTTGGAAGGTTGTTTGAGATCCTGAAAATCTGTTGTCGATCATCCCTCTGATTAACATTCACCGGAAATAATAAAGCGTCTTAACTGACAAGCTAGCAGTTAGCAGTTAGCAGTTAGCCGTTAACCAATTCGCTTCATGTTAAATACGCTTCTTTTTTTAACAGAGGTTGGTTTATAACAGTTCTAGGCAAGTCGTAGTCCCCGACGTGTTTAAACGTTTAAACTCAAGTAATTATTCCAAAAACAGACTTCTATAGTAGACTAAATGTGTTTCGTAGAAGATAAATCATCGTTCAAGGTAGCCGCTCATTACTTTCTCATTAAAATAATCACCGGGGCAACGCTTGACGAGTAGCCAATCAGATTGCAGCTAGTTAAAAGGTAATGAGTTTTGGACATGCGCAGTGTTGTTTGGACATTTGTTGACATTGTGGGCTCATCAATTTCCACATATCTTCCTTTGAAGCCAAGCTCATTTTAAACATAATCATAAAACTAGTGTATTATAGCAGCTACTGACCTTTTTACTGTGAAATCTTTCTTAATAAAAGCAGTGACCAGGATGTTATATCATGCAGAATTGCAGTCCTAATAATCTCCAATTGATTCAGTACCAATAAATCCAACTTCTTTCTGCCGCCAGCTGGTGGGGTTTGGTCCCACTTGGATTAAATTACCTCTTGCCATTGGACAGATGCATAGATGTACTGTGCACTTAAATCCTGCACATTAGCCATGTGCGCTCTAGAATAAAGATTATGTACAAACAAATACAAGTGGATAAACATAACAATGCAAAGACTTCAATAAGTATGATTATTCTAGAAATCATTTTTTTGACATTGCTATAAAACCATAGCTTTTTACCCGAATAACTCCTTATATTCAAGCCTTGCAGTTAATAGAACATCTACCTTATACAATTAGCCGAAGTAGTGCAAACTGATACAGCTGGAGGTTTGTGTAAAAAATATATTTCAATGAACTCTGTTTAGATTATTTCCTGTGATTATTAGATCAGTTTCCTGTTATGTGTGGACGGCTTCTTTAGACTCCCACTATGTTATTAGCTCCAACCATCTGTAGCCATTATTAATGACAAATGAAATCCCGTTTCCAGCACTATAGTCTGTAATGATTTCCCTTAATCATAAATGCTTTTAGCCCCATTAAGATGGACATAACTCACATAAAGTGCAAAGCCTGTTTGATGTACTATTACTTTGACGTATGTTCACACTGAATATTGATTTTAATTTCCTCCTCAGAAGACTATGAGGTCAGCTGCAGCACACAGGACAGTGTGAACAGCTATCATCCCATAACTCCACTGAAGGCCTCTGTGTCTTTTGCTGAATCCACCCACACCAATGGAAGTGCCGGATACTGCACCGGTATCCTCAGGACCGTCTCTGAGCCACAGGAGGACGAGTGGTGTGGGACATAAACAAGTAAATGTTGTTGTTACAGTGAATGATGGAGCTCAGAGTCATTCTCCAGCTTGGAGTTTCTGCAACAAGTTTTCAAACCCCAAAAAACAATTTGTTCCCCAAAACTTTTTATCTATTATGCAAAATCCACTTCTTCATGTCTCTTCTACATCAACATGTGTCCCCTCTTCTTCATGTCTCTTCTACATCAACATGTGTCCCCTCTCTTCATGTCTCTTCTACATCAACATGTGTCCCCTCTTCTTCATGTCTCTTCTACATCAACATGTGTCCCCTCTTCTTCATGTCTCTTCTACATCAACATGTGTCCCCTCTTCTTCATGTCTCTTCTACATCAACATGTGTCCCCTCTTCTTCATGTCTCTTCTACATCAAACATGTGTCCCCTCTTCTTCATGTCTCTTCTACATCACATGTGTTCCCTCTTCTTCATGTCTCTTCTACATCAACATGTGTCCCCTCTTCTTCATGTCTCTTCTACATCACCATGTGTCCCCTCTTCTTCATGTCTCTTCTACATCAACATGTGTCCCCTCTTCTTCATGTCTCTTCTACATCAACATGTGTCCCCTCTTCTTCATGTCTCTTCTTCATCAACATGTGTCCCCTCTTCTTCATGTCTCTTCTACATCACCATGTGTCCCCTCTTCTACATCACCATGTGTCCCCTCTTCTTCATGTCTCTTCTACATCAACATGTGTCCCCTCTTCTTCATGTCTCTTCTACATCAACATGTGTCCCCTCTTCTTCATGTCTCTTCTACATCAACATGTGTCCCCTCTACTTCATGTCTCTTATACATCAACATGTGTCCCCTCTGTGTTAAGAGATTCTGAAAGTTTCAGGAACAAAGATTCTCTCTCTTTTTGTCCTGATCCATTTCTATAAAAACCTGTCTGAAAATGAGCTGATCAGATTTTGGCCACCTTATGATGTCATAACGATGTTTTGGCTTGTGTAACCATTAGCCAATCAGCAACCAAGGTAACACCCCCCTGATCTGTTTGGTGTTTCAGCCAATCAGAGACATGTTCTGTATATATCTGAGACCTATAATGTATTGATGAAAAACAGCGTAATAGGTGACCTTTTAAGGGTTGCTGAATGTTTGCTGCCCCCTGCAGGACTTTACTGAGAATTTCCGTGATATGTTTGTGAATAATTTACAATGAAGCTAACAGCTTTAAAGAGTATGTTTTTGTAAACACTGCTGCAGCTCTGTTCCTGAGTCAGTCCGTTTGATGTGAATAAAAAAAACCTGTCTGTGGTTTCAGCTACAGCTCAGTGGTTTGAGAATATTTTTCTTACTCAAGGCAAATCCCACCAAAAGCCCAAAGCCAACAATGGGTGTATCCTTCCAACAACTATACACACATCTGATTCCTCTGGGCCTTAGAGCTCCATTGTTGAGCATAACAACTAATTGCTACAAACTAGATGCCCAGCTGTTTCAGAATAGAGTGAGACTTCTTTTATTTTAAATGAAATCAAATATTTGTGGGCAAGACCCGGGTGTGTTTTTAATAATGTTACACATTCCTAAGAACAAATGAGTTTGGGCTGAGTGCCAAAGGGTGAGAAATGGAGAGACTGATTAACCCATTGTTGGCCTTTCCATGGGATTTGTTAAGAATATGAATATAAGAATTGTGTAAAAGCGTCTAACAAGTGACATGTAATGTAATTAAGAATTATTGAATGGAAAAATGGCCAGAAAATCTTCTTTAAAAGTATTTTGTAAAGCACATTTTGACCCCTGATTCCTTAGTATTCTCAAGACTTGTAAAAAATGAAGATATGCAGCAATACCACATTTAAAATCTTGGAGAATGACGTGATGGAGTAAAGATGCAACAGCGACGACTGACATGTGTATGATTTGTTTATAACATTGTGAAGATAGATAGTGCAATATAAGGAAGTATGTAAGGGATGTTTACACAAGTCATTCTGCTCCTTCTGTTAGTACCACAACACAGAGACAATTAAGATTACATATCGGTATTTTCACATAATATTAATTCTTATGTTAAAAACAATAAACAAGATTTTAATCTTGTTCCAAGTCCGTCTCTATATTTCATTAAGAATTAATTCGATACATTTCTGTTGCCGTTACTTCATTAAGCCTTCTTGAAGACTTGCTTGGCAGTGATGCCTGCGACTCTCATCTCCTGCAGAGAGGACAAGGGGGAGATAAAGGGGGGAGAATGAAGAGTGAGAATCAATAGGACGGTTTGGCACATCAAAGAAAAGTGAACTGAGTGAAACACAAACCTGGGATTGTATCCAAAATACATCCCCCGTCATCCTTTGACCTCGTGATCAGCCTCCCACTCTTTCCCCATCTACTTATCTCTCCTTCCCCCCTCATCTCCCCCTCACTCTTCATTATTCTCACGCTGCTCCCTTTCTCCTTCAATCCACTCTAAAATCCAGCGGCCTCATCTAAACTGGCATTTTCTTTCTAAAGTCCCTCCTGAGTTTGGTTGCAACAACACATTTCTTTGTCTTAACTCAAAGAGCCTGTTTACAAAATCCAGCAAAAGCTATTTAGCGGAACAATGCTGACTGTGTAACATCTTAATGAGCATTGACAGATTATCTTTAAGTCTTTTAAAGCAAAATGTGAAGACCGATGCTCTCGCTTGGTCTTGAAGCACTTTATTAGGACGTCCTTTCAAGCCTCTTTTGTGCTGGCCTTCCTTTGTAGGGTCCTACTTCCCCCCCTCAGGCATGCACTACACTTTACAAACCTTCAAATTGAGAAATTCTTCCCACTAAGACGGCAAAGTCTTATTGGCATGTTCTCTCTCATTTAGCTTATCCACTTTGGCATCTTTCCCCCTAACGTTCCATATCCCCCCTCTCTACCCTCACATCCTTACCAAATGCAGCTTGTCCCCCTCCAGCCAGTGTGTCCATCCTCGTCCTTCTTTCTCTCCTTTCTGTACACAGAGCAGGTTGTCTCCCTCCCAGCTCACGGTAGTCTGCAGAGGCACAGAGAGGGAGTGTTAGTGCGTGACTTTACTGTGTGAAGCAGCTCTCATGAGACTGTGCAATGCAAACATGTGGCCATGAGTTACAATACATTACAATAAGCTATAGCTTGAATCCTAAGCTGCTTACAAAGAGAGCAATCAAGCATTAGGATACAAACCACAATCCTGCAAGTACATGAGATGAGCAGCATACTGAAATGATGAGTGTTGTTTTGTTTTTTCACATTGTTTGGGCCAAGGCGTAGTCAAAACAGATTTGCTTTTAGTCGGCAAAAAAATATGTGATGACTTTCTTCTTTCCTGATATCGAAACCTATTTTTCGCTTTTCTTTTCTTTTCTTTTTCCTTTCGGTTGACCCCTGTATGATACTGCTGCTTATTCTGGTTCCTGGATGGATTTTGAAACTGAAGACTGTGTCGAAAGACAGCTTGTTATTAGCTGCCTTCGCACACACATCCTTCAGTGTGGGATCAAGGCAGGATTAAAGCAGCAGGGGTTGATTTCAACACAAAAACTCAGCGGTATGTCTGAGGACTTTCCTGCAGACCTTCCTAAATTAAAAAACCACGCAAAGCAAACTTGCATAACAAGAAATGATACTCACCATATCAAGGATGTACGTGTCCAAACAAGTCAAACTGCATATTCAGAAACAACAACACACACACCTGACAGGTACGGCCGTCCACTGGTCCCAGGTCTTCAGTGAACTCTTTCCCGATGGTGAATTCCATGTTGAAGTTCTTGAAGGTGGTGAGGGTCCGGATCCTCATGTCCCCGCTGGCCGGGTCGTGGGTGATCTCTTTGCTGGGACTCAACAGGCACACTATCTTCCTCAGGGCGAAATTAATATCTGGGAGAAGATTAATAAGAACAGGATTAATAAAACATGAGCTATACTTCATTGTTGTTAAAGGGGGGCTTTGTCTTGTCACAGTGCAGACTGATGATACACCCCTCTGAGTGTGTGGGGTCACAGAGAGGACATGGTGGTGATTTCCTTTGACTAATGTGCAGATGCAAATCAAGATTCGAGCATCCTATCTAGTGATTTAAGATTAAAAAGACGACTACAAAGAAATGAAAATAGTTTAAAATACAAAGTGCAACGAATGTGTGTGTGTGTGTGTGTGTGTGTGTGTGTGTGTGTGTGTGTGTGTGTGTGTGTGTGTGTGTGTGTGTGTGTGTGTGTGTGTGTGTGTGTGCAATACGTCCGTTTAAAGTGCAGCTAATAAGATTTAAAGTATTACCTAATGCTCCGAGGTAGGAGTCCATATTAGTCTGCTCCACCATATTAAACGTCCCGGAGTAATCAGGTTTAGACATTTTTGTTCTTTTTCCAGACGAGCAGAAATCTTTTCTTTTTTCCTTCGTCTTGTCTTTTTTCTCCCCTCGAGTCAAGTCCCTGTGCAGCCGCCTTGCTCAGTTGATCAGTTTCTCTTACGCAACGTTACCGAACAATGCCTTGGATTTTTTACGCGTAAAATGAGCTTGTTGCACGCTGTGTGTGTGTGTGTGTGTGTGTGTGTGTGTGTGTGTGTGTGTGTGTGTGTGTGTGTGTGTGTGTGTGTGTGAGTGTGTGTGTGTGTGAGAGAGTGTGTGTGCGCTGCAGGCTGCTCTACGGTGAACGTCCTCTCGGGTGAAGATTCTCTCTGGATTTGGAAGACTGTTTCCAGTCAGCTGTGAGTCACTGAGGAGGTTTTCGGAGGGGAGGTTCATTCATCTTTCCCAACGCGTTTCAGCCACAGGATCATTTTTAGAGGCGGCGCTTCCGATCCATAAACATGTGGTGGGGGGGGTGGGGCGGAGATTTACTGGGCATGTACTTGAACAATGAAACACAGTAGGCTACTACATTTACTCAAGTGTTGTAGCCTACCGAAGTCTTATTTTCAAATACTTATTTTCAAATCAATTCTCAAGTATTGTTCTGCCTGTGGTGCAGAACGTCTTTTCACCCTCTGTCTGTAACCAGAGCCCAAACAAAGTGATATATTACACTATATTACAGAAGTAAACAAAGGAGTCCAATGGAGGAATTTCGGCAGGAACGAACTACAGGAAAGGGAACAAAAAAACAAAAGCCTAACAGTTTTATTTCAGATTGAAGGAAGCATTTCTATTCAAATCTTTGTAACAAAACCCACAAATATCATGCATAAATACTGCACCAATTGTACAGTTTCTTTCTACCTCAGCTTTTCTTGTCAACATATTTCACTAAACATTACTGATAGAGTACAGACAAGGGACCACATGCCACTAAATCCTCTTAAATGTATGTTATATTTTCTGTTGATATCAAAATAAAAGGATTTGTCATTATATAACTTCCTGCATGAGACTCAATGTCACAAGAACCCAGAGGCAGATGCATTTAAAAGATTTTTTTTAAAAAACATTTGATTTATTTTTGATCTTGGAAACAGCAGTTTAAAAAACACTGATGGGATGAAATGGGTGTCTGAAATGCGGATGTGAAGAACATCAGACTGTCTGGTGGAAGACTCAATCAACTTCTGAGTAAGCACTGCGGCAGTCTTATCTGGGTTCCTTTAAAGGTGTTAGCATTTGAGAAAGGTTAACATTTCCAAATGAAAAGTAGTCTGCAGGAAAGAGAGAGCGGTTGGGCTGGTGAATTAAAATAACTGGTCTGAAAGGAAATTAGAATAAATGCATATAAAATTAAACATATATTTTATTTTTTGGGTGGTTTAGCGGCACAAAGAGAACTGAATGTAAAAGCGTATTAGAAATCTGACTGTTATCATCAAATTGCCTGAGGTACAGTTGAATTGAAAACCTTTTGCTTCTCTAAAAGCCTAATTATGAAGCCACTTCTGTTTATCTCCTGCTCCTGATGCACTTCTCTTTATTCATTCACAGCAAGATATTTGATATATCAAAGGGCCCATGTCATGCTTTTCCGGTTATTACCCGTCCCCTTGTGTGTTACGAAGGTTTGTCTGCATGTAAACGGTCTGCAGAGTCACAAACCCTCAAAGTACACCCTGAAGCGAGTAAAACTCTAACACAGAAAAGACCTGTCTGTGCTGCCCCAGAACGCCTCGTTGGAGATTTCTCATTTTCCATTGTTTGCTTCCTGGGTTCTGTGACGTGTGAACCTAATGGACCAATCCGTGGAGCTCCTCACACACCAGGATCCCTTGGCTAACTAACAGGGAGTCCCATTGACTTGCATAGAGCTCCCTGAACGCTGGTAATAGTAGAGTTGGGATGGCGGAGAAACGCTCTCCGCAGACCCATTCTCACAGCGTTATAAACCTTTTTCTTACTCAATATCAAGCCACACTTATTGTTTTCACTTCGGCTGTGAGTGTTTGTGTGTGCTCAGTTTCGCTGTATCGCGGACCCGGAAACATGTCCGCTCCTCGCAGCAGCGGCAAGCAGCAACGAGCCTCGCAACGTCCCGACCAATCAGAGCACACTGGGCTCACAGGGAGGGGGGGGGGGGGGGCAGGAGCTCCAACAAGCCGTTCAGGACTGAGAGTGAATACACATTCTATACAGAGATGCTGTGAGAAACCAATGCGAGTTTGGAAAATTGCACAATATAAATCTATTCTAGTAGACCTCAACAATGGAATTATGATCAGTGGAAATGGCCATGACGTGGGACCTTTAAGATAGAGGACTACAACGTTTAACCTAAAGCAACTTAAAGTAACGAAACATCAACTGTTAAAAAGCTGATGAAACAAAGTCTAATGAAACCATACATCCTGAAGCATCCGACAAATTAAAGAATGTTTGTTCAAATAACTGAAATACAGAAAGACATTTACACCACAAATTGCTCACACATGACTTTATTCTCAACAACGCATTCATGTCACACACCAAATGTAAACCGCTTATCTCTAATTTCACAAATTCTTTTTATGTTGTCTTTATTAAAATATAAATCCTTTACCAAAAGAGTGCCTGCATAAATACAACAACATGACATTAATAAAACCTTTTTCTATCTCTTCTTCACGGAGCCGCTTTTCTTGTCCGATTTTGACTTCTTCACATCCTTCTTTCCTTTGGACAGATTCTCGTAAAGCTCCTCCTTGTTTCTGAAAATGGAAGAAGAAAAAGCTGATTCATGTTTCCTGTATATCTGTATACACCAGGCCAACAATGATTGGACACAGCTTGGTTAGAAGTGATAGAAAGACGCAGGGAGGTTAATGAAAGACATTTAAAAACTCAGCCGACCATGAATCAATCACTCAAAGCTGACAGGCCACCATTCAGAGGTCCAACTGGGTCAAAGTGTGCAGTGTGCAGGGCTGAAGGGCTCACTATTGTGTGCCGTTTGATTTCCCTCCTAATTACTACTCAGTTCATAGTGTAGTCCCAGCTCAGGGGTCACCACAACACTTCTGTTGGCCATTAAAGCAGCACTTCACAGATTGTACACATGATGTTCAGTTTGCTCGTCTGTTGCTCTTGAGAGAACTGTTCAGTTGCAATAAAGAAGCTTGATTGCATAGGGCCAAATTAAAGCCTGAAACTCAGGATGTCCACTTCTTCGTCTTTATGGAAGTGCAACACTGATTAACTTGGGTGCCGTTTTGATGCACAACTGAGAAACTATTTATTTTCTCCACTATCACAGAGCGTCACAGTAGTTAAAGTTAAAGTCCTTTTGTTGTTATTAGTTCTTCTCACAAATAAAGAAGAGTAAACAATACAGAGCATTCAGAGCCACAGTGTGATAGACACACCAGATACAGTTATAACTCTCATTGGGGCAGAGAAGAGCAAATAAAACAAAGAAAGACAAACGCTCAGGTATATTGTGCAATACTGGCTGCTACTACATTTTCTTTTGACTTTGATTATGCTGCTACTTGTTTTCACTCCAGTTTTTCTCAGGGTTCCTATTTTAGTTTTGCTTTTCATCACAGTTTATTTCCCTGCTGTGGGGTGAATAAGGATGTATGACTCCGATTGCCTATCTGATGCCCAATCAGCTCCGACAGTGAGATGAAAGCGATAAATCACAGGGTTACGACTGATTTTGACCTCCATTGCCATCCAACACTAATACAAAACTCTACTGTGTTCACTTTTGATGGATTCGTAGGTCCACCTTTCATCGGTACACACTTTTCTTCTAATCCCTCTAGCATTTCTTTAGATATTTTGTTAGATAGTAAACATTTAACCAATAAAGGCACTAATTAAAAAACTCACCAAACGTGATAATGTGAACCCATGTACTCATTTTTGAGATATTTCAAGTGGTGGATCAACATACTTCTGCTCTGAGGGCTCCTTGTTGAGAGCACAGTACTGGTACTTTCATACACCGTGGAAAAGCCTCTATAGGTCATATAATAATCATATTCTACACAAAGGTTCACTTGTTAGCTGCATTTTTTGCATTTACTGCCAGTAGTTTAGTTATTGAAACTACAATAGTGTAAAACATATTTTCAGTGACTCAAATGAATGCGACATTTACATGTTTTGCTGTTTAGTCCCCAGGATGAAAAAAGATTAAACGTAGGTGGAGTTTAGTTGAGTCTACACCGTGTCTTCTCTTCAAGGTTAAACTGTCTGCTGATATACTGTAAGGCTGAATCTGTGTTTTTGCTAAGAAAGTAGGGCAGCAGTGTGAGGTTTAGAGGAGCCATGTGAATGTATTAAAACCATCCAATTCACACACACACACACACACACACACACACACACACACACACACACACACACACACACACACACACACACACAACACACACACACACACACACACACACACACACACACACACACACACACACACACACACACACACACACACACACACACACACACACACACACACACACACACACACACACACACACACACACACACACACACACACACACACACACACACACACACACACACACACACACACTCACTCACTTTGAGACCTTCCTGCTCGCTGGTTGGTGTTTGGTGAGTTGCAGATTTCCATACTCTGTCTCAGTTTCCTGGTGAAGAGAGAAACAGACAGAAATGAGGATTACTCGAGCACAGACAGGTTTTTTTTTATTATTATGTGGTTCGTTGTTTTCGCTCTCTAGGTCAATGTTCATCTTTCACAAGCTCCTCTCTGATAACGTATCATTCTGCTGGCTTTAAACTCCTCAGCTGTGGCGTTCAAATCAGCAGCCAAAAGTGCAAAGGCCTATTGACATATGTATCTCTGTTTTCTTTTCTTGGAACGAGTCCCTGTTTGCTCTGTATCAATCCATGGTTCAGCCACAAGAAACATTTATTCCCTTGTCCTCTCTCTGTGTCTTCTCTGTGGAGCTCACCATGGAGGCACAGTCTTTGGCCTTGGTGGTCTGAATGTACTCGGACAAAGCCAGGTAGATGAACTTGTACTGGGCCTCCGTCTGCACCATGCCTGAGCGCTGCTCTCGCACCATCTGGATGTATTTTGGGATGTCAAGTTCACAGTCCAAACCTAGAGAGATATATTACATTAGAAAAAGCTAAATAAACTGTGTATTTACAGTGTTTTTACTCAATACATTTACTAATATTTTGGTATTACCTATAGAGTCGATGGTCACGAGGATCATGTCGATCACTACAATCGTGCCTGTTCGACCAATTCCAGCACTGCACAAATACAGAGAAGAAACCAAGTTAATGCATCTTACCATCAATAAATCAAGACTTAAACTGAACATCATTAAATACAGATGAGGCTGACTGGATTTAAAGGGTAAGTTTGGATGTTTTTAACTGGGTGTTAAGACAGTACTCATATTTCAAATTCACCAGACTCAATTGACAAAAACAATAATTTAGCCTCACAGGAGTTGCTGGACTTTCTCTGCCTCAATTGAGCTGTTGATCTGAGGCTTATGCAGTCGTGGACCTGCATCTCATCTGCCTGCAAGGTTAAATGTCTGTTTTTGTCAGGGGAGTCTGGTGGCTTTGAAGACAGCATACATATTAACTTCAGTTCTCAGTGGAAAAAAATGTCTGATGCTAATGGAAAGCGATACAAATATTCGTATAATAGCATAAAGTTAAACTGATAGGTGGGTAAAATAAATGTTGCTGCTGCAGAACACTAGTTTGTTCCTGCGTTGATACATGTATGTTTCTCCATACTGGGTCATGCTTACTGCCGTCTACTGAAGGTAAATCACTGAAGATAAGTGCCTCATACAACCCCACTTGAAAAAATCCGAACTATGCCTATAAAGCAGTCACATGTCAAAAGTGGATTAGTTGTGTTAAGGGAAAGTATGGGACAGCTGTACAGCTTTGTGAAAATGCTTACATACCAAAAATACTTAAATAAGAGTTGTAATAATTGAAACAACAGGTTTAACGTGGCACAAGCCGCCTCAGTATCCGTCACATCACACGGAGGAAATTCCATACGGATAAACTATAAGTGGACTCAAACACTTTTGTTCAACAACTACAAATCTTAATCCTGAGAATATAATCATTACATTACATTACATTGCATTTAGCTGACGCTTTTATCCAAAGCGACTTACAATAAGTACGTTCGACCAGGAAGACACAACCTTGAAGAAAACAGAATCATATAAGTACATCAGGTTTCATAGAGCCAAAATATTTCAAGTGCTACTCAACTGAGTTTAGATAAGCCAGTCCTTTATTAGTATATAAGTGCTTTGTTAATAGTTCTATCGCTCGAAGTGGAGTCGAAAGAGATGAGTTTTCAGTCTGCGCCGGAAGATGTGCAAGCTATCTGCTGTCCTGATGTCAATGGGGAGCTCATTCCACCATCTTGGAGCCAGGATAGCAAACCCACGTGTTTTTGCCGATGGGAACTTGGGTCCCCCTCGCAGCGAGGGCGCAGCGAGTCGTTTGGCTGATGCAGAGCGTAGTGCACGCGCTGGGGTGTACGGTTTAACCATGTCCTGGATGTACGAAGGGCCAGATCCATTCGCAGCATGGTAAGCAAGTACCAGTGTCTTGAAGTGGATTCTAGCAGTTACCGGAAGCCAGTGAAGGGAGCGGAGGAGCGGAGTGGTGTGGTAAAATTTAGGTAGGTTGAAGACCAGACGAGCCGCTGCATTCTGGATGAGCTGCAGAGGTCGGATGGCACATGCAGGTAGACCAGCCAGGAGGGAGTTGCAGTAGTCTAGGCGTGAGATGACGAGAGCCTGGACCAGAACCTGCGTCGCTTTCTGTGTCAGCTGGGGACGTATCTTCCTGATGTTGTAAAGCGTGTATCTGCAGCAACGGGTTGTAGCAGCGATGTTTGCAGTGAAGGACAGTTTGTTATCTAGGATCACACCCAGATTCCTTGCAGTCTGAGTCGGGGAAACAACTGAGGTGCCGATGTTGATTGTTAGGTCAAGAGTGGGACAATCTTTTCCCGGAAGGAAGAGCAGTTCAGTCTTGTCAAGGTTGAGCTTGAGGTGATGAGCAAACATCCACTGAGAGATGTCAGCTAGACAAGCAGAGATGCGTGCGACGACCTGGGTCTCTGAGCGGGGAAAGGACAGAATTAATTGGGTGTCGTCAGCGTAGCAGTGGTATGAAAAACCATGCGGGCTAATGACTGATCCGAGCGAGTTTGTGTACAGGGAGAAGAGGAGGGGACCAAGAACAGAGCCCTGAGGGACCCCTGTAGTTAATTGACAAGGGTCGGACTCAGACCCTCTCCAAGTCACCCTGTAGGTACGGTCTTTCAGATATGAGGTGAGGAGGGAAAGTGCAGAGCCTGAAACTCCAAGTTTTTGGAGAGTGCGAAGGAGGATCTGATGATTCACCGTGTTGAATGCAGCAGACAGGTCCAACAGGATGATGACAGAGGAGAGGGATGCAGTTTTGGCAGTGTGCAGTTCCTCCGTGACAGCAATGAGAGCAGTTTCTGTGGGGTGACCTGCCTTGAAACCAGACTGGTGCGGATCCAGAAGGTTGTTCTGATTGAGATAACAGGAGAGTTGTTTAAAGACAGCGCGTTCAAGTGATTTAGACAGGAACGGGAGGAGAGAGACAGGCCTGTAGTTTATAACATCAGACGGGTTGAGAGTAGGTTTCTTTAGGAGAGGGTTTACTCTTGCCTCCTTGAGACTGTTTGGAAAGTGACCAGAAGTTAGAGAAGTGTTGATGAAATGGGTGAGAAACGGTAGAATATCAGGAGCGATAGTCTGAAGGAGGTTTGAAGGGATAGGGTCCAGAGGACAGGTGGTAGGGCGGGCAGAGGTAATGAGGGTAAGAACCTCACTTGGAGAGAGAGGGGAAAAGGAGGTTAGTGTGTTGGTGGAAGGAGGGTCTGGTGACCCAGCGGTGAGTAAAGGTGAGTCAGAAAAAGAAGAGCGAATATCATCAACCTTTTTTTCAAAGTGGGTAACAAAGTCGCTTGACAGAAGTGAGGAGGGGGGAGGAGCTTTTGGAGGGTCCAAGAGGGTGGAGAAGATGGAAAATAGTTTTTGGGATTGGAATAGGAAGATTGGATCTTATCTTGAAAGAAAGTGCTTTTTGCCTGAGAGATCGAAGCAGAGAAAGAGGAGAGGAGAGCCTGATAGGTTAGGAGGTCGTCACGGTGTTTGGATTTCCACCGTTTCCGCTCTGCTGCCCTAAGGACGGTTCTATTAGCACGCAGTGCATCATTTAGCCAGGGAGCAGGAGGGGACTGACGAGCCTGCCGAGATGTGAGAGGACAGAGAGAGTCCAGAGTGGATGAGAGAGTAGAGAGTAGAGAGGAGAGATTCTGCAGCAGAGTTTGAAGGCAGGAGTTGGAACGAGTCAGAGGAAGGGAGGGCTGAGAGCACCGACGAGGCAAAGGTAGAGGAGGAGAGGGAGCGAAGGTTACGGCGGAAAAGTGCAGGATGAGAAGAGATTAGTTTGTTATGTTTGGAAAGGGGTAGAGAGAATGAAATGAAGAAGTGATCGGATGTGTGGAGCGGGTTTACAGAGAGGTTAGAAGTAGTGCAGTTCCTTGAGAATATGAGATCAAGGACATTGCCAGCTTTATGAGTCAGTGGGGACGGAGACAGTGAGAAAGCAAAGGCGGTTAACAGGGATGTTAGTTCGTCTATCTTCCCCGTCTGGAGGTTGAAGTCTCCGAGAAGTACAGCGGGAGGGCCAGTTTCAGGGATGAGTGAGAGGAGATTATCTAATTCCTCCAAGAAGTCCCCCAAGGCGCCTGGTGGACGGTAGAGAACAACAATGGTTAACTGTATAGGATGGGTTACTGTGACGGCATGGAATTCAAAGGTGGAAGGAGTGAAGTTAGGTAGCTTGAAGAGGGAAAAGCTCCATTTGGGAGAGAGCAGGAGACCAGTGCCACCTCCTCTGCCAGTGGGTCTGGGTGTATGGGAGAAGGAATATGCAGTGGAGAGAGCTGCTGGGGTGGATGTGTTGGATGGAGTAATCCAGGTCTCAGTGAGAGCAAGGAAATCCAGAGATTGCAGGGAGGCGTAGCCAGAGATGAAGTCAGCCTTAGGAACAGCTGACTGGCAATTCCACAGGCCACCTGAAACTAGATGTTGGATCTCAGTGGAGCACGTGGGATAGACGAGAGCAGGCCGGTTATATCGATTAGGAGATACACGGGGCCAGTGATAATTGCGAGAAGACACATGAACAGGAATGGAGAAAATACACATGATTATAGCATGAGGGGCTAGAAAACTAAAGAAAAGAGAAATAAGACACCAGCTCAATCAGAGTAGGATTTGCCTCCTCTTTGCCTCCCTCGTGACTCCCGTAGGACTCCAATGTCTTTGTCAGTCTTACTCCCGCAGGACTCCAATGTCTTTGTCAGTCTTTGGCTGTCTGACGCTTAAGCTGACGCTCCAGGAAAGAGCTACCTAAAATGGACGCCTGATTGCTGAGTTCTCACAGCTGTAGGGGCACGCCCCTCTAATTAGTTAACTATCTACAGCTGATGGGCGACAATAGACTGGCCCTGCCTATATTATAATGCAAGATTGAGAGCTGAGACCTGTGAAGCAGGTTTCGCCTGAGCAGATCTGAGATTTAAAATCTCTCAAAAGCGATTTAGCCGTTTTAGCTACAATAACTACAGAACAATTATACAGAGTAGAATAAATGAAACAGAGAAGTCTAATTAAACAAGAATATAACTTACAGTGGTTGCTGCGTCAATAGGTAATGTCGTCACCCGGTCAGATGTACACTGAGTTCATCAGATTTTAAATGCGGTATTTAAATGCTTTTTTAGGTGAAAGATGACTGAGTCACGCGGTTGTACTTCACGCAATCAATAGACTGGCCCTGCCTATATTATAATGCAGGATTGAGAGCTGAGACCTGTGAAGCAGGTTTCGCCTGAGCAGATCTGAGATTTAAAATCTCTCAAAAGCGATTTAGCCGTTTTAGCTACAATAACTACAGAACAATTATACAGAGTAGAATAAATGAAACAGAGAAGTCTAATTAAACAAGAATATAACTTAAAGTGGTTGCTGCGTCAATAGGAAATGTCGTCACCCGGTCAGATGTACACTGAGTTCATCAGATTTTAAATGCGGTATTTAAATGCTTTTTTAGGTGAAAGATGAGTCACGCGGTTGTACTTCACGCAATCAATAGACTGGCCCTGCCTATATTATAATGCAGGATTGAGAGCTGAGACCTGTGAAGCAGGTTTCGCCTGAGCAGATCTGAGATTTAAAATCTCTCAAAAGCGATTTAGCCGTTTTAGCTACAATAACTACAGAACAATTATACAGAGTAGAATAAATGAAACAGAGAAGTCTAATTAAACAAGAATATAACTTACAGTGGTTGCTGCGTCAATAGGTAATGTCGTCACCCGGTCAGAATCATTTTAATCTTCTCTAAGGGTTATCAACTCACTTATCGTTCACTTAGTTCTGTGTCGTTTTTCACAACATGACACCAGTACAGATGTCTTTCCAGCACGTCACACATCTGAAGTTTGAGGATTTACGACCTTCCTGACACAGAGTGTGACCCGACATGAATAAACCAACATCTGGGAAACACATGGTGATCTCCTGCAAAACCTTTACATGAAAGAATGCCAGAGGTGTGACCAAGGCCTTATGTCTCTGCACTTAAACCTTAGGTAAGTCCCAATCCTACACTTTGAGTTTCAAATCCTAAACCAAGTCATAATGTATCTCTGTCTGTAATTGTCCACCTGCACATTTTTTACATACAGCAATTTTGATTTTGTTCACCACGAGTAGTTTGTATTAATGAATGAAATAATCTTGCTGACAGGCGCTAATTAACATAATTTCTTAATAGTTCAACTTGATTGGATGATTTTTTACGTTGGTCTTCTTATTTGTATTTCTGTTGTACCTATATGTTCACTTTGTTTTATGGGGTTTTATATTTCACATTTGATATTGTTGCATCGACTGTCTTACCTGTCAGAGAGAAACCATTATTTTATTCTATTGTTATTATCAGACATCTTACCTCCTTGTGTCCATTAACCTGATCAAATGTTATATTTTGCTGCATGTACCTTTTAAAGTTCTTAACAAGTAATCTGAGGGGAATTTCTTGTTGTTTGTTTTAACTTGTGATGTGTCATTTTGTAAAGCACTTTGAGCTGCATGTGTTGTATGAAAAGTGCTATATAAATAAAGCTTTATTATTATTATTATAAACCGAAAGAACGAGATCGCGGATACAAGCGGCCGAGATGGGTTTTCTCCGCAGGGTGGCTGGTGTCTCCCTTAGGGATAAGGTGAGAAGTTCGGTCATCAGGGAGGGACTCGGAGTTGAGCCGCTCCTCCTTCGCGTCGAAAGGAGCCAGTTGAGGTGGTTCGGGCACCTAGTTAGGATGCCACCTGGGCGCCTCCCTAGGGAGGTGTTCCAGGCACGTCCAGCTGGGAAGAGACCAAGGGGTAGACCTAGGACCAGGTGGAGGGATTATATCTCTTCGCTGGCCTGGGAGCGCCTTGGGATCCCCCAGTCAGAGCTGGTTGATGTCGCCAGGGAAAAGAAAGTTTGGGGCTCTCTGCTGGAACTGATACCCCCGCGACCCGACCACGGATAAGCGGGAGAAGATGGATGGATGGATTATTATTATGTTGGATTGATTAAAACAAATTTGATCAGAAAAATGTCAACTTGCTAGAAATAAGAAGTATTAACGCAAGGTGATTAAGGGAATGATAGCAGCGAGTTCTCTGCTAAAAACCTCTCCACAATGAGCAGTGTATACGTATATATATACCTGTATATCTATATTATATTTACTTGCACTATTATCTGTTTTATCGGGTTACACTGTTGGAGGAGCCTGTGACCTAAGATTGTCATTGTCATAACTACACTGTAGCTATGCACAAATGACGATAAAAGCCTTGTGATGCTCTTCTCTCCCCAGGTGAGTCGCACCTGCAGTGGATGACCATGGGTCCAGCGTCGGGGTAGACTTCCTGTTTGGAGTTCACCTGACCGAGGAAACTGAGGACGCCGCCGGGCTCCTGAGGGACGCCGTGGTCCGGCCAGCTCATGTACTGGTAGTGCCAGATGGTGCGGGAAACATTCGGCTGGGAGAGGAAAACATTATGGGGTTACGATTATCAAGCACTCAAATCCAGCACCAGACAGTCTTGCACTAATGTACATTCCCAAAGATATTGAAGTGACTGTTACTTTTGTATATATTGATTGTTGTGCTTTTATTTAGGTCTTAATGTGTGCATATGTATAAATGTGTCTTTGATATATAGGTATATACATATTTGTTTTTGTATTCGGGATTGTGGGGAACTGTATTTCGACCTCTCTGTCTGTACACACAAACTGAAAGATTGACAATAAAGTTGACTTTGAAATCAAAGAGGGTGTTTTGAGGTTACCTTGTTCACAAGAGCGATCTCCAAAACTCTGATCTTGTAATCTGTCGCTTCTCTCTCTGAAGTCAAGGTCACCAGGAAGGAGCCGTACTCCTTAGCGCTCTGAAGGTCGGGCCAATACGGCACACATTTATTCTGCACACAAAATAAAGAATATATAAAGTCAATTCTAACATATCTCCAGGGAAATGTTGTTTGAGGGTTTTTGTGGATTATTTTGAACGCTTTGCATATTTGTATAATTTCTTAATCGGAACCTCTTGTACTAATGTAGATGTAATGTAATGTTGTCTTTCTTATTTTTGGAACTTTGTGTGTTTTAATATGTTGCCCAAGCTCACCATGACACACACTGATTATTGTAAAGGGAATAGGTTCTCTCAACTAAGGACCCTGAGTAAAAAAGTGTTCAGAAAGATAAAACTGAAATCAGATCAGCTCTGATTTATTTATATCATCTGCCGGTTCATTCTTAAAAAGAAATGTCACCTACAACAATAAGGAAAACTGCAACTAGTAACAACAATGAGAGCCATTTGATCTAAATATCAAAAGATGATGGAAGCCATTGCAGTGACGTAGGCTGGGATTTATATTTACAGTGTGCTGCATACTCCATAAAATACAACAGTGTTCGATAGGAGTATGTTTCCAAAACATGCGTGACTTAAAGGTCCCATGTCATGCTTTTCCGGTTATTACCCGTCCCCTTGTGTTACGAAGGTTTTTCTGCATGTAAACGGTCTGCAGAGTCAAAACCCTCAAAGTACACCCTGTAGGGAGTAAAACTCTAACACAGAGAAGACCTGTCTGCTGCCCCAGAACGCCTCGTTGGAGATTTCTCATTTTCCATTGTTTGCCTCCTGGGTTCTCTGACGTGTGAACACCCAAATCAACAACAAATGACCGGATTGGCCCAAATGGACCAATCCGCGGAGCTCCTCACACACCAGGATCCCTTGGCTAACTAACAGGGAGTCCCATTGACTTGCATAGAGCTCCCTGAACGCTGGTAATAGACGAGTTGGGATCGCGGAGAAATGCTCGCAGACCCATTCTCACAGCGTTATAAACCTTTTTCTTACTCAATATCAAGCCACACTTATTGTTTTTACTTCGGCTGTGAGTGTTTGTGTGTGCTCAGTTTCGCTGTATCGCGGACCCGGAAACCTGTCCGCTCCTCGAAGCAACGAGCCTCGCAACGTCCCGAACCAATCAGAGCACACTGGGCTCACAGGGGGGGGGGGGGGGGGGGGGGGGGGGCAGGAGCTCCAACAAGCCGTTTAGGACAGAGAGTGAATACACATACTATACAGAGATGCTGTGAGAAACCAATGTGATTTTGGAAAATTGACAATTTAAATCTATTCTAGTAGACCTCAACAATGGAATTATGATCAGTAGAAATGGCCATGATGTGGGACCTTTAAAAGTGGGGTAGGTAATTTTGGAGAAACCAGCTCGAGTGCGCTAGAATTTGAAAATACACAGCGGGAAAACACACACGAGCGCGCACATGACCAATGAGGGCACGAGATAAGTTTGTGCACAGATGGAAGGCTGACAGGCAGGTAGGCCATCCAGTTACTTTAGCCGGGCCGGCTCAGATGATTGGTCGTGCTTTTTACAGCCCCACGGCTTCCACTGATGATGTGTTTTTATGGATTTTTTGTCAAAGCACTTCAGATATTCATTGCTATCGGGATGTTAAGAGCATTCCATGGGATATAACAAAAAGTGTATCTCGAGCCGGTTTCTCAAACTTACCTACCCCTCCTTTAAGGAAGGGATTTCCCTTATTAAATATCAACCAGATATTTGGGCCTTTTTAGCGTTTCATGCTTTCAGTTCAAATGATTTTCAAGAGATCCGACACCTGGGTGGAATCTGGGAAAAATATAAACGCTGTCAGTAATTCAGAAAAGACACATCATGTAAAAACCCTTAATACTGACCCGGCCTTTCTCGACCTCTCGTGTTGTCATGACGATCACCCTGGTGTTCTCCTGCCACACCATCTGCCAGAAATCGTTGACAGTTGTTGCTAGGCAACCCTGGGTGGCGATGTAAACTTTAGGTTTGCTGCTCTCCGACAGTTTGTTCTGGGTGAAAACAACAACAAATACAGGAATAAAGGATTGTGGGAAACGGTATTTTGATCTCACTGTCTCTACACACAAACTGAAAGATTGACAATAAAGTTGACTTTTAATTTGAAAGAATAGTAAACATTTCTGAGGATTATTGTTGTTGGGATTTTGTCGTTTTTTGTGTTATTTTGAGACTTACTTTCACGTAGTTGGCGTTGATGTAATCTGAACCCACGACCTCGGAGTCCATGTCCTGCAGGGCGACCCGGGTCTCGTTGACTTGGTTAAAGAAGAGGAACAATTGGTTAATGTCAGCGATCAAAACGTCTCATGAGATTTGGTTAATGAGGAAGATTAAATGATTGAAACTCACAGGGAAGAATATTCTTGTATCTGTTTTTGCTCTTGTTTTCTGGCCTCTGACCCTCCTCTCGGCTCTTCTTCACCTTCGCCTCGAACTTTTGAAGAGCCTGGCGGGACAAAGAGACGACTGTATTACACTAAGTGTGCCCTAAATTGTTACTAATAATATATAGTATGTGTATTTTATACTAATTGTTTGCCATTAGTATATAAGAGAGGAACATATATGACAGTATTCCATTCAAATCAAACTATGACTCAGCAACTACCAATAGTGTAAAGTGTCCACACTGAAGATTAGACAGTTAAGCAATTAATGGATCAGTCCTTTGTCAGAAACATCGTGATTTTGAGGCGTTGTTGTTGTTTTGATAAATGTCTTGTATCATTAACTAAACGTCTTTACATTTTGGACCACTCTAGCAAAAAAATGAAGTAACGATTAGCCTTTTTTTTTTACAATAATCTGACATTTTGTAGGCTAATTAATGAGAAAAACATCTAGTCAACAATATTCTAGTTTAGGAAAGTAGTCAACACCACCTGCATTTAATAAATAGTAAAATAAGGTATAAAAGTAGCTCTTTAATTTAATGTCATTCTGGTTTGTTATGTAGTGTTTTAAGTATCATTTCTCTTCCAGTGCACCCTTTACTCAAATCCTGCTGTGACTTATTACGCAATCTCCACCGCCACACGATGGTAGCATTGCACCTGTAGTCCTCCACAGTCCCTGAAGTCAGGAAGTGACTTTATACACACTCAATCTGTCCTAAAAAGTCTGAAGCATACTTTACTTTCCCCCACTTCAGAGCACTACTGTGGTTCTTGTATCACAGTCAAAAGCATCAATGTTGTACGTCTCGTTTGTTTTTTTGTATTTCTTCACCTTAAAAAAAGGAGTAGCTCTACTCATCTCATTGAACCTGTATAATGGCAATAAAGGATTATATCTATCTATCTATCTATAGGAAACATGACTAAGGCTGGGGTCAAATCTTACGTCAAACTCCTCCCAGAATCCGGCCTTGGTCTTCTCGCCCTCCTGCGGCTGCTGCGTCAGGTCCAGCTGCTTCACCCGGCTGTCGATGTCTGCCGCGTTCACCCGGGTGGAGAAATACGGCTGCAGAGAGGGGAAGAGACAGAGCATGTTCAGATTGTTTATCTTATTTCACATCACATATTATTGTTATTAACATGGCTGTTTAAAGGTCCACTGTTATACCACTTTGTACAAATGTGCTTTGAAAAATACTGCTCATGCCAATAAAGCTTCTTGGAGTTTGAATGAGAGAGAGAGAGAGACCAACTCAACTTTAATGTGATTATTCACAAAAAATATGTATTAATTACCTGGGCTGTTTTTATTTATTCTTTATTATTCTTCATCTATCTTTTATTAACACAAAGACGATACTTTTTGTAATTACCTGGGCTGTTTTTATTTATTCTTTATTATTATTTATCTATTTTTTATTAACATAAAGAATATACTTTTAGTAATTACTTGGGTTATTTTTCTAATGACTATGTTTAGGATTCAAGGCACAGATATTTGTATGTATACTGCATATAACAAAATGTGATGGTATATCTAACAAAGTACATGTATGGTCAAAATAGGTCGAGATTACAAATATATATATTACATTACATTACATGTCACTTGTTAGACGCTTTTATCCAAAGCGACTTACACACTCAATACTGTGGGCAATCCCCACAGGAGCACTTTGGGTGAAGTGTCTCACAACGACATGCTGACTGCAGTGGGGTTTGAACCTGTGCTCCCCCGCCACTGCACCACAAGCCATATTACCATACATGGACACACATACACACACTGTTATGTAAATTAAATCTTGTGTTCTTGGCAGTACGGTCTAAAAAATGGTAATAAAGCGGATTTGACTCTGAGCTTGAGCGAGGGAAACATCTAATGAATAACACAACACCACCTTCAGTAGGTCAACAGAGCTGTGAGCAACGTTTCCTATCCGTGCGCTGCTGAAATAAATGACCTGTTTGCGGTTGTTTCACAGCGGACTGGCGCTCACTCTCATTCTGACATCTGTTTTATCATTCGGAAAATATGCACCTGTTTGAGATGCACCCAGTTCCCGGAGATCTCCTCGATGCCTTTACGTTTGTAAAACTCCACCAGGTCTGTGAGCGTGTCGAACATCTCTGAACCGCCCACTGTGTACCTGTCGTTCTGCACACACACGGAACACATGACTAGTCAGGGAACACACACATCTATGTATACGTTGATTTGATTGGAACAGATGACAGTTATAAACGCTGGAGCTGGAAAAAGTGCTATTTAAGATCCACAGTCGTTAGGCAGGAGGAAATAACACAATAATACAGATAAAGTAAGTGCAGATAAACAATACATAAGTAAAGACTTCAATTGTACTACATGTCAAGTTAAAAAATACTTTAAGCCATTATAGGGATACATAAACTGGTTATGTTAGTAATAAAGTTCAAAAGAGAAAAAACAAGGGTGCTTCAATAAAATAAGAAAACCCACAATTTGTGCTTTTTATCAAGATGTAAATGAATTAAAAATAATATAATAGAGCGTTTTGTGACACAGACTTTCAGCCAACACTTAAAGTATTTAATACATAGTGAGTTTGATTGTGATTGACTTCTATCCAACACATCAATCCAATAATTAAAGAGTTTTACTGCTGATAAAATGAATGTGCGTTGTGTAAAACACACGTTTACTGATGTATTTGCTTAGAGCTGAGTACGGTTTGGAAACTGACCTAATCTTCTCCACACGCTCATGAAAAGCCGTTTGTGATCGCTCAGCTAATTTCAGGATAATCTGCGGCACCTCGGCGCCGCACACAAACAATGGCTTCCATTTAAATGACGTCTGAGCGGTGTTTCCGACGACGGGTTCAAATAAACAAAATGCAAAAGCCCTGGTGCTGACGGAAAGACGCAATCTATGGAAATGAGTTTCAGAGGACGGCTGTGTGACCTGCTGCGAACATCATAACCACACATTTGATAAGAGTTACTGGTGAAAATCTAATATCACAGATTCTTTATCGTTTCATGTCCTGAGCGAGGCCAAAGGTCGTCAACATCAGGCTCTTTAAATATTCAGAAAGTACTCAAAAATTTAATTTAGAAGGCAGCTTTTATTCAAATTCGAGGCAAATGTGGTCGATATTTTTAAATGACAGCAGAAAACATATTTTTAAACAAAATAGTTAGAATATTTCCCACTTTTTTATTATTTGATTTATTCATTTATTTGCATTATTTTATAGTATTTGTTTTATTCTGTCTTACTTTTATTAATAGGGTTTTTACTTTTGGATTATTTTATTGCACTTGTATTTCTTCCCCACTTTTACTGGTTTTAATGGAAACATTTGGATTATTCTATCGTGACATGCTTTAACTAAAAATGAATGTCTTAGTTTTAGTTTTTCTTGTGGTGTTTGAAACGTTGATATGTTTGTTTATACAAAGTAAAACTGGGCCTGACATTTATAACCAATAGAGTTGAAATATGAGAAAAAGTATTGTATTGCATAAGACAGGGAACTGAGTACACATTTCAGAGTGTACTACACAACTGTGGGAATACCCTGCAGTATTTCACATGATGTCAAACCCTATTTCCATGCACCCGTTATCTTGCATGGAACACACACACACACACACACACACACACACACACACACACACACACACACACACACTGTTGAGTATTTCCATTATATATTTTATATTCTACTACATTTTGGAGGAAAATAGTGTACTTTTAGCTACTTTTGACATTTAAAAACCCATGAAATGTTTTATGATGCGGCACTGTGCTGTACTGAAACATTTTTGGCTAAACATTTTACTTAAATACGATTTTGAAAACCCCCATACGTCTCCAACCAGTACCTGGTTACACACTTAACCACACACGCACACGCGCAACACACACACACACACACACACACACACACACACACACACACACACACACACACACACACACACACACACACACACACACACACACACACACACACACACACACACACACACACACACACACACACACACACACACACACACACACACTCTCCCCTACCTGACACATGATCTTGATGTGGGACACCCTCTTGGTTCCCGTCTTGCTCGTCTCCTCCGTCAGCACCGACAGGACGAAGTCTCCAGGTTTGGACAGAGACTCTCTGACCAGGAAGGTCCCCGGGTCGTCCCGCACACACAGCAGCTTCTCTGCATTGGGCCCTGAGAGGTGACCGTGGTACCACCTGAGACACACACACACACACTGCTGTTATACACTGGGTTCACGTCTCTGAAGATATTCCTGCCCTGAGACACAGTTAGTTGCTGCTTTGTGGTGCTGTAACCTGCAGAAATTCAATTCAAGGCTTTATTGTCGTTAGCACATTAGCTATAGTGTAGATATGGCAA
>NW_022990720.1:0-302233 GCF_902827175.1 Gymnodraco acuticeps
GCCTACTAACCCTGCACCCAGAATGCACATGTTAAAATTATATCACTTAGAAACCTGAGCTTGAACACTTTGTTGTGCACAACAATGGAGGCCAATATTGGAGAGAGAGTTAGAGGAAGAGGTAAATGCAATATACTGTATGTTGTCTTCAGTACCATACAGTAACTATGTTCATGTCATCTTCACTCTTAGTAAAGTCATTGTGTCTGATACGGTTATGAGTATTGAGAATAAACCTATTTGTGTGTTTCCACATTGCATGTGTTCATTCATAGTCCATATTTACAGCGTGCTACAAATGAAAATGCCTAAAACTTTGACTTGAATGTCTTGTTTATTAATCAACTAATGGACAATGTTTCAATTCAGTTCATGTAAGCCTACACACACATTCCTCTTTTGAGCGTCTAGTGATTATGGCCTGCATGTCTTTCTGTTCTAACTCAGCTGTCAGCTTCTTAGCAGTTTAGACAAACATCAAATTCATAATGTAGAGAGTTGGACAAAATAATGCTTAACAACTGTTCCATTACTGTGTGAACTGTATGATATATTGTTCTCCCGCTTGCTGCTGGGTGCAGGTGAAAGTAGGGCGACAGTTCTGTTCACATCGCTGACATTTGTCACAGGTAAATCTTGCAGGTATGCAACAAACATGACGTTGTCACACAGCGACAAGATGGACACTGGATTTGCCAACACAGAACAAACCGGAAGTCAAGGAATACAATTATGCACAGAGCTTGCATACTTGTATTAATCTCTATAAACGCATATCTGCATGTGAATGCAGAAATAAACGTATCCTCGTCAGCATGGGTGCCGGAAGCAGGGGGGCCAAGGGTCGTCAGACTTCTGGGTCTTTTACAGCATTGCCATTATAGCCTTGTGTCTTTTATTTTTGAAATATGTTCTTTAACTTCCGGTCAAGCGGACTGCTTTTCTTCATTCTTCAATACAAAACGGAACATTGAATGAAGTTGTTATCAAAAACCAAAATCAGACCGTTTTTATCTTGTTATCCGTTTTTGATTCAGACAACATAAACAGGAAAACGGCTTTGGTTTCACGTTTTATCGTTTTTGATTTAAAACGAAAAAAGGCTGGTATTTTCATTTTTCTCATCTTTTGGTTCAAACGAAAAATCAAACTAACAAAACGTACACTTACCTTTTTTTAATTAGGTTTTCTCGTTATCGGTCTTTTTATTCAGACAACAACAACGGAAAAACGGCTTTGGTTTCCCGTTTTTTCGTTTTAAATAAAAAACGGAAAAACGCTGGTATTTCCGTTTTTTGGCTTTTGTTTAAAACGAAAAATCAAACTGACAAAAAGTACACGGACCCAGTTGCAACAAATTCACGAGATGTTTCGTATATTGTTATGACATTTGGGTCATGCAGAGTGAGATCGCTACCCCTTTAAGAGAGGGGTGTGGCGCGTGCATGTTTGCGCGGGCATGGTATGGTAGAGCGAGCGGGATACATGTAGGCCGCAAGGTGAACCTCGAAAAGTCCTTTAGAAAAGAAATCCCGCTCCACAGAAGTGAAACTACACAATCTTTAGTTCATAAAAAAGAACGATTCATGCTTATCCACCAAAAAAGATTTCGTCGCTAAAATTCCTGCCAATTCTTCTAGGCACGTAATTATTGGCTGAACTATTCCCTTCGAAGCGTAATAATATCTTGGTCCAAAGTCGTGCCACGGTTCATCACGTGATCGTGCTACACCAATTGGGTAGCTGCATATTGTCAACAGAAGTGAAAGATGGCGGCCGCCATGGTTTCATCGAGTAGCGGAGACGAGGAAAACGCACCAGAAAGTTTCAAAAAGTCAAAATTGTCAACACACAAACATTGTTACATGCATATTACGTCTGTGAAGCACGAAAAGGTTGATTGTTTTACCAATACAAGATGGAATACGTACAGGACAAGCTTACAACGGTCGCTCGGCTTGAAGGGAGACTCTCGGAACGTGGTGGCTGAAAACCACAAGCACTGTCTTGATTTCGAGTTCGAAGATATTCCTGAGGACGCTGGCTTCCACCACACATGCTACATAAGGTTTACCGACACAAAGGCCATGACGAAGGTGGAAAGACGGCTCGCACGTGAGGGAGATCAAGACGTTAGGGAGGACCTTGAGGTCGAGCCCATCCCATCGACGTCTCGCAGCACGTACCGAAGCCAAACAGAGAAGCTACGATCAAGGTCAGGCCTGCCAATCGCAGGCTCTGGCCCCGTCCTTCCTGCCCTGTGCATTATATGCAAGATGAAGGAGAAAATGATCATCAAAGCAGGCAAGCGACAAAGGGATCAACTGTGTAAGGCTGAAACATTAAAAGCAGGTAAGCAAACCCCCTCCCCCACCCACACACCACACACACACTACACACACACCACACACACACACACACACACACACACATTCTCTGTGGTTGAATAACTGAAAGGTACAATTATGTGTGAGAGATACGTCAACAAACTCATTGAGTTGTCCTTTTTTTCCGTTTAGGCAAATTGCAGAAAGCTGCTGAGAAGAAAGATGACCAAAGTGTTGACCAGCAGGCAAGGAAGTGATTTTGCGTGCTGACAAGAAGTTATTTTCCAGGCTCCTCATCCTTGGCCAGAGCAGGAAAATTGAAATGAGGGAAATTCTGTCATATTCCTTGGGAACTGTGTCATATCCATTAGCAAGTGCTGATGGTTCACTTGCCAAAACAAACAAATCAGCTCTCATGGATCTATTGCAGAGCAAAGGTGGAGAGTGCTTGGTTGACAAAGTTCCAATAGGTGGTGCCATTCTTTTTGATGGCATGGCAGTCATGCAGGCCATGCCATCCAGACCAGCAACATTTGGAGAGCTTGCAGAGACCATACTGCAGAGCATACTCCAACTTGCTTTGCATCACAAGTGTACACGCATTGATTTTGTCACTGACCGGTATCCACCCATCAGCATCAAAAGCCTAGAACGGTCCCGTAGAGCTGATGCAGGGTCACAACTAATAACAATCTTCAGCCCAGATCAGAGAACTCCAACCCAGTGGAAGAAGTTTCTCTCTGACGGAAAAAATAAGGAAGCACTGGCCGAATTCCTTTATGTGGCATGGACACATGCAGACCTCACAACAGTGGGTAAAAACCTCAGCTTGTACATTGCCCATCAAAATCAATGCCACTGTGTAACTGTCATGGAGGGTGTACAGTCTGTTGATGTTGTTGAAGACCTGCAGTGTGATCATGAGGAATGTGACACACGGGTGTTTTTACATGCCCAACATGCTGCACAGGAGCACAAAGCTGTCATCATCAAGAGCTCGGACACTGATGTGGCAGTCATTGCTGTAAGTCTGCAGGCAGATTTGCCATGCAGCTTATATGTGTTCACAGGGACTGGCAACAGGACACGGATCATTGACATTGCCATGGTGTCATCAGCTCTCGGAACCAGTGTGTGTTCAGCCTTGATTGGAATTCACACGTTCTCTGGGTGTGACTCCACAAGCGCTTTCTATGGCAAAGGCAAAAGAAAGTCATTTGCTGTTGCATGTGAGAAAGATGACTACCTTAAGGCTTTCAGAAGTTTAGGTACTAACTTTGACTTGGAGCAATCAACATTTGCACTTCTTTGCCGGTATGTATGTCACCTGTATGATCAGCCAGCAGCCGAACATGTAAATGATGCTAGGTACAAGGCTTTCTGTATGGCATCATCGGCCTTGCCAGAATTAAGCATTCCCCCTACTCATGATGCCCTCCATCAGCACTGCAAAAGGGCAAATTACCAGGCAGCAATAATGAGGTCCTGTCTCAAAAGAGAAATGAATGCTCCATCACCTGCTGGATATGGTTGGGAAATAGAGGATGGGAACTTACACGTCACCTGGATGACAAGAAATCCTGTCCCTGACAGTGTGTTGCATGTGATACACTGCAGCTGCAAAGAGTCTGCCTGTGAGAAAGGCAGATGTTCATGCTTCTCTGCAGGACTCTGTTGCACAGACTTATGTCGTTGCTCAAATTGTGCAAATAAAAAAGAAACAGAGGAAGAGAACGATGACTGCCCTGACACTGACAGTGAGGAATAGGAATAAAAGAGCCTTCTTTCCATCTTTCTTAAGCTCTTTTCTGTTCTTTTGGTTTTAGTGCCTGGCCGACGCGCTCACACATCACTCATAGATACGTTTGTTTTTGGTACTAGAACAGAGTATAATCAGCAGGACTCTTTTAACCAGCTGAGGCAATCACAGCACCAATCAGCCGCTCCGCCCAGCCTGACACCAATCAATTATACTACATTACATGTCCTTCTACTGTTTTCTATGTCATACCTTTTATATTTGTAATAAATCTCGTTTTTATGGTTCATCAGTGTTGTTTTCATTTGTGGAGGGATGAATGAGTAAATAAATGAATCAATGGACATTGGTATAAGTAAGGCAAGGCAAGTTTATTTAGATAGCACTTTTCAACACAAGGCAATTCAAAGTGTTTTACAAAAAATTAAAGACATTAAGAAAATGGCATTTAAAATCAGTCATTCAAAAGAAAAGCTAATAAAAGAAACATTAAAAGAAAAAATACATGGATAAAAGTTACAGTGCAGTCTAAGATATGAATAGTTCAATTAAAAGCAGCAACAAAAAGAAAAGTCTTCAGCCTGGAAGTACTGCATTTTATTGATCTAAATTACTTAACGTAACAAGTTAACCTTCTTCTTGGACGCAGAAATCAAGTCATGTTTATTTTAAGAGTGCATTTAACGTGTACAGGGGTAACAACAGACAGACAAAAAGTCCTCAGTCTAATGGAATAATCCCAATGAACCTAGCGATGTGAACATGGCAGTCCAGGAATGATAGTTTGATAAATATGAGTTTGATATACTTTATTAATCCCCGTGGGGAAATTGTTTGTAGCTGGAGTTGGCTGATAAACGCTGCTAGTCAATGTTGATTCGATGGTCAACTCTGTTCCCAGATAGTAAAACCTCTCACAAATACCGCGTATATAACGCAAATACCTCGGACTTAGTGATGTATTAAGACATATGACAAAACATGACATAAAACAAGCATACAGCACTGTTTAGAATCCATTTGGTCTGGTTTAGCGTAACCATGGCGGCCGCCATCTTTCACTTCTGTTGACAATATGCAGCTACCCAATTGGTGTAGCACGATCACGTGACGAACCGTGGCACGACTTTGGACCAAGATATTATTACGCTTCGAAGGGTCTAGTTCAGCCAATAATTACGTGCCTAGAAGAATTGGCAGGAATTTTAGCGACGATATTTTTTTTGGTGGATAAGCATGACTCGTTCTTTTTTATGAACTAAAGATTGTGTAGTTTCACTTCTGTGGAGCGGGTTGAAACGATAACAGGGTTCACCTTATGGCCTAATGTTTTCTAGAAATAAGAGGCAGCAGAAAAAGGAAGGTCTGTGATCTTGCGAAACAGAAGAGCTAAATAAATGCAACGACCTCCCAAGAAGAGCTCGCCTCTCTCCAGTATTTCCGATAAAATGGGTTATTGAACCCGAAGCGTGTTGCTTCTGCCCTGGGAGACGACAGAGTCATCCCCCCCGTTTCCTCGACTACGGTCTGGGAGCCGACAGGAAGTTCAACACTATGCATTGCTACCTTTAGTTCAGGGTTAAGGTGAGTCCCAGCAGGCAGTGTTGGGTGTAACGTGTTACAGTATGGAGTTCAGTAACGTATTACTTGCATTACTAATGCAGTTTGGGTAATTACTACCCATTACAATGCTCAGTAACTAACGCAGTTTCAAGCTTCAACACAGTGTTACCTGAAATACATGGCGTTTCGTAGGGCTTATTTTCCTCAATGACCAAGTCGCTGCACATTATCCTGTTTATGACACGACCAGATACTAAATAAATTAGGAATTCACTCCCAATATTAATTTAATGATTATTGACTGAATGATCGTATTTTTCTCTTTTTCTTCTCCACTAAGAAATATTCAGTTTCTCGTTGCACCAACGGCTGGATCTGCGACAACAACATCTCCTCGGCAGTAGGGGTGCAACTACTAATCGACTTAATCGATTACCAAATTAGTTACCAACTAATTCAGTCGTCGATTCATTGGTGACGTCATGACGTGTGTTTTACGCGCCGTTAAGTTCCAAAGTATTGGTCTTTTATCGGTACCGGAGACATTTATAAAATATATGTCATGTATTATTGCTAAAAAACATGATATCGCAGTCTTAGTGTCGCCAACTCGTTTATAATATGCAAAAGACAACAAATGCGTCTATGATGTATTTTCGATCAGACGAGATCTCTCCCCCGTCTGTGTGCGAGGGGGCGGGGCAGTTTACACACACGCAGCTGCTACATGCAGCGGAGCACACTGCGGAGATGGCGGAGAGAACGCGCTCCGAGGTGTGGTTAAACTTTACCCGTCTCGATGTGGAGAATAGTCGTTACCAAAAGTGCAATAAGAGTTTAGCATGTAAGGGCGCACGAGCAATTTGTCTAAACATTTAGCAAAAGTGCACCGCATTCAGACGGAGGAATGTACCGGGTTCGACCGTCTTTCCAGCAGCTCTGTAGCCCCATCCAGGAGTAACGTTTCCACTTTTTGCAGGTCACCCTTGAAAAGGAGATCTTTTGATCTAAAGGGGCTTCACCTGGTTAAATAAAGGCTACAAACAAACGTCAGGTGTTATGTATGCTAGCAGCAACACACGGAGTTAACTACATTATACAAACATGGGTTAATGATTAGAGGTAACTGAGTTATTTAGTTTGTTAAAATGTCAGCTATTCTGTTTACAGTCTGTCATCAGATTATGTAATACGATTTGTTAAAGGCTCAGGGCAATCTCGATGACAAAGGTCAATGTTCCCCCCTTTCTACGCACGGAGATAATGTAATCTTAATAGTGCGCAGGCCAAGGCTGGCTCTTCAAAGTAGATATTAACGACGCGCTTTAAAGTTCCCATCATCGTTCAGCGGAACTCTTTCAGCCTTAAGCGGCAGTCAAGTAAGGAAAAACTACGTGTGCACCGGCTATTCGGGTAAATAATATTAATAGCTGTCTCTCCCCAGTTCAAATCACCCACTGCTCAGGGAGATCTCCTCATGCGTTGCCTTTACGCATCTAGTGTTCAAATACAACATTACTAACCTATAACTGCGCTCAACTGGGAAAAGAGAAGAAGAAAGAAGAAGAGAATCCTCCAGGAGCACAGCGTTCCTAATCATGAGGAACTATAGGCCCAGTCACACACCTGGAGTTCCTAGGCATCACATCAAGCTCATGGTATTAATGTTCCTCTAACCAAACTGCGTGCATCCACATAAACGTCTTCAACAACAGTTGCTCTTCCTCATCGGGCAACCGTACTTTGCATGCGGATATTCTTCGGCACGCCATCATCTCCCGTTTCCTGGACGTGGCATCCGCCGGCCTCACGACGACCACGTTTTCCCCGACTTAAGGACGTGCACCGCACATCCTCCGTTTTGGGGGGGACATCTGCATGAGATCATCCGCATAGCGGCACACTCAGATTTCCACTATTGCTACACATTTATTATCACACTCGCTGGATCTAACACTAGCGTCCCTCAGAAAAGAAGAAGTCAATCGAGACGTCAGCTTTTCTGACATATCCTTTCACGCCAGCCATTTTAGCTTATATCTTAAGCACTCCAAATGCGGCGGCGCCTGCTCCGTCATCGCCGCCCGCAACGACTCCCAGTTCTGCCCTTATAAATCTATGATCAAATTCCTACAGCTTAGACCTACCTATAATCCTATCTCACCATTATTTCTTATCTCAGGGAATTTTCCCTTAACTCAACGACAGTTCAATCACTATTTAAGCAAGTTCTCATTAAATCCGGGTTATCACCCCTTCTATACACGGGGCATTCATTTAGAATAACTTCCGCTGCAAATCAAGGTGTCTCATCCTCATCCCTGCAACAACTCGGACGGTGGTCCTCCTCCGCTTTCTCATCCTACATTCGCCCGGACCTCAGTGCCGTGCTGGCTATCCAAAGGTCTCTCCAACCTTAAAAATTGGTACGTATGCATATAACTGGTGGTGGTTCTTAGCATGTCAGCACGTATGTTCGCCCCGCGGCTCATGTTTATTCTTGCCATGTCTAACCCTGTATGTCCGGGTCGTAAACCTTCGGGTCTGTATAAATGTGTCCCTGCTAAGTCAGGTTGCCCCGCACATTCGGGAAGCCCTGCACGTTCAGGGCGACCCGCACGTCCGGGACGCCCCGTATGTCCGGGACGCCCTGTATGTCCAGGATGCCCCGTACGTCCAGGATGCCCCGTACGTCTGGGAAGCCCTGTATGTCCAGGACGCCCTGTATGTCCAGGACGCCCTGTACGTCCAGGATGCCCTGTACGTCCAGGAAGGATGCCTGGGAGGCATCAGTACGTCTAAATTTCCATATGTATTAACCTCTCATTTTCATCCATAGATTTCCACTGCATCCCACAAGGTAAGATTTCTTCACGTTCAGTACTTCATACTTCACTTCTTTTGGGGGTTCATCGGAAACGGTTCTTCCCTTCCCGAATCATGTCCTACAAAACCTGGGCCTAATTGCCAAAACACCATTTCATTCACTTGTTATAAACTGTCATCATTATGTTTCATTTATATAATGTGACCGATAATAAATATGTATTCCATACATCACGTCTCTCCTGATTGAAATTAAGCTCAGCGCAAATTCAGGCAGGAAGACCTATCACTCCGTATTGTACGTCATGGCAATACTCGCTCCCTTCACTAGATGACAGGGAGCGCCACTCCTTAGCTAACCTATCACTCCCTCCATTCACAAGCCTAATTATCGCACCTGTTAATCCCTCTATATATGCTCTCCCCTTTTCTATCAGCTGTCTTCCAGGTGTCAATGCGCAACCCTCCTCCATCCCTTCACCTCCTGCTTCCAACTCAGGGCCAAGCTTAACCAACTCCCTTCCAACCGGACCTAACCACTTATCACCACCACCAGTGTCTAGACCCAGGGGGGTTAATCGGAAACGGTTCTTCCCTTCCCGAATGATGTCCTACAAAACCTGGGCCTAATCGCCAAAACACCATTTCATTCACTTGTTATAAACTGTCATCATTATGTTTCATTTATATAATGTGACCGATGATAAACATGTATTCCATACATCACGTCTCTCCTGATTGAACTGATTTCTTACACACACACACACACACACACACACTGGTTCATGTTGAACACACACAGACGAGGGGTCTGCTGGAGCTTCTTCACTCTGCGGTGCGTTCAGTGTCTCAGCGTTCCTCGTGAACCTCAGAGTCACACATGGAGTCTGTTCACACTGCTCTGAGCTTTTTATTTCCTCATGTGGAGATCTGATAGTTTCTGTCCAGGATCCTGCAGGAAGTCCCAGCTCTGACTGCATGTACTCAGAAAACCTGCGTGACATGAATGCATCATGCAGGGTTATTTAACAATTGATGGTCTGATGGCGCTAATATAATGGCTTCCTCTGGCTGGTTCTCTTTGGCTCAGTTTCTCAGAGAGACAATTTACAATTTGCATTTCAAATAGGACTGAGTGCAGCCTGCAGCCGCTCTGCTGGAATACACTGACTTTGGATCAAACACTGATATACAAGCTCCACGCAGAGCTAGTGAAGATGAGGAGTACGTTCAGCCACAGACTCATCCCTCCACAACAACGCACCAAGCGCCTCGGACAGTCCTTTGTGCCTGTAGCCATCAGGCTGCACAACAAGGGGTTAATAATGAAAAAGAAATAAAATTAAATCACTGGACATAAATATACACTGTTTCCACAACCCATATTAATATATTAGTAGTAGACCAAATAGGTAGATATATATGTCACTATATGTACAGATGTCCATTTTCACTTTTCACTTGTCACTTTAACTTACTCCGTACTTTATAACTTAGATGACCAAATATGTATATATGCTGACAGTTATTTTACTCTTATTTTTATTCATCTCCTATTTCATAGTCTTTTATTATTATTATCATTTAAAAAAAAAAATCTTGATTTAATTTATTTTTGATTTTATTAATCTGTGTGAATCTTTGCTGTCCTGTTTTTTCACGCTTACCCTGTTGCTGCTTTGTACAACTGAATTTCCCCACGGGGATTAATAAAGGTTCATCTTACAACATCATTCGACTTGAGGGTTGTATGCTCACAACTATGACTGGCTTTATCTAGAAATATAAGGCACTTTAATGCAGCATTAGTATTTAAATGTCGTTTATTTTCAATAGCCCTGAACATACTTGTATATTGCATCCATATAGTGTTCTGTGTTTTTGTATATTTTGTTAGTAGGTTGGTCTATTAGTGCATTTCAACTGAACATGTTATACTGTGTAATTTATATATAGATGCAATATTCTTTACATTTTGTTATAATGCTGCTGTAACAAAACAATTACAAAATGTTGGATCAATAAACTATATTTAATCTGATCGCATCTAAGTCTTAAGTCGTAAACTAATATTTTTTTTTTTTTTTTTTTTTTCGAGCATGTAAAACCAAAGAAAATACAAATGAAACAAAAGATGATACAGACATGATACAGTACTATACAAATGAATGCAATAACAAAACGAAATATTTAAATAATAATTGAATAATCTGTAGTATCATTGTCTGATAACAATACAAAATAAATAAAAACTTTAGCTAATTACACGTCCGAAAAGGGGTCGGAAGAAGTTTACACTTATTTAATCCGACCCCTTCTCCCTTTTGTTTTTACTTTTTTTTTTACATCTTAATATACGTTAACATACAATATAAATGAATACCCTAACCCTGAATAATTCATATAATCATTCATATAATATATACAGGCAAGTTAAGAGAATTGTCTCTATATTTTTCATAAGTATATATATACACAAATTCATAAACATAAATTCATAAATTGAATACAAAACAAGAACATAACAGTTATGGTTTAGCAGTTTCCTCCCTGTACCTAGTGAGAATTGTGTCTTTATACCTCTTTTTAAATAGTTTGATGTCTGGACATCCCTTTAGCTCCTCACTCAAATTGTTCCAGATCTTCACCCCACAAACAGAAACACGTCTCTTTGTTGTGCGCACCCTAACATTAGTGAATATAAATGAACCACGTAAATTATAATTCCCTTGTCTTTCATTGAACAATATCTGAATATTCCCATGTAATTGAACGTTTTTTGCCTTAAACATGATTTGTGCAATTTGGAATTCAACAAGATCTGACAGTTTTAATAATTTTAGCTCTAAGAATAATGGCTTTGTATGATCCCTATAGCCGACAGTTTTAATAAGTCTTATTGCTCTTTTTTGTAAAATAAACAGGGATTGTGTTGTAGTTTTATAATTACTGCCCCAAACCTCTGCACAGTAACTTAAATAAGGTAACACCAATGAACAGTAAAGAATGTAGAGGGAATTTTTATCAAGAATCTGTTTTGCCTTGTTTAATATTGCAATACTTCTTGAGACTTTGGAATGAATATGTTGTATGTGTGGTTTCCAGCTCAGTTTCTCATCAATTGTGATTCCAAGGAATTTATGTTCTTTAACTCTCAATGAAAATCCCATCTATCTTAATGGATGCTAGTGTATTGCTATTTCCAAATATGATTAATTTTGTTTTATTCATGTTTAATGATAACTTATTACTGTTTAGCCATAACTTTAGTTTGCATATTTCAGCTGTGATCTCTTCCAGTAGTAGCTGTACATTGTCCCCAGAACAAAATATATTGGTGTCATCAGCAAACAAAACAAACTTGAGTACTGTCGATACATTGCATATTTCATTAATATACATAATAAATAGTTTTGGCCCCAATACTGACCCCTGGGGGACACCGCATGTAATGTCCAAATATGAAGAACAACACTCTCCCAGCTTCACAAACTGTTGCCTGTTGGTTAAATATCTTCTTACCCATTCCAAAACTACACCCCTGATTCCATAACGTTCCAGTTTCTTTATTAATATGTCATGATTAATTGTGTCAAATGCTTTTTTTAGGTCAATGAATATTCCAATGGCATGTTTCTTTTGATCAATTGAGCTAGTAATTTCTTCAAGTGAGTCTATTAAAGCCATCGATGTTGATCTATTGGCTCTGAATCCGTATTGACTTTCGGTGAGAAGTTTGTGTTTTTCTATGAAATTGTTCAGTCTGTTATTGAAAAGCTTTTCGAGAATTTTTGAGAATTGTGGTAGAAGTGAGACAGGTCTATAGTTTGTGAAGTGATGTTTGTTCCCAGCTTTGAACAAAGGTATGACTTTTGCTATTTTCATTTTGTTAGGAAATGCACCAGTTTGGAATGATAAGTTACATATGTGTGTGAATGGTTTTGAAATAACATCTATAACCTTTTTTAATACAGTCATGTCAATGTCATCACAATCGGTAGATTTTTTGTTTTTACTTTTCGTTACAATATCAACAACTTCTCTTTCATCCACTGCTGTGAGGAACATTGAGAAAGGATTAAGTTTTATTAAGTTTTCCAGTTTTTCTTCTGATGTTCCTCCATCAGGGATTTTACCTGCTAATTTAGGTCCAACATTTACAAAGAAATCATTGAAACTGTTGGATACAACATCCATATTTTCCTCTTCCTTATCCTTGTCAATGAAGTATGTTGGATAACTCCTTTTTCTAGACCCATTTGTTATAATACTATTCAGTATGCTCCATATTCCTTTAATGTTGTTTTATTTTTGTCGAGTAATTTCCGATAGTATTCACTTTTGCAGGTCCTTATTATAATTGTTAATTTATTTTAATATTTTTTATATCTAATCTCTGTCTCTTTTGTTTTATTTCTCATGAAATCTCTATACAATGAATTTTTCTTTTTACAGGCATTTTGTAAACCCCTTGTGATCCATGGACATTCTGCATATTTCATTTTTCTACTGTATTTGACAATTGGGCAGTATGTATTATATAATGATAAAAACATTCTCAGGAATTGATCATATGCACTGTCAATATTGTTTTCTTTGTATAAATCATCCCATCTTTGTGCCAGTAAAGCATTTTTTAAAGCGCTCATTGCTTCCTCTGATCTAACTCGTCTGTATTGAGTAGCATTGTCCGGCATGTTATTACTGTAATTTTTGTCATAAACTGCAAATACTGGTAGGTGGTCACTTATATCATTTATTAAGAGTCCACTTACTGTATTGTTTTCTATGTCATTTGTGAATATATTGTCTATGAGAGTAGCACAATGCGATGTGATTCTGCTCGGTCTAGTAATTTTTGGATATAAACTCATACTGTACATTGTGTTGATAAATTCTTCTGTCATGCTGTGATTATTTGGATTTAGAAGGTCAATATTGAAGTCACCACAAATGAAAACTGCTTTATGAATCACTTTTGAGAATATTTCCTCCATCCAGTCCTTGAAAATCTCAATACTAGAGCCGGGTGCTCTATATATACAACTGATGATTACATTTTTCGTTTTTTCTTTGCAGATTTCAATCGTGATACATTCCAATACATTATCAATCACTGTTGACATATAATTCATCACCTTAAATTGTAAAGTATTGTCCACATACAAGGCTACTCCTCCTCCACCCTTGTTTTGTCTATTGTCAGGCCGTTGTGTCCTTGGGCAAGACACTTCACCTGGATTTTCTCCTATGGGTATTGTCCACAGTACATGTATAATACCAATGTGTACTTGTAAAAGCGCCTCGATGACCTCGAGGCGTGAAGATGGACGGTGTGCCGCAGTGCGCTGTGCAATGATCATCAGATCAAGGGGTGAAACCCGCCGCTGCTGCGTCTGTAAAGCCGGTGTGTCCTTGGGCAAGACACTTCACCTGAACTTGCTCCTGTGGGTATTGTCCACAGTATCTGACCATTGCATGTATGATATATGTGTAATGTGTGTATATGTAAAGCGCTTTGAGTCATTGAAAAAGCGCTATAATAAATGTAAGGAATTATTATTATCTGAGTTCATAGCCCTCCAGCTCAAAGTCTATGCCTTTGTCCTCCGTGATCCAAGTTTCAGATATGGCAATGATGCTAAATGTTTGTTGAAACTGATTTAAATATTCCTTGATGAGGTTAAAGTTTGCATACATGCTTCTGCTGTTGAAGTGAATAATAGATAGCTTGCCCTCTGATGATATGCTCTGGTTGTACTGTTGATCAGTGTAATAACAGCAGTTGTTGATGATAGAAGAGAATAAATTATTGTCCGGGTCTATTTCATAATCCAGATCTTTTGTTTTATAGTCAGTGTATTCAAATGTTTTTAGCAACAGTTGGTCTTGTTCCTTGATCATCTGAGACATATTAAAATGTTCCCCTATTGAAGATGATTGCCTCCATTCAGTGTGAGTCATGGTTGTGTGTGCTTGTTACCTTATGTGTGGTCCAGAACATGAAGATTATTGGTATTTATCCAGATCCTCCATGTTTCTGATGACCAGTACTTTGGCCTCCTCAGGTGTTCCGTTTAGCTTTATAAATATTTTGCAGTTTGTTGTCCAGGTGTTCTGAATTTTCTTCTGTTTTTTCATGAAGCGAGCCTTTCTGGCTATGTCGCCGTTGTACTTGGTCAGATGCTCGTTGATGTAGACATCTGATCCTTTCAGCTTCCTTCCTTGTTTGAGTAAGGCCGTTTTGTGTTTCCTGTTCACAAACCTGATGAGAATAGCCGGTTTGTTGCCAGCGTTACTCCTTGGCAGGGGGTGGCATGCCTCGATGTTCTCACAGCCCAGTTCGATCCCCTTGGACTGGAGGAAAGCAGCCACCTGTTGCTCCGTGGAGCTGACATCAAGCTCCCCGGGCTCACCCCTGTTGTTAACGGTCACAGCACGAGCGTATGACCGGGGTTTTATGTTGAGCCCGGTAACGATAACATTGTTCATCCTGGTATATTGCTCAAGGTCCTCCACTCTGCTCTCCAGGTAAGTTATCCTCTTGTCCTTCTCAGAATTCTGGATCCGCAGATCCTTAACCTCTTTTACAAGGTCCAAAATGTTTTTCTGCTGCAACCTGACAGCAGAAATTTCCTCCGCCAGGAAGTCGAGCGACTTTTTAATGTCCTCGACCTCCTCCGCAGCGATGGTTTTCTTTGGACCCATTAAGTACTTTGATAGAATCCAGCGATTAAGATGTTATATTGTATGTTACGCATGCACAACAGTAAATTGTTAATAGTCGCAAAAACTTCTCTCTGCACGCTGTTGCTGCTGCGTCACGTCACATGCAGCCCAGTTAAAAAATGACGTGTAATATTAATAAATTATAAGTCACAAAACACTTTCAGATTCAGATCCAGATTCAACTTTATTGTCATTACGTAGTACATGTACTAGAGACGAAATGTAAGTTTATGCATCTGACCAGAAGTGCAATATAGCAGTGTATAATTATACATGGAATTATTATAAATAGAATAATTATAAATAGGCTATAAACAGATGAATATATACAGTGTAAACGGCATTGACAGTCAAATATATAAACAGGTGGGTATGAGCGGGCAGAGTTCAACAGGGTAACAGCCCTGGGGAAGAAGCTGACCCTGAACTTGCTGGTCTTGGACTGGAGGCTCCTGAGGCGCCTCCCCGAGGGTAGGAGGACGAAAAGATAGTTTGCAGGATGAGAGGTGTCTTTGAAGATGTTGTGCGCCCTCTGCTAACACCGTATACACTGGATGTCCTCGATGGCAGGGAGTGGGACACCGATTATGCGTTGGGCGATTTTCGTCACCCTCTGCAATGCCTTCCTATTGAGCATTGTGCAGTTCCCATACCAGGCTGTGATACAGCTGGTCAGGATGCTCTCAATGGTGCAGCGATAAAAGTTCACCAGAATCTGAGGAGAGGTGATCTTTCTTTAGTCTCCTCAGGATGAAGAGACGCTGTTGAGCCCTCTTTAATATGATGGTGGTATTGTTGGACCATGAGAAGTCATCGGATATGTGGACCCCCAGGAACTTGAAGCTAGACACACGCTCCACCGCCATTCCATTTATGTGGATGGGAGTGTGTGTGTTGCCTTTCGATTTCCTGAAGTCCACAATTAGTTATTTTGTTTTTGTTGTGTTAAGGGCCAGGTTATTGTCAGCACACCACTCAGTCAGATGCTGAACCTCCTCCCTGTAGGCTGTCTCATCGTTGTTGTGGATGAGGCCGATCACCGTTGTGTCGTCTGCATACTTGATGATGGTCTTTGAACCATGTACAGGGGTACAGTCGTGGGTGAAGATGGAGTAGAGGAGGGGGCTCAGCACGCAGCCTTGTGGGACACCGGTATTTAGGCTGAAGGTCATGGAAGAGAGATTATCCAACCTGACATGCTGGGGTCTGTTGGTTAGAAAGTCTAAAATCCAATTACAAAGGGGGGCGTTGATGCCCAGGTCGTTGAGTTTTGTGATTAGTTTGGAGGGGATGACGGTGTTGAAGGCTGAACTGAAGTCGATGAACAGCAGTCTTGCATAGGAGTTGGTTTTTTTCAGATGTGAGAGGACGGTGTGAAGTGTTATGGAAACAGCATCTTCCGTGCTTCTATTAGTCCGGTATGCAAATTGATGGGGGTCCAGTGTCGGTGATAGGCGGGATTTAAGCTGTACTAGGACCAACTTCTCGAAGCACTTCATGAGAATGGATGTAAGTGCAACGGGACGGAAGTCATTCAGGCCTGCTGCAGCAGAGTGTTTGGGCACTGGCACTATGACGGTGGTTTTAAAGCACGTGGGGACAACAGTTTGGGCGAGGGACAGGTTGAAAATGTCCGTCATGACCTCAGTCAGTTGCCCAGCACAGGCCCTGAGAACGCGGCCTGGGATGCCATCGGGTCCAGCAGCCTTGCGTGCATTAATCCTGCTCAGTGTGGTGAAGACGTCAGAAGGTGAGAGTGTGAGGGGCTGGTGGTCTGCAGGGGGAACAGCCTTAGTGGCTGTCTCCTGGTTGTCCCTGTCGAAGCGAGCATAGAAATCATTCAGCTCGTTGAGGAAGGAGACATCGTTTGACGGGAGAGAGGGGGTGGTGGGTTTGTAGTCAGTGATGGCCTGAATGCCCTGCCACATTATTCGGGGGTCGGAGTTATTGAAGTGCTCCTCAATCCTCAGTTTGTAGCAGTGCTTGGCCTCCTAATGCCCTTCTTTAGGTGAGCCCTGGATAAACTGTAAGCCCGTTCGTCACCTGATCTGAAGGCAAGGCAAGGCAAGTTTATTTATATAGCACCTTTCAACACAAGGCAATTCAAAGTGCTTTATTAAAAAAAGAAAGACATTAAGAAAATGGCATTTAAAATCAGTCATTAAAAAGAAAAGATAATAAAATAAACATTAAAAGAAAAAATACATGGATAAAAGTTACAGTGCAGTTTAAGATGTGAATAGTTCAATTAAAAGCAGCGGCAAAAAGAAAAGTCTTTAGTCTGGATTTAAAAGTAGTTGCAGCGGACCTGCAGTTTTCAGGGAGTTTGTTCCAGATATTTGGAGCATAATAACTGAACGCTGCTTTACCATGTTTAGTTCTGACTCTGGGGACAGAAAGCTGACCAGTTCCTGAAGACCTGAGAGATCTGGATGGTTCATAATTTAGCAGTAGGTCAGAAATGTATTTTGGGCCTAAACCATTCAAAGCTATATAAACCAGCAGCAGTATTTTGAAATCTATTCTTTGACACACAGGAAGCCAGTGTAAAGACTTCAGAACATGAGTGATGTGATCCACTTTCTTAGTGTTAGTGAGGACTCGAGCAGCAGCGTTTTGAATCAGCTGCAGCTTTCTAATAGATTTTTTAGTGAGACCTGTGAAGACACCATTGCAGTATTCCAGTCTACTGAAGATAAAAGCATGGACACGTTTTTCCAAATCCTGCTGTGACATTAGTCTTTTAATCCTAGATATATTCTTTAGGTGATAGTAGGCTGATTTAGTAACTGTTTTAATGTGACTGTTGAAACTCAGGTCAGAGTCCATGACTACACCTAGATTTCTGGCTTTATCTGTTGTTTTGAACATTGCACACTGAAGCTCAGCGCTAACTTTTATACGTTCTGCCTTGGCTCCAAAAACCATTACCTCAGTTTTATCTTTGTTTAATTGGAGAAAGTTCTGACACATCCAGTCATTGATTTGTTCAATGCACTTACTCAGTGTTTGAATTGGAGCATAGTCTCCTGGTGAAATTGTTACCTAAATGTGTGTGTCATCCGCATAGCTATGGTAACTTATTTTGTTGTTTTTCATTACCTGAGCCAGTGGTAGCATGTAGATGTTAAAGAGAAGAGGCCCCAAGATGGAACCTTGAGGTACCCCACATGTCATATTTGTCAACTCAGATCTGTATGTACCTATAGAAACAAAGTTGTTTCTGTCCTTTAAGTAGGATTCAAACCAATTTAGAACTGTTTTCGAAAGTCCCACCCAGTTTTCTAGTCGGTCGAGTAATATGTTGTGGTCAACAGTGTCACACGCAGCACTGAGATCTAATAATACTAACACTGAAGTTCTGCCACTGTCTGTGTTTAAGTGGATGTCATTGAAGACCTTTACAAGAGCAGTCTCAGTGCTGTGGTTTGGACGAAAGCCTGACTGGAACACATCGAAACAACTATTTAAATGCAAGAAATTACTTAACTGTTGAAAAACAACTTTTCAATGATTTTACCTAGAAATGGCAGGTTTGATATGGGCCTGTAATTGTTCATTACTGAAGCATCTAGATTAGCGGTTTAATGACTGCAATTTTCAGGGCCTGTGGAAAAATACCTGAGTGAAGAGATTTGTTTACTATATGAAGTAGATCTGAGGCCATGCAAGGCAAAACATCTTTGAAAAAAATCCTGTTGGAATAATATCAAGGCAGCAGGAGGAGGATTTCAGAAGTTGAATAATGTCCTCTAGGTTTTTATCATTAATCTGATGGAATTGTGTCATGGTGTTTGAATTGATATTAGGTGGACATAGGGACAACACATTTGCTGTACCTGATGCCTGCTTGTCTGATTTTCTGAATTTTGTCAGTGAAAAAGGAGGCAAAATCATTGCATGCCCTGGTGGATAGAAATTCAGAGGCTACTGACACTGGGGGGTTAGTTAGTCTGTCGACGGTAGCAAACAAGGCACGTGCATTGTTTTTGTTTTTGGTAATGATGTCAGAGAAGAAAGACTGTCGTGCGTTTTTCAATTCAAAATTATGAAGGCCAAGTCTCTCTTTATAGATTTCAAAGTGAACCTGGAGATTTGTTTTTCGCCACCTACGTTCAGCTTTTCGACACTCTCTTTTTTCTGCTCTCACGGTCATGGGCTTTCTCCATGGAGATATTTTCTTCCCAGTCACTTCCTTTACCTTAGTTGGAGCAATGGCATCTATACAAATTTAAATGTTTGAATTAAAATGATCTACTAGCTCATTTACTGAGATGTTAGCAGAGGCAAGTGTGGAAGAAAAATTCTGAGTAAACATTTCCCTAGTATTTTCAGTTAAATATCGCTTTGTGGTTACCTCTTTTTGAAAATTGTTGTGAACAGAAATAGAGCTCTCAAAGAACACACAGGAATGATCAGAGAGTACAACATCAGTCACCACAACCTTAGAGATATTCAGACCCTTTGAGATAATTAAGGCCAGAGTGTGCCCCTTATTGTGCGTGGGCTCCGTCACATGCTGAGTCAGTCCATAGTTATCAAGAACACAAAACAGTTATTTGGCCCCTCTGTCCTGGGGGTTGTCAACATGGATGTTAAAATCACCAACAATGACTAGACGATCAAAGTCAATACACACTATAGACAGCAGTTCAGTAAAGTCATCAAAAAAGCTTGTACAGTATTTGGGTGGTCTATAGATATTTAGGAACAGAGCTCGAGAGGAGCATTTCAGCTGAAGGGCCACATATTCAAAAGAAGCAAAGTTCCCATAAGATGTCTTCCTGCATTGAATGGAATCATTGAACAAAATAGCAACTCCACCCCCTTTCTTATGCATTATTTCCTGACTCATAAAACTAAAGTTGGGAGGGGTTGATTCGATAAGAACAGCTGCACTGTTATTTTGTTCAATCCAAGTTTCCGTTAAAAACATAAAATCGAGATTGTGCTCAGTGATAAAATCATTGATTAAAAATGTTTTTCCTTCCAAAGACCTGACATTTAATAAAGCTAGTTTAAGTTTGTTAAATACACTATCAGTAAGAAGTTTTGTGACAAGCTGTGGCTGACATGGAATCACTGCTAAATTTGATAAACTCACACGAACGTTTGAGCACTTCCTGTTTCTAAGCTGATTCACTGCTCTTAATCTATTACCTATCAACACAGATATCGGCAAAGCTACTGGCAGGCAGGGCCCCGGCATGTCCTGGAAAGAGTTGAGAGTGCCATACGCCCTTGAGCCTGGACCCAGCGTTTTGTACACACACATCCTTATCAGGCTTCGGAGACTGCAGATGCTTTCTTGAAGGGAGGGGAGGTGGTTGACGTAGGCACGGTGATGGAGATGGGGGAGATGGTGCGGGGGTAGAGGACATGCTGCCAGGGGGGGAGGTGGTTGACGTAGGCACGGTGATGAAGACGAGGGAGATGGTGTGCGTCTCTGCGGTGATTTTGGTGGGCGTCGTTGAGGAGCGGGGGTAAAGGACATTCTGCCAACCCTGCGTATCGCCTTAGTTTGGTCTTTGAACTCCAGGAAGGAATCGGTGCCAACCCTCTGTATCTCCTTTGTGTGTTCAGCGATCTCCAGGAGGGTGGGCTAGGGTGAAAGGGTGAACGGAGAGTAGAGAGAGCTGTGGGGTGAAGGAAGAGTATCCTCAGAGGTGATAGGGGGGGTGAAGGGCGGTGGAGACTCCTCCATTTGTCTCCCATAATCAAGACATTCCTCAGGCGGGTGCAGTGATAGATTTTCAAGGTTTTCTGAGCGATGTGTTGTGTCTTTCTCTTGTTTTGATTCCTCTTGTTGCTTGTCCTTGGCAGAGGGAACAGATTGATGACGCAGGCAGTTGAATACGTTAGAGATAAACAATTTCACTCCTGATTTGTTCAGACAAACTCCATTTGCCTTAAAAAGATGTCTGCGGTCCCAGAAAAAGTTAAAGTTGTCAATAAAATTGACAGAATGGTCAATACAGACAGTTGAAAGCCAGGTGTTCAGTGCAAACAATCTTCTGAATCTCTCCACTCCTCTTTTGACTGGCGGTAGAGGACCACTGATGAACACCTCCGCATTTAGAGAGCTGACAGTTTCCAACAGACATTTAAAGTATTTTTTCAGCACTTCTGACATAATTTGTTCCAATGTGCAGTACCACATTCTTCACAGTCGGATGTTCAGCCCCAATATGCAGGATCTTCTCAGCCAAGTCAGAGACCATATCCTTGGGAAAACAGAGTACTTTGGTGTTGTTCTTACTACACAGACTTTTTACATCTCTTACAGCAGAGTCACCCACAATCAGAGTTTCAGGCCCAGTCGTTAGCTTTCCCTCTAGCCTTTTACTTTTGGAGTAGCTATTGGTCCTTACCCTGCTATGTGAAGAGGACGGGTTATCCAGGTCATCAGAAAGAGATCTCCGGTTCTCGGTCAGCGGAGCGTATCTGTTCTGGATTGGCACACTCGGTGGTTTAGGAGGATTTTTTGTAGTTCTCCCTTTAGCAGCTGTCCACGTCTGTTTCCTAGTAGGAACAGGGGTTGAAGAGGCGCTCTTCCTGGGTGATAACAATTCAGGCCAGCCGGTCGCATCACAGATTTCAGAGCGCTGGGCTCTGCCTGTTGTTCGTCCTCCCAAATCCCATGGAAATGATTTACTCTTCGGCCTTACACCCAGAGAGTTCGAGGGAGCACTACCACTTGTAGATTTATTACCCGGTACACAGCCCTCCTGTTCCTTGGAATCCTTGTAGCTGCTAGCTAGCTTTGAGTTAGCATGCCTTTGTCCATTATTTTGCAACACTGGTAAAGTGGTGTCATTCCAACCTAGTCCATTCACTTCCACGTAACTTCCAACCGTTGCATTTTCATTTCCAACACGGCCATCTTCTGTAGAAGTTTGTGGAAGTCATCTGTAGAGAACGGAGGCATTTTGCTGCTAACTAGCTTAAGCTAAATAGCATGCAGTAACATGCTTTAGCTGTTGCTAGGCCACGCTACTGTAAGACTGAGGTCAAAATATTGAAATATGGCTGAAACCCTCCGTCTATTTACGAAGAATATCTGTCCCAGTGATAGGTTGATGTCCAGGAGCCGCTGCTCGAAGTTTTCAGAAAAGAAAAATAGAAAAAGAGCATAAAAAAGTAAGCAGAGGCAAGAGCAAGCAGAAAAGCGTCTGCACTGTAAGAAGGCAAGGTCATGTAGATGTTTCGTGCTTTCAGTAGTTGGCAAACTTCTTTATTCATCCACGGCTTCTGGTTTGGGTACGTTGTTATCTGCTTCAGAGTGGTGACACTGTTGATGGTGGTGCTGATGTAGTCCAGTACGGAGGAGGCGTAGTGGTCAATGTCTGTATGGGAATCCAAGGTGGCCTGGGTGGCAAACACGCTCCAGGCTGTGTGTTGGAGGCGTGTGGTGCAGTGGGTTGAGCGTTGGTGTTCGGATCAGGGGGTCACCGGTTCAAACCCCACTGCAGTCAGCATGTCATTGTGTCCCTGAGACACTTCATCCCAAATTGCTGCTGTGAGGATTGCCCACAGTATTGAGTATGTAAGTCGCTTTGGATAAAAGCTTCTAACAAGTGACATGTAATTTGAAACTTGTCCTGTACCATAGAGTCTGCCTCCTCAGGCCTTACCTTGACAGTCCTCACTGTGGGTTTCACACGTTTGATGAGTATGTGGTGTAAAGGAACAGTGAGAGGTGGGGGAGGGGGATGGCATTGTATGCATTGGCCATGTTGGTGTAAACATGATCCAATGTTTTGTTGCCTCTCGTGGGGCAGGAGACATGTTGTCGGAATTTGGGGAGTACAGTCTTCAAACTGGAGTGATTGAAATCACCCGCAACAATGATAGCTGCCTCAGGGTGTGCAGTTTGTTGTTGGCTAATGGCTGTGTGCAGTTCTTTCATTGCAATTTTAGCATTAGCATCCGGGGCAGAGTTGGAATTGTATCTTAAACGTTTAAATGTAAAAACTTACCAATAATGCAATACCTTTTCTGAACCCATAACGTAACATAGGACCACATTTGTTTATCTATTTTTTTTTATTTTAAAATAAAATGGAGCAACACATTAAACCCCAAGTCCTCCATGATAAAACTAATATTCTATTGTAAACATGTTTTTTTTTTGTGCCTGGCATGAAGGCAACATTTTTACTTTGTACTATTTCTAAACTAACTTAATTATTATTATTATTTGTATTATTCTCTCTGAACTATGTTATGGAATCTGCCGGATGAGTTGAGGTATTCAATGATTATAAAAATGTTCCTTTAAAATAATTTTGCCGTAAAGCTGAAATCTAGTGCTTCACTTTGAGCACTAGATCTTTGGATCAGTGAGTGTGATGCCCGACTCCTGCAGCTATCAGCGCTCTTTGTCCTTTTCTTCCTCTCTTCCTGACACACAGGCTGAATGTCTTCATCAGTCCACGTGTGTGCTGAGGCTTTCTTTCTTCTTTCCTGTTATACTTCTGTACGGTCAGCCCTGCGGAGGGAAGCTTCTGATTTGATTAAAGCCAAACAGATCTCTGTGTTGTTCTGGAAAAATAAACCGTCCTACATCATGATCTGAGTAACTTTAGGGGCTTTTGGAGCGAATACTACTTTCTAACCTTAGAATAAAAACACTTAAAAGAGAAAGATGAAAGACAAGTAACTGGACAGGAGGTGAGAGCCAGAAAACATTTGGTCAATAAAACCTGCTGAATAATTCTGCAATATGTTTTCCATCACGTTGTTAAAAACATTTGATTTGTCCCCAGAAGAGCCCTAAAGGGCCATCAGTTTTCAGGGCCGTTTATCATCCGGACTCTACTGGACTTCTCCTGCTTTATATTCATCTGGAAACGTAGACTCGACTTCATTTCATATTTCAGGTAAATATAAGTGAAATTTTAAAACGTAATTCCTGAACGATACAGGTTTTGAATAAAATAATTTGTTTCAAAAGTGCTGATTCTCTGTCTGTTACTTTAGATGAAAAATAAGTAGCCACTCCCCACGCCCCTCTGAGAGATATTTGGTTTAACCCTTAGGCCCCGGCCACACGAGGACGAAAACGGTCGTTTGCGTTACTGTTTAGTATCATATAGACCGTTCGGCCACACGAGGACAACCGAATACGGCACTAAACGACTGCGGAAACGATAACGGGTCCCAAGGTGGATAGAACGGCATACGCAGCACTCTGGGGGGTCAAACGGCTCCGTGTGTACGCCCTATACGATCATTTTCTGATAATGATGAGGCAATAGCCCCGCCTCTCCCCACCTCTGCTGCTCACCCCCGCGTCAAAGTAAACTGCATACTGAATTCAGATTATTTATCTTTCTTATATGGACATATAGTATAGTATAGTATAGTATATATATGGAGTGAAGTCTAATCTGACAGGACGGAGACACCTCTCAAACTACCTAAACTAGTTATAAATATGTTTATTTTTACTGTCGGCCGGGTCACTCATTACTGGATCAGCTGCTGCATGAGACAGACACTGACGCTGTCCGAAGAGAAGGAGGAAAAAGAGAGGCTCCGTGTATTTTATTATTATATTATATAGAGTCGTTATTCATTTGTTTTAAAGCTCAATAAATAACAAAGAAGACCTTTGACCGGCACTTTTATAATTTTGTCCGGAAGATTTAAACTTTAATACACGTTGACAGGCGAAAAACTCTGCCCGGTTCCCTCGGCCCCCACCGCGGAGAATAAACAGAAGGGCAACCATGACAACCATGCTTCTTCGCTGCTTTTGTGGAGGAAGTTACAGCGCCACGTACAGGCTCCTGCATATGTACTGCAGCTTCTCCAGCGGTTGGAGCTAAACGGAGCTGTCTCGTGTGGACAGACACTATCCGGTGAATATTGCGTGTGGACGGAAGCTTTTCTGCGATTGCGTTTGCGTTAATCCTATACGTTTAGCCATTTTCGTCCTCGTGTGGCCGGGGCCTTAGATGCATAAGTGGGTCTTTGTGGACCCGGTGAGGTGGTTTTCTTGAAGTATCTTTGTAATTACATTTTTGTATCATTTCATATTCCAGCTATTCCTCAAAAAACATGTTTTGGATATCATGCCATTCAAATTTTAAATTTAAATTCTATACATTTTAAGAAATTGTAGTTTTTGTATTACTACCCCAAGCTTCCATAAGTGGGTCAAAAATTACCCGCATGCATTTTCTATGGGATCCTATGGGAACCTTTGATTCTTATCACCAGAGGCTGTCAGGACTACATTCACTGTAGACCACACAGACGACATCACAAGTGACACCTCTCAGGAAGATTATTTTACCCAGCAAAATCTGATACCTGTCAGTATAATAATAATAATAATAATAATAATTATAATAATACATTATATTTTTATAGGGCTTTTCAAGGACTCAAAATCGCTTTACAATATAAGGGAAGGTTAAGGTGGGGGGTATGGGACTATCAAACTTGATTAACTGGCATGGATTGATGGGGGGGGGGGCTTTGAGCAGACAGAGAAGAGATGAGTTTTGAAAAGGGACTGGAATACTGTGAGGGTCTCAGAATAGCGGAGATCCTGGGGGAGGGGATTCCAGATCCTGGGAGCTGCAACTGAAAAGACTCGGTCCCCAAAGCTGCCTAGTTTGGACTTGGGGGAACAGCAGACCGGCTGAGGTGGATCTGAGGGACCGCGGGGGTTGGTAGGGGGTGAGAAGACCAGTGAGATAGGGGGTGGGGGGGGTCAGATGGTGGAGGGCTATAGGTGAGGGCCAGTATTTTGTAGTTGATGTGTTGGGAGACGGGAAGCCTATAGGCGCTTTCACACTGCGGTACTTTTCTCACAAAGGTTCATGTGAACTTAATTCATGTGAACTCTTTAGTTCGCATGAACTAAGTACAGATCGCGTTCACACTGGAAAAAGTCCCTGGGGGAGGATTAGGCAAATTAAGCCGCTGACGTCACTTGTTCTTCTTCTGCTTTGGGCTTACTGGCAGGCCGCAAACCACTTCACGGCGTATACAGTAGGTGGCGGTATGCACTTTAAAGTTGCAATCCGCCAAAAACCGAGAGAAGAAGAACCAAGATAAGAACAACAACACAAACTTTCCGATCTCAGACATGATGGAGTTGATTTTTGTGCTCGTGTTATACAGCGTTGTAACTGAGTTATTTAAGCCACAAAAGCAGATCTACACCACCTCAAATGAAATAGCAACGCTGCTTCGGAAGCGAAGACGGTTAAGAAGCGATATCAAAAGGATTGGACGACGGAATGCACGCTCTCTGGCCTTGTTCGACCGTAGGGCGGCTGAGGATGATGAGCGTTATCACGTCATAAGAACAGCAATGGTAAGTTATCAGTAAATCATAATACTATCTAATGTAGGATTTGTGGAGTTATGTGGGTCATTCCAGAATTGGAGGACATTTCATGTCCCCTATATAAAAAAATCTTGGTGACCAACTTGCAAGTCAAATATAACATTTGAAATAGGGATTTTATGTACTTTTTTTGGTATTATTCTATTTATATATGTCTCTTGTAATGGTAAAATCAATTTGTTAAATCATAAACACATTTTAAATAACAGTAATTTTGCACAGAAGGTGTGTCCCTCAACATGCGTTTACAATCTTTTCAGTCTTAAAAGAGTGTGGCACTCTGACCCACTCAACCCTGTTACTGATATTATCAGAATAAAGCATATTAATTTCAAAGTTATCTTTCTTGCATTAGATATCCAAGTTTGTCCTTGCCTTGAAAATAGCATTACATGCTACATCTAGCAATAATTCCTGAGGTTAAAGCTCAAATTAGCATTGATTTTTAGAGTAACCGGGGTAATTCTTCATTGGAAAATATACATTTGATGCCTAGCTGGGAAAATCACTTTTTTTGATGGTTTATTATCTGTTTTTCCTAAATACATAACCATTTTTTATCAAATTAAAGGTTCATTTTTCAAAAATGTTGGTGTCTAAATTGTCCTCCAATTCTGGAATGACCCATGTTGAGTTAATTTGTGCCTTTGTATGTGTTCCAGATATGCGAATACTACGGTGCGCGTCGTATCCCACGCTCTCTCTACAATAGAACCTCGGCCTGGTGGGAGATGGTGGTGCCAACGTACACCGATGAGCAGTGGATTAAAGAATGTCCAAGCAGTCTTTTCAATACCTCTGTTCTCGCCTGGAAGCAACGTTGGGGAGAAGCGACACAAGCTTCCGGGAGTGTGTACCTGTGTGTAAAAAAATCGCCATAGCACTGTGGAAACTTGCGACCAACGCTGAGTACAGGACCATCTCTCATTTGTTCGGAGTCGGCATCTCTACGGTGTTTTGCTGTGTGCATGAGTGCTGCTCCTCTGTTGTGACACTACTCCTTCCTGAGTTTATGCCATGGCCGAGCTCTGAGAAGTTAAAGGAGATGGCGTTATTTTTTGAGCGCAGATGGGGTGTGCCACAGTGTGTAGGTGCAGTAGATGGATCACACATCCCCATTCTGAGACCAGAGGAACACCACAACAAGTATTTCAACCGCAAAGGCTGGCACTCGCTCGTCCTGCAGGGTGTTGTGGATGGCAAGGGCCTCTTTTGGAGTGTTTTTGTTGGCTTACCAGGTAGCATGCATGATAGCAGAGTGTTAGGCATGTCATCACTGGGTAGTTTTGTGGATAGGGGTGGTCTACTTCCTCATGTGACAAGGGATATTGGTGGACATGATGTGGGTTACTATATCCTTGGTGACTCAGCCTACCCCCTGCAAAGATGGCTGATGAAACCGTTCCAAGATAATGGAAGGCTCACACCCGAGCAACATGTGTACAACTACAAAACAAGCCGAGCACGAGTGGTGGTGGAGAACGCTTTTGGCAGACTGAAGGGCAGATGGAGGTGCTTGATGAAGCGAAACGACTGCAAGATTGACAAGATAAAAATCCAGGTGGCAGCATGTTGCATATTACATAACCTTTGTGAGAGTAATGGCGATGAGTACAGGGCCGAATGGACTGCCTTACCGGCGACCCAGCTTGATGGGCCAGCGCCAGCCATTGGGGAGGCTGGGGGGCAGCCTCCCCAAGACACGCGCACAGCCCTTATGAGGCATCTCAACAGCGTTGAAATTTGTTAATTGACAATAAAACTGATATGTTGTACAGTGCTTTTGGTTCTCTCTTTTATTTACCAGTCAAGACAGACACAATTACAATAGTGCAGACACACCACAGTTATAAGGGTGCTTTACAACAATGTACATTTATTTATATAGTGTCCTCTCAGGCTGATTTAACAAAAGGATATTAACCCTTGTATTTTCATTATTTATCTCAAAATGATATGATAAATTATTTGTGTGTATGCGTAAGACTAAGAGGAGAAATAAGCAAGATACAGGATCTGTTTAATCGCTATGTAGGTTCTCTTTTATTTAGCACAATAACGGCATCACGCTGTCCCAGGTGTGTCGTATAAGTTAAAGTTTTAGTACCAAAACAATATAGTAACAGTGGCAATATATATATAATAACAATACAAAATAAACTGTCCCAGGTGTAGGGATAGGCTCCGCAACAGACACTAGTGCAAAGTTAAGTGTCAGTATCAAAACAGTGGCAATATATATATAATCCATCCATCCATCTTCTCCCGCTTATCCGTGGTCGGGTCGCGGGGGTAGCAGTTCTAGCAGAGAGCCCCAAACTTTCTTTTCCCTGGCGACATCAACCAGCTCTGACTGGGGGATCCCAAGGCGCTCCCAGGCCAGCGAAGAGATATAATCCCTCCACCTGGTCCTAGGTCTACCCCTTGGTCTCTTCCCAGCTGGACGTGCCTGGAACACCTCCCTAGGGAGGCGCCCAGGTGGCATCCTAACTAGGTGCCCGAACCACCTCAACTGGCTCCTTTCAACGCGAAGGAGGAGCGGCTCAACTCCGAGTCCCTCCCTGATGACCGAACTTCTCACCTTATCCCTAAGGGAGACACCAGCCACCCTGCGGAGAAAACCCATCTCGGCCGCTTGTATCCGCGATCTCGTTCTTTCGGTCATGACCCATCCTTCATGACCATAGGTGAGGGTAGGAACGAAAATGGCCCGGTAGACAGAGAGCTTTGCCTTCTGGCTCAGCTCCCTTTTCGTCACAACGGTGCGGTAAAGCGACTGCAGTACCGCTCCCGCTGCTCCGATTCTCCGGCCCATCTCACGCTCCATTGTTCCCTCACTTGAGAACAAGACCCCGAGATACTTGAACTCCTTCACTTGGGATATATAATAACAATACAAAATAAACTGTGTAGGGATAGGCTCCGCAGCAGACACACCTTAGTGCAAGTTAAGTGTCAGTATCAAAACAGTGGCAATATATATATATATAATAACAATACAAAATAAACTGTGGAGGGATAGGCTCCGCAGCAGACACACCTTAGTGCAAGTTAAGTGTCAATATCAAAACAGTGGCAATATATATATATATAATAACAATACAAAATAAACTGGAGGGATAGGCTCCGCAGCAGACACACCTTAGTGCAAGTTAAGTGTCAATATCAAAACAGTGGCAATATATATATATTAGGGCCGGGACTCGATTAAAAAAATTAATCTAATTAATTAGAGGCTTTGTAATTAATTAATCGAAATTAATCGCATTTTTAATCACATATAAATATTTGACCTAAGAACAGTGAGAAGGAATTTTTTTCACATGGATTTTAGTATACCATTAGGCGCATTCACACCGCAGTACTTTTCCCACAAAGGTTCATGAGAATTTAGTTCATGAGAACTCTTTGAACCTGGGGGTGGATTAGGCAAATGAAGCCGCTGACGTCACTTCTTCTTCTTCTGCTTTGGGTTTACTGGCAGGCCGCAAACCACTTCACGGCGTATACTGCCGCCCAAAGTCCCCGGCCGGAAGTCCCCAGAGTTGGGGACTGGCTTCAGTAGAAGCTGCTGGGAGTCCCTGCAGCCTTCCGAGTAAATCGCCAGAACGCCGACACCTCCTCATCTCCACCGCTCCCATGTTTTATTTTGTGTTGCCATAAATTAGTCTCTCTGCATTTCTGTGCTGGGCTAATGCTAATAATGCTAATGCGAGGATAATAAAATGGCGGCTTCACAAAACTTTTTGGGAGTTTTACGGGGTGTGGTTTGCAATCCGCCCAGCCAATCAGAAATATAGCTCTTTTCTCACAAGAGAGCCGTACGAAAGTCCCTGCTCTCTAGAGCTCTCTGCTCTCTAGCAGGGACTTTCGTGGGGGTAAAAAGGTTCTCATGAACTAATTTTAGTACCGGCTCTTTTTGGTGTGAACGCGATAAAAGAGGCTAACGTCCACGCTAGCTGCTATATGTTTTGCATTGAGGTGATACTTGAGGCTTGATGTGCTGCGGTGATATGCGAATTCCTTTTTGCATAATTTGCACACAACCGTGCTCTTATCGACGCTTCCATCCGTCCGTTTTTTAAAACAACATATCCCACTGTTGTTCACTGTGGTTTGTTGTTGTCTGAAGTCATGAACGTTAGTTGGTGCTCCAGTATAATCGGTACGCCTGAAACTCATCCAGTGAGAAACGTTCCGCGGTGCAAAAATAAGTGCGATTAAAATGCGTTAATTTTTGTGTAATTAATTAATCTTAATTAACGCGTTAAAGTCCCGGCCCTAATATATATATAATAACAATACAAAATAAACTGGAGGGATAGGCTCCGCAGCAGACACACCTTAGTGCAAGTTAATTGTCAATATCAAAACAGTGGCAATATATATATATATAATAACAATACAAAATAAACTGTGTAGGGATAGGCTCAGCAGCAGACACACCTTAGTGCAAGTAAAGTGTCAGTATCAAAACAGTGGCAATAACATTACATGTCATTTGTTAGACGCTTTTATCCAAAGCGACTTACATACTCAATACTGTGGAGAACCACAGGAGCAATTTGGGGTGAAGTGCCTTGCCCAGGGACACAACGACATGCTGACTGCAGTGGGACTCGAACCTGCTACCCCCCGATTCAAAGTACAGCACAATAACCACTGAGCCACAGCCCCCCCCCCCTAATATATACACTACAGTGAAGAAGGCCTGTTGGATTTAACCAGCTCGGAAAGCACTGCCAGAAGCCCAACCTGGAAGGCCTGTTGTTGCTGCGCAGACACCTCAGCCTGGCGCGACATTGCGTCAGCCTGGCGCGACATTGCGTCAGCCTGGCGCGACATCACCATGACCATATTGTCGTCTGTTTCCTGGGACTTGTGAAGAGACAACATCTGTTCATCGTGCATCTCCCTGCTGGCCATGGCACGTCGGTCTTCACTCTCCTTGCTGGCCATGGCACGCCGGTCCTCCATCGCCGCGATGGTGTCTAGGAAGCTCTCATCCCGAGCCCGCTTTCCTAAGAGGACAAATAAGCAAGATACAAGATCAGTTTATTCTCCATGTAGTTTTACAACATACAAGGCATTTGTTTACTAGTAGGTTTTTCACAGAGACAACATTGGACAGGGTGCAGGCAGGGACAGTGTAAAAAATGCGGGTGTAAAGTAGAAGGTAAGATAGGATCAAATAGCATAATATATATACACACACTTTGTGTGTATACATATATATACACATATACACACACTTTATACATATATATACACACTTTGTGTGTATACATATATTATATATATATATATACATATATATATATATATACACATACATATATATATAATACACACACACTTTGTGTGTACATATATATATATGTAGTGCCCTTATTTATTGTTTTGTATTTGTGAAGAGTGCTTAATGTATGCTTGAACTTAGTTTTTTGTCAAAAATCTTAGGAGTTTTCTTACCGGAAGTCAAGCTACATCTAGCCCGGAAGTTTGTGAGAGTGAAAAAAGGCGCTAAAAGTGTAAACTATGTATTTTCACGGTGTTTCATAATTGTACCAAGACGGAAATAAACGTGATTAGTGGACATCAGTTCGATGCATAACGTTCTTTTCAAGACCAGAGTAGTAACAGTGTGTTTGTATGTACCTTTGCGTTTGTTTGGTGGCAAGGGAGACGAGCGAGGACTGCTGTCCCGATCTGGAGGGGAAAGCTCACTCGTTTCTAGACAGAGTTGTCCCATCTCTGCCCCTGAAAACACACGATTAGTTAGTGAAGCAAATTACAGAAACATTGCACACTCATTCACAAGTCAAAACGTATTCATAGCGGCCGAGAATAGCTAGCCAGCTAGCTGTTATTAGCCTGCTATGGGTCGGCATGCTAACAGTGTTAGCCAGTTCAGCCTAGCATGGCCAGCTCGATGTACTGAGCAAATAAAGGTACATATGAGACCAGTATTGTGCAGATTAAAACAGTGCAGTGCATGTAGTTTATTTTTACCTTCTTCGTCGTCGTCGTCGACCACTGAATCCGCCATTTCAGCGGCCTCCCACACCAGCGCACCCGAATCGATGGTAGACGCTGTGCCGGAGAATGAGGGCCTGTGGCCAGCAGAGCATCCAATACATCGTACCATTTGCTCGTCCTCCGGTCGTTACCACTTTTATTATTGTGGTCTTTTATTTTTTTGTAGTCCTGCCTGAGCTTCTTTATTTTGTCCCTGCACGAGTTAGCGTTATGGAAGATTCCCAGGTCGCGTAACTTCAGTGAACAACGGTCGTACATCTTCGTATTTGAAACTGCCTTTAGCAGAAGCCGCTGGGTCGCGTCCTCGGAGTAAATCGACAGAAGCGCCGACACATCCTCATCACTCCACCGCTCCGATTACTTCTTTGCAATAACAGTTGCCATTCTTTTAAAAACAGTTCTCTCTTGTAAAAACAGTTCTCTCTCCGTTGGTGCGCTGGGCAATAATGCGAGGAAATAAAAATGGCATTTTCAGAGTGTCACGGGGCGTGGTTTGCAATCCTTCCAGCCAATCAGAAATGTAGCTCTTTTCTCACAAAAGAGCCGTTCGAAAGTCCCTGCTCTCTAGCAGGGACTTTCGAGGGGGTAAAAAGGTTCACATGAACTAATTTTAGTACCGGCTCTTTTTGGTGTGAACGCGATAAAAGAGTTCACATGAACTAAGTTCACATGAACCTTTGTGGGAAAAGTACCGCAGTGTGAAAGCGCCTAATGAAGGTCTTTGAGGACTGGTGTGATGTGGTGCCATGATCTGCTGTGTGTGAGGAGTCGGGCGGCTACATATTTTACAATTTGGAGTCTATCGAGGGACGGGTAGCGGATGCCGTAGAGAAGTGAGTTACAGTAGTCAAGGGTGGGGGTTACCTTGGTTGGTGATTGGCTAATGGTTACACAAGCCAAAAAATCGTTATGACATCATAAAGAGGCCAAAATCTGATCAGCTCATTTTCAGACAGGTTTTTATAGAAATGGATCAGGACAAAAAGAGAGATAATCTTTGTTCCTGAAACTTTCAGAGTCTCTTTACACAGAGGGGACACATGTTGATGTAGAAGAGACATGAAGAAGAGGGGACACATGTTGATGTAGAAGAGACATGAAGAGGAGGGGACACATGTTGATGTAGAGGAAACATGAAGAAGAGGGGACACATGTTGATGTAGAAGAGACGTGAAGAAGAGGGGACACGTGTTGATGTAGAAGAGACGTGAAGAAGAGGGGACACGTGTTGATGTAGAAGAGACGTGAAGAAGAGGGGACACGTGTTGATGTAGAAGAGACGTGAAGAAGAGGGGACACATGTTGATGTAGAAGAGACATGAAGAAGAGGGGACACATGGTGATGTAGAAGAGACGTGAAGAAGAGGGGACACATGTTGATGTAGAAGAGACATGAAGAAGAGGGGACACATGTTGATGTAGAAGAGACATGAAGAAGAGGGGACACATGTTGATGTAGAAGAGACATGAAGAAGAGGGGACACATGTTGATGTAGAAGAGACATGAAGAAGAGAGGACACATGTTGATGTAGAAGAGACGTGAAGAAGAGGGGACACGTGTTGATGTAGAAGAGACGTGAAGAAGAGGGGACACGTGTTGATGTAGAAGAGACGTGAAGAAGAGGGGACACATGTTGATGTAGAAGAGACGTGAAGAAGAGGGGACACATGGTGATGTAGAAGAGACATGAAGAAGAGGGGACACATGTTGATGTAGAAGAGACATGAAGAAGAGGGGACACATGTTGATGTAGAAGAGACATGAAGAAGAGGGGACACATGTTGATGTAGAAGAGACATGAAGAAGAGGGGACACATGTTGATGTAGAAGAGACATGAAGAAGAGAGGACACATGTTGATGTAGAAGAGACGTGAAGAAGAGGGGACACATGTTGATGTAGAAGAGACGTGAAGAAGAGGGGACACATGTTGATGTAGAAGAGACGTGAAGAAGAGGGGACACATGTTGATGTAGAAGAGACATGAAGAAGAAGGGACACATGTTGATGTAGAAGAGACATGAAGAAGAGGGGACACATGTTGATGTAGAAGAGACATGAAGAAGAGGGGACACATGTTGATGTAGAAGAGACATGAAGAAGAAGGGACACATGTTGATGTAGAAGAGACATGAAGAAGAGAGGACACATGTTGATGTAGAAGAGACATGAAGAAGAGGGGACACATGTTGATGTAGAAGAGACGTGAAGAAGAGGGGACACATGTTGATGTAGAAGAGACATTTCATCAACACTTCTCTAACTTCTGGTCACTTTCCAAACAGTCTCAAGGAGGCAAGAGTAAACCCTCTCCTAAAGAAACCCACTCTCAACCCGTCTGATGTTATAAACTACAGGCCTGTCTCTCTCCTCCCGTTCCTGTCTAAATCACTTGAACGCGCTGTCTTTAAACAACTCTCCTGTTATCTCAATCAGAACAACCTTCTGGATCCGCACCAGTCTGGTTTCAAGGCAGGTCACTCCACAGAAACTGCTCTCATTGCTGTCACGGAGGAACTGCACACTGCCAAAACTGCATCCCTCTCCTCTGTCATCATCCTGTTGGACCTGTCTGCTGCATTCGACACGGTGAATCATCAGATCCTCCTTCGCACTCTCCAAAAACTTGGAGTTTCTGGCTCTGCACTTTCCCTCCTCACCTCATACCTGAAAGACCGTACCTACAGGGTGACTTGGAGAGGGTCTGAGTCCGACCCTTGTCAATTAACTACGGGGGTCCCTCAGGGCTCTGTTCTTGGTCCCCTCCTCTTCTCCTTGTACACAAACTCGCTCGGATCAGTCATTAGCCCGCATGGTTTTTCTTACCACTGCTACGCTGACGACACCCAATTAATTCTGTCCTTTCCCCCGCTCAGAGACCCAGGTCGTCGCACGCATCTCTGCTTGTCTAGCTGACATCTCTCAGTGGATGTCTGCTCACCACCTCAAGCTCAACCTTGACAAGACTGAGCTGCTCTTCCTCCCGGGAAAAGATTGTCCAACTCTTGACCTGACAATCAACATCGGCACCTCAGTTGTTTCCCCGACTCAGACTGCAAGGAATCTGGGTGTGACCCTAGATAACAACCTGTCCTTCACTGCAAACATCGCTGCTACAACCCGCTGCTGCAGATACACGCTTTACAACATCAGGAAGATACGTCCCCAGCTGACTCAGAAAGCGACTCAGGTTCTGGTCCAGGCTCTCATCATCTCACGCCTAGACTACTGCAACTCCCTCCTGGCTGGTCTACCTGCATGTGCCATCCGACCTCTGCAGCTCATCCAGAATGCAGCGGCTCGTCTGGTTTTCAACCTTCCTAAATTCTCCCACACCACTCCGCTCCTCCGCTCCCTTCACTGGCTTCCGGTAACTGCTAGAATCCACTTCAAGACACTGGTACTTGCTTACCGTGCTGCGAATGGATCTGGCCCTTCCTACATCCAGGACATGGTTAAACCGTACACCCCAGCGCGTGCACTACGCTCTGCATCAGCCAAACGACTCGTTGCGCCCCTCGCTGCGAGGGGGACCCAAGTTCCCATCGGCAAAAAACACGTGGGTTTGCTATCCTGGCTTCAAGATGGTGGAATGAGCTCCCCATTGACATCAGGACGGCAGATAGCTTGCACATCTTCCGGCGCAAACTGAAAACTCATCTCTTTCGACTCCACTTCGAGCGTTAGAACGATTAACGAAGCACTTTTATACCAATAAAGGACTGGATTACCTAAAGCCAGTTGAGTAGCACTTGAAATGTTTGGCTCTATGAAACCTGATATACTTATATGATTCTGTTTTCTTCAAGGTTGTGTCTTCCTGGTCGAATGTACTTATTGTAAGTCGCTTTGGACAAAAGCGTCAGCTAAATGCAATGTAATGTAATGTAATGTAACATGAGGAAGTGGATACTGATACTGATTTGATGTTGCACCTGGTAATATATATTGCTGACTCACTCATATACTGCTTATAATGTTCACCTGTGGTTCCTCTTCAGTCAAAATATGTACTTTATTATATGTAATATGTAACGTAGAGGCGTAGATGATGATGATAATGATGATAGTTTCAGATAAAGAAATGCCTCATGCATACATTTTATATCACACCCCAAGTAGTTACCCCCATAGCCCAGCCTCCTCCCTGTGGCCTGCCAGGAGCCCCCAGAGCCCAGCCTCCTCAGTAGTTATACACATACCAGTCTCGTCAAAAAAGTGACAGGTGGTGTGACAGGTCACACCTCTCCCTACGTATTAAGCCCCGCCCACTTCCGGCTAAGCCCTGCCCCCATTCCGACTAAGCCCCGCCCCCTCCAGCGGAAGTCCCGCCCCTCCGTAAGCCCCGCCCCTTCCTGCGGATGTCCCGCCCCTACTTCATTTTAAAAATGATAAAAATAAAAATGCTGCCCCTACCGGTCGCCCCCGCTTCCGGTTTTCAAAATAAAATTTGAAAATAATTTTAAAATGATCAAATAAAAAATGCTGCCCCTACCGGTCGCCCCCGCTTCCGGCAAAATAACATGAAATGTAACAAGCAGGAGAAAATAAAATGCTGCCCCCTACGGTTTTACAAAATAATAATTTTATAATGAATCACATATGCATAGGATCAATGTCCCTGCCACCTAGTCACTTCCTGTGCGCCTGTATACAGCAGTATTGACTGTAACTTACAAATACTTGCAAATAACATGAAATATAGCAGCCATATATTTTTAAAAGTACTGTCAATCTCACTAACTCTCTCTCTCTGCTTTTCTCTGCCGTGAAAAGTTTGGTGAACAGTCTGAAGACAAGCTAGGACACGTGTGAGAGAAATCATAAAACCCCCGACATCCTCTACAGGCAAATGGGGGTGAGGGGAGGGGGGAACACACACACACACACACACACACACTTCCCCCGCCCCTCACCCCTCTCCCGTTCAGGATGTTTTCTTTTCAAGTTTTTGTGAAACTGCTAAAGAAGTATCTGTTTTGCAAAAGAGGTTATTTTCAAAAGATCTTATTTAGGTTTTAATAGTGATACCTAAGGGTATTCTCTTTTAGTTGTATGGATTTGTGAACTAATGTGTAATTACTTTTATTAACTATAATTGCACAGGATCATTCTAAGAAGAGTGAGAGGGCTAATGAGCCAGCACCATACCTCCTCTATGCATTTTCTTGACCTGTATCTGATCTTGAAAAACTTGACTCTTTTAAAAAAAGTTATTTTTCATCTATCATTTTCAACCATGCAGCAAGAGATCAAATTTAAGAATAAGTAATAGTTTGTCACGATTTTACGGGAAATAGTCAGTGCGCAATGTCACATCTTAAAGACAGCTTGAACTGGATAAATGGTTAGTCTTTTTTTCAAAACATACCGTACGTTCTGCATGTTAGTATATCTGGTCAATCAATTTAGACCCTACTGCCCTCAATAGGGAAGTCACGCTTTGGGAAGAGGTGTTTCATTTCACAGATCCACCTTGATTTGTTGTTGTGAGGGGTGAAGGAAGAGGGACGGGGGAGGAAAATTCAGAGGATGAAGAAGTAGAAAACATAACTTGTTTTGTAAAACGGTCAGCACATCAGTTTCAAGAAAGACGTTTGCATACATAAAAAAGTGTATCTTACAGTTCCTTTTGTGAGAGAATTACACACAAATCTGCAGAGTGTCACTAAAAAGTTGTAACACAGGGACTGACATTCTGTATGGGGTTTCACACGGACACAAAGTCTACTTCATTATCTACTTTTTCAGCTTTTATACACAAAAGTGTATCTTTCAGTAACTTTCTCAGAGAATTTAAGCATAAATCTGTCAAAGATTCTTAACGAAATCTACGGACACAAAGTACTTCATTATCTACTTTTCAGCTTTTATACACAAAAGTGTATCCTTCAGTAACTTTCTCAGAGAATTTAAGCACGTCAGTTTCAAGAAAGACGACAATAATTAGTAGTTAGACATTTTGGATATCGTGCGTTCTGGCAGTACTATTCCGGTCATTGGGAAACTTTTGGGACCCATTTAAAACCATTTAAAAGAGAAATGTTCTCTGTCGTTCTTAATGCAAAAACAAATCATCTCTACTCCCTTTGGGGTGAAGTCCAGGAATGTTCTCGGGGGGAGTGGACACTTGCTGTTACATGGCATAAAGCTTCTGCAGTGTGCCAATAAATGTATAGTTTCCCTAAAGCTCCATACATTTACACATATTGACTAATGACTCAGCACATGAGGGGTAAATACAAAACAAATCTAAATATCACCAATTATTCCAGAATGTGACTAGAATAGAGTCTAGAGAATGGACCCAGGCTTTGTCTTCAGCCATCAACTAAATAGGGGCGTGCTTTATTGAATCACCAGTATGTTACTCACCATTGAAGACAGTGTTGAGGGGGCAAGCAAAGTTTACTCAGCGGCAGATTGCATGGAAGCAGAAAGGCCTAGCTCAGACACCATGTCTCCAAAGGTTGACTGGGAACTTCCAACCAGTTCCATCACCTGTTTAGCTTGAGGCACAAAGGGAATTTAAACACCATTAAAAATATGGATTACAGAAAAACAATATATGTATTAATGTAGTAAATCGGGTAAGCATTAATAAGGGGGAAATGTGCACGTCTAACCTGAGTCTGGCATGAGCACTTGATCAATAAGGTGGATGACAATGTCCTTCTTGAGCACCATCTTGATGCCATTGACTGTTAAACTCTCGCCATCACAGCCTTGAAATCAAAGTAACGCTTCTAAAAAACATATATTTTAGAAAAGTAATGTTAGTCATGTCAAGTTATCAAGACTGCTGTGTTTCATCGAAACAGTGTTAAGAGTCACAGTCTTTAAGAAAATCTGGTCAGAAAAAGTACTTAACTTTCTACCAGTTGTAAGTTGTCATACATATAAAAAAAAGTAAGAGACTTACTGTTTCCTTTGTGAGAGAATTACACATAAATCTGCAGAGTGTCTGTAAAAAGACTCAAAATCTCCATTGAAATAGCGTTAAAATCAAAAAGTGCCTCTAAAGAAAATGTATTCAGATAAAAGTATTTTATTTTCAGAAATGTTTAAGGTTTTGCATACATAAAAAGTGTATCTTACAGTTCCTTTTGTGAGAGAATTACACACAAATCTGCAGAGTGTCACTAAAAAGTTTTACACAGGGACTGACATTCTGTATGAGGGTTTCACACCTGAGCTGCTGGGGGGAGGGCGTTGAAAAGGGGTGAGTATGTTTGGCTCTCTGGTGTGTTAAGAGTCACAGTCTTAAAGAAAAATCTGGTCAGAAAAAGTACTTAACTTTCTACCAGTTGTAAGTTGTCATACATATAAAAAAAGTAAGAGACTTACTGTTTCCTTTGTGAGAGAATTACACATAAATCTGCAGAGTGTCTGTAAAAAGTCTCAAAATCACAAACTGCAGACGCCTCAAGGAGAGACTTGAAAAGATCCATGCCGAGTGGGGGGAGAAGAAGAAGACTAATAACCAGCAGTTGACTGAAGCCAGGGACTTGTTCGATACATTGACTTTTTTCTTTAAAGTAAAATAAAAATGGGAAACTACTATGCAAAACGCTCTGTATATATTGATCAGAATGTAGTCAATACCCTTTTAATAAGTGTGGTGATGAGGACGATTGAAAACAGAACGAGTAGTGACCCCTGTGTAAACAGAATGGCTGAAGTTTGTAAACTAGAAGACATTTTGGCTATCGTTCGTTCTGGCAGTAATATTCCTGATCATTGGGAAACGATTGTAAACGAAACATTTAAAGTGGTCCTGGAATCTTCATTTTCCGAAACATTCTGTAACATTATCTCAGAAATTAAACAAACATCAAAAGTGTATCATGTGCTCTCAGTGTATGCTCTGTTTGTAGATGTAATGCATCTATGTGCAGAAAGCAGCATACACATGAATATTCTGACTGAAGTGAAAAAACTCCATCACGATATCTCCAGCCATATGGGGAATTCTAAGCTGGAGACGGTCCTGCGGATGTTGCAATCAGTATAACTATTTGATTTTTGTGTGTGAAAAAATAAAAAAGTGTTTTTTACATTTAAAAACTGTTGTCTTCATTATAGTAAGGGGGAGCGTGTCTCATACATGTGTATTACAGTCCTTCTTTTTGTGTTTTTCAGTGTTTTTCTGTGTGTCTGTACACACAAAGCACAAATCATTTAAAACAAACCCTGAATCAAATTTAGAGAGGACCATTAAGAGTCAGAATCTTAATGAAATCTACGGACACAAAGTACTTCATTATCTACTTTTCAGCTTTTATACACAAAAGTGTATCCTTCAGTGACTTTCTCAGAGAATTTAAGCATAAATCTGCCAAATGTTTCAAAAACAGCCTTGTTTCACTGAAATAGCCTCAAAATCACAAACTGCCATTAAGAGTCAGATGCTTTTACGGAATCTAATAAAACAGAGTATTTTCTACAGATGACTCCTCCCACTCAACGCAATAAGTCCCATCCCACTCAGCAAATCATATAAAACTAAGGACCCCCACTAAGACGACCGTTGAAAGTAGCCATGAATCTGAGAAAAACCAAGTCTGATGTAGCCTCCCCTTATTATCACCAGGATAACGGATAGGGCTTAATGACTGGATGTTACAAAGTAGGGGAGAGGATGTTCCCGAAGAAGAGCCCTCCTCTATATCATATCCATGTAAGGTCTTTAGGACAAAAGAGGACCACGATAACATGACATATGAAGAATATCTTTCTTTAAAAGATGGTATTATAGATAATCTTTATAGAAACAGTATATCTCATACCACTCGCCAAGATCGCAAACGACAATTAGCAGAAAAGAAAAGAAAAAGTAAAGAAAAACAAAGAAAAATGAAAAGGAGAAGAAAATGAAAAGCAAACGCAGAATGCGAATGAAAAGAAAAGGACGGAAAACCAAAAAGACAAAACGAAGGAAGGTGAAAAGAAAAAGGAACAAAGTGAAGAAATGTAATGGTGTTGTTGAGTCATTACCGGATCATAATAATCTTATAGATCATCTACCGCTAACCGACTGCTGCGAATGTGTTGAACAAATACCAAAAGCAATGGCAGAGCTTTGCTTCAATATAATGAGAGAAAAAGCACGATACTGTGGAATTGCCCAAATTGGTGACAGTGCCAGAACATGCATTAAAAGACTGTTGGAGGATCTCTATTCTAGTGTCGGTTGTCATTACATCGAAGGATATGCCAAAACGTGTGACGACATAGACAAAGCTTTTGAAGACAATTATATGGTACCTGTCCTTACAGCTAAACAAATCCTACGCCAGGTATTCAACAGACCACAAGAAGCACAAGAAGCCCCAGAAAGGATTACATTCAGAGCTAATAACGGTGAAACCGAAGAAGAAGCAAAGCAGATTATAATCGTTGCGGGTGAAAGGATAGAGAATTTGCATGTGATGTTAATGCATTTATCTGATATAAAAAATGCATTCGTATACTTCCAAGAGACCCCTAAACATCTACTTGGGCAATGTGAATTGAACGATAAACCGATCACTGTCAATGAAACGCGGAGAGAAGCAGCAGTGCAAATCATTAAGTCTATTACCTTGTATGCACTACGACATTAACTTGGTAAAATGTAATGTGTTTTTATGAAAGTGTGTTGAATGTTGTGTTTTCAATTAAACAACCATTACAAAATGAAAATGTGTTTTTTTTTTTTTTTGCTCTCATATATAGTAATAGTATTGTAAACGAAACATTTATAATAAATCTTCGACAGGCTGACACACAGCCTGCAGCCCGTCACCCCGACCCTCAGTATGTGCACTAAAGAATGGGCAAAGATTACGGCTTTTTCGGTTTTCTAACCACCATTAGGCGTCTAAAAAGAGTTGGTTTTACTGGGGCACCATATTGATTTTTGCTCCACCACAAATGGAGTCATTTTCTTGACCATAAGGACCTGAGATGTGCACAAACCTGGTGACCAAATACAAGAAGCATCTGACCTCTGTGCTGACCAACAAGGGTTTCTCCACCAAGTACTAAGACATGTTTTGCAAGGGGATCAAATACTTATTTCCCACAGTTTAAGGCAAATCAATTTTTATCTTTTATATAATGTCAATTTCTGGATTTTCTTTTTGATATTCTTACTCTCATTGTTAAAATAAACCAGTATTTTATTTGTAAGTGGGTACACTTACAAAATATGCAAGGGATCAAATACTTATTTCCTCCACTATATTTGACTCTTCACTTGCTGTAACAAATATGCATTTCCTCTCTGTGGGACGAATAAAGGTATTCTGATAACTCCTCATACATACTCCTTTAAACCATTTTTTAAAAGTTAAGACATTCAATGGTAACCTTGTTAACAGAAGTGGCAATAATAGAGTGATATTGACTTTTAGTGATTTATTTATTATGCACTTTTTCCTGCAGGTGTGGCTTGAGGAAGGAACACAGCGGCGGAGGAAAATGCCACAATGTCAATTGGGGTACATGAGCCAGCCACCTTAGGTATAAAGGCAGGGTTGGGCTTCAGCAACACTCTCGTTTGCCCCGGGGCAAACTGAGTGCACGAAGGATGTACAGGCAATAAGGCTGTAAAACTCCTGAGCTCTGTGAAGTGTTTTCACTTATCTTTTTATGTCTTGAGTATATTGTATGTTGCATTATTGGAGAAGCTTAGGACCCAGGGTTAGGTTTAGGGTTAGGATTTTCATTGCCTAAACAACGCTGTTGTGCATACAGTATGTCAATACAACTTGGTATGTTGAATTGAAACTTGTGTATATGTATAGCAACCAGTGCTGCTATAAGCTGCCATCACGTCTCCCCCTGCCACGGAGCTTATAGCAGCACTGGTTGATTATACTGTTGGACAACATATACACAAGTTTCAATTCAACATACCAAGTTGTATTGACATACTGTATGCACAACAGCGTTGTTTAGGCAATGAAAATCCTAACCCTAAACCTAACCCTGGGTCCTAAGCTGAAATGACTCCATTTGTGGTGGAGCAAAAATCAATATGGTGCCCCAGTAAAACCAACTCTTTTTAGACGCCTAATGGTGGTTAGAAAACCGAAAAAGCCGTAATCTTTGCCCATTCTTTAGTGCACATACTGAGGGTCGGGGTGACGGGCTGCAGGCTGTGTGTCAGCCTGTCGAAGATTTATTATAAATGTTTCGTTTACAATACTATTACTATATATGAGAGCAAAAAAAAAAAAAAACACATTTTCATTTTGTAATGGTTGTTTAATTGAAAACACAACATTCAACACACTTTCATAAAAACACATTACATTTTACCAAGTTAATGTCGTAGTGCATACAAGGTAATAGACTTAATGATTTGCACTGCTGCTTCTCTCCGCGTTTCATTGACAGTGATCGGTTTATCGTTCAATTCACATTGCCCAAGTAGATGTTTAGGGGTCTCTTGGAAGTATACGAATGCATTTTTTATATCAGATAAATGCATTAACATCACATGCAAATTCTCTATCCTTTCACCCGCAACGATTATAATCTGCTTTGCTTCTTCTTCGGTTTCACCGTTATTAGCTCTGAATGTAATCCTTTCTGGGGCTTCTTGTGCTTCTTGTGGTCTGTTGAATACCTGGCGTAGGATTTGTTTAGCTGTAAGGACAGGTACCATATCATTGTCTTCAAAAGCTTTGTCTATGTCGTCACACGTTTTGGCATATCCTTCGATGTAATGACAACCGACACTAGAATAGAAATCCTCCAGCAGTCTTTTAATGCATGTTCTGGCACTGTCGCCAATTTGGGCAATTCCACAGTATCGTGCTTTTTCTCTCATTATATTGAAGCAAAGCTCTGCCATTGCTTTTGGTATTTGTTCAACACATTCGCAGCAGTCGGTTAGCGGTAGATGATCTATAAGATTATTATGATCCGGTAATGACTCAACAACACCATTACATTTCTTCACTTTGTTCCTTTTTCTTTTCACCTTCCTTCGTTTTGTCTTTTTGGTTTTCCGTCCTTTTCTTTTCATTCGCATTCTGGGTTTGCTTTTCATTTTTCTTCTCCTTTTCATTTTTCTTTGTTTTTCTTTACTTTTTCTTTTCTTTTCTGCTAATTGTCGTTTGCGATCTTGGCGAGTGGTATGAGATATACTGTTTCTATAAAGGTTATCTATAATACCATCTTTTAAAGAAAGATATTCTTCATATGTCATGTTATCGTGGTCCTCTTTTGTCCTAAAGACCTTACATGGATATGATATAGAGGAGAGCTCTTCTTCGGGAACATCCTCTCCCCTACTTTGTAACATCCAGTCATTAAGCCCATATCCGTTATCCTGGTGATAATAAGGGGAGGCTACATCAGACTTGGTTTTTCTCAGATTCATGGCTACTTTCAACGGTCGTCTTAGTGGGGGTCCTTAGTTTTATATGATTTGCTGAGTGGGATGGGACTTATTGCGTTGAGTGGGAGGAGTCATCTGTAGAAAATACTCTGTTTTATTAGATTCCGTAAAAGCATCTGACTCTTAATGGCAGTTTGTGATTTTGAGGCTATTTCAGTGAAACAAGGCTGTTTTTGAAACATTTGGCAGATTTATGCTTAAATTCTCTGAGAAAGTCACTGAAGGATACACTTTTGTGTATAAAAGCTGAAAAGTAGATAATGAAGTACTTTGTATTAGTAGATTTCATTAAGATTCTGACTCTTAATGGTCCTCTCTAAATTTGATTCAGGGTTTGTTTGAAATGATTTGTGCTTTGTGTGTACAGACACACAGAAAAACACTGAAAAACACAAAAAGAAGGACTGTAATACACATGTATGAGACACGCTCCCCCTTGCTATAATGAAGACAACAGTTTTTAAATGTAAAAAACACTTTTTTATTTTTTCACACACAAAAATCAAATAGTTATACTGATTGCAACATCCGCAGGACCGTCTCCAGCTTAGAATTCCCCATATGACTGGAGATATCGTGATGGAGTTTTTTCACTTCAGTCAGAATATTCATGTGTATGCTGCTTTCTGCACAGAGATGCATTACATCTACAAACAGAGCATACACTGAGAGCACATGATACACTTTTGATGTTTGTTTCATTTCTGAGATAATGTTACAGAATGTTTCGGAAAATGAAGATTCCAGGACCACTTTAAATGTTTCGTTTACAATCGTTTCCCAATGACCAGGAATAGTACTGCCAGAACGAACGATAGCCAAAATGTCTTCTAGTTTACAAACTTCAGCCATTCTGTTTACACAGGGGTCACTACTCGTTCTGTTTTCAATCGTCCTCATCACCACACTTATTAAAAGGGTATTGACTACATTCTGATCAATATATACAGAGCGTTTTGCATAGTAGTTTCCCATTTTTATTTTACTTTAAAGAAAAAAGTCAATGTATCGAACAAGTCCCTGGCTTCAGTCAACTGCTGGTTATTAGTCTTCTTCTTCTCCCCCCACTCGGCATGGATCTTTTCAAGTCTCTCCTTGAGGCGTCTGCAGTTTGTGATTTTGAGACTTTTTACAGACACTCTGCAGATTTATGTGTAATTATCTCACAAAGGAAACAGTAAGTCTCTTACTTTTTTTATATGTATGACAACTTACAACTGGTAGAAAGTTAAGTACTTTTTCTGACCAGATTTTTCTTTAAGACTGTGACTCTTAAACACACCAGAGAGCCAAACATACTCACCCCTTTTCAACGCCCTCCCCCCAGCAGCTCAGGTGTGAAACCCTCATACAGAATGTCAGTCCCTGTGTAAAACTTTTTAGTGACACTCTGCAGATTTGTGTGTAATTCTCTCACAAAAGGAACTGTAAGATACACTTTTTATGTATGCAAAACCTTAAACATTTCTGAAAATAAAATACTTTTATCTGAATACATTTTCTTTAGAGGCACTTTTTGATTTTAACGCTATTTCAATGGAGATTTTGAGACTTTTTACAGACACTCTGCAGATTTATGTGTAATTCTCTCACAAAGGAAACAGTAAGTCTCTTACTTTTTTTTATATGTATGACAACTTACAACTGGTAGAAAGTTAAGTACTTTTTCTGACCAGATTTTCTTAAAGACTGTGACTCTTAACACTGTTTCGATGAAACACAGCAGTCTTGATAACTTGACATGACTAACATTACTTTTCTAAAATATATGTTTTTTAGAAGCGTTACTTTGATTTCAAGGCTGTGATGGCGAGAGTTTAACAGTCAATGGCATCAAGCTGGTGCTCAAGAAGGACATTGTCATCCACCTTATTGATCAAGTGCTCATGCCAGACTCAGGTTAGACGTGCACATTTTCCCCTTATTAATGCTTACCCGATTTACTACATTAATACATATATTGTTTTTCTGTAATCCATATTTTTAATGGTGTTTAAATTCCCTTTGTGCCTCAAGCTAAACAGGTGATGGAACTGGTTGGAAGTTCCCAGTCAACCTTTGGAGACATGGTGTCTGAGCTAGGCCTTTCTGCTTCCATGCAATCTGCCGCTGAGTACACTTTGCTTGCCCCCTCAACACTGTCTTCAATGGTGAGTAACATACTGGTGATTCAATAAAGCACGCCCCTATTTAGTTGGTGGCTGAAGACAAAGCCTGGGTCCATTCTCTAGACTCTATTCTAGTCACATTCTGGAATAATTGGTGATATTTAGATTTGTTTTGTATTTACCCCTCATGTGCTGAGTCATTAGTCAATATGTGTAAATGTATGGAGCTTTAGGGAAACTATACATTTATTGGCACACTGCAGAAGCTTTATGCCATGTAACAGCAAGTGTCCACTCCCCCCGAGAATATTCCTGGACTTCACCCCAAAGGGAGTAGAGATGATTTGTTTTTGCATTAAGAACAACAGAGAACATTTCTCTTTTAAATGGTTTTAAATGGGTCCCAAAAAGTTTCCCAATGACCGGAATAGTACTGCCAGAACGCACGATATCCAAAATGTCTAACTACTAATTATTGTCGTCTTTCTTGAAACTGACGTGCTTAAATTCTCTGAGAAAGTTACTGAAGGATACACTTTTGTGTATAAAAGCTGAAAAGTAGATAATGAAGTACTTTGTGTCCGTAGATTTCGTTAAGAATCTTTGACAGATTTATGCTTAAATTCTCTGAGAAAGTTACTGAAAGATACACTTTTGTGTATAAAAGCTGAAAAAGTAGATAATGAAGTAGACTTTGTGTCCGTGTGAAACCCCATACAGAATGTCAGTCCCTGTGTTACAACTTTTTAGTGACACTCTGCAGATTTGTGTGTAATTCTCTCACAAAAGGAACTGTAAGATACACTTTTTTATGTATGCAAACGTCTTTCTTGAAACTGACATGCTGACCGTTTTACAAAACAAGTTATGTTTTCTACTTCTTCATCCTCTGAATTTTCCTCCCCCGTCCCTCTTCCTTCACCCCTCACAACAACAAATCAAGGTGGATCTGTGAAATGAAACACCTCTTCCCAAAGCGTGACTTCCCTATTGAGGGCAGTAGGGTCTAAATCGATTGACCAGATATACTAACATGCAGAACGTACGGTATGTTTTGAAAAAAAGACTAACCATTTATCCAGTTCAAGCTGTCTTTAAGATGTGACATTGCGCACTGACTATTTCCCGTAAAATCGTGACAAACTATTACTTATTCTTAAATTTGATCTCTTGCTGCATGGTTGAAAATGATAGATGAAAAATAACTTTTTTTAAAAGAGTCAAGTTTTTCAAGATCAGATACAGGTCAAGAAAATGCATAGAGGAGGTATGGTGCTGGCTCATTAGCCCTCTCACTCTTCTTAGAATGATCCTGTGCAATTATAGTTAATAAAAGTAATTACACATTAGTTCACAAATCCATACAACTAAAAGAGAATACCCTTAGGTATCACTATTAAAACCTAAATAAGATCTTTTGAAAATAACCTCTTTTGCAAAACAGATACTTCTTTAGCAGTTTCACAAAAACTTGAAAAGAAAACATCCTGAACGGGAGAGGGGTGAGGGGCGGGGGAAGTGTGTGTGTGTGTGTGTGTGTGTGTGTGTGTGTGTGTGTGTTCCCCCCTCCCCTCGCCCCCATTTGCCTGTAGAGGATGTCGAGGGTTTTATGATTTCTCTCACACGTGTCCTAGCTTGTCTTCAGACTGTTCACCAAACTTTTCACGGCAGAGAAAAGCAGAGAGAGAGAGTTAGTGAGATTGACAGTACTTTTAAAAATATATGGCTGCTATATTTCATGTTATTTGCAAGTATTTGTAAGTTACAGTCAATACTGCTGTATACAGGCGCACAGGAAGTGACTAGGTGGCAGGGACATTGATCCTATGCATATGTGATTCATTATAAAATTATTATTTTGTAAAACCGTAGGGGGCAGCATTTTATTTTCTCCTGCTTGTTACATTTCATGTTATTTTGCCGGAGGCGGGGACGACCGGTAGGGGCAGCATTTTTTATTTGATCATTTTAAAATTATTTTCAAATTTTATTTTGAAAACCGGAAGCGGGGGCGACCGGTAGGGGCAGCATTTTTATTTTTATCATTTTTAAAATATTTGTAAATTTTATTTTGAAAACCGGAAGTGGGACTTCCGCTGGAGGGGGCGGGGCTTAGTCGGAAGTGGGCGGGGCTTAATAAGTAGGGAGAGGTGTGACCTGTCACACCACCTGTCACTTTTTTGACGAGACTGGTATGTGTATAACTACTCTCCTCCCAAGCAGTCTCTGGGTGCTGTCCATGTATGGCAGGGATATCCTCTCCCACATGGACCATATCAAGGCCAGCATCACCTCCACATTTGGTTCCATCTTAAAGATGGACTCAACCAAAAAGGTCAAACATAACGTGACTGTGTATTTGATTTCCGTGTGTGTTAAACTCTCTTATGAACAATAACATTACAAACTAGTTTTTATTATAAATGTGTTTGGTTATAAATCTGGAAACATTAACTGCTATAGATCATTTCTAATAAATGCCTCAACTTCGCTGTTGTCACGATCCAGATCACAAAGCATCAAAGCAAGATTGAGATGCAGCTCTTCCCTGCTCCACCCTCAGGTCCTCAGGTGGTGTTGCAGCTCTTCCCTGCTCCACCCTCTGGCCCTCAGGTGGTGATGCAGCTGTTCCCTGCTCCACCCTCAGGTCCTCAGGTGGTATTGCAGCTCTTCCCTGCTCCACCCTCAGGTCCTCAGGTGGTGTTGCAGCTCTTCCCTGCTCCACCCTCTGGCCCTCAGGTGGTGATGCAGCGCTTCCCTGCTCCACCTTTGGGCTCCATGATATTTACTCCAGTGAGCTCACAGGTTCCTGTCCTGGTCGCTGCTCCACAGGCTCTGAATGCCAGCCTCTCTCTGCTTTTCCTGCTCCTGCTCCATACAGCCAAACACTGACCCGCAAAGTACTGCCCAACACGTCTGGAGGTGTGGGAGGTTTGGGACAGCGGACCCTGGACACAGCCAGTACAGGGAGTAGTGAACTACATTGTGCCAAAGGAGCAATGGTTGGAGGACATAACAAAATGTATATCCCCCCCACCAGAGGCATGGACACTGGACACTTATTTATGTATATAGTTCGGTGTACAGTTTGATATTTATTTATATATATGATATGTATATATTTTATTAAGTTTATGATAATGTTTATTTGATGTTAAAACCGTGTGTTATTTTGTTATACTGCACCTGAACTACTTTAAATTAAAGGTTTGGTTCTATCAAGTATGTGACTGTCCAATAATTGAGTGGAGTGCTATGTTTAGAATTTCTATAGGTTTTCTCTTTGTTTGTTAAAAGAAATACATTATAACACCAATACCTTCTTAGTTCATATTAAATGTAATGGTTACATTTAAGTATTAAAACATACGGCCTCAGGTCCGATCATACGATAACGAAATCGATCATGGACCTTCTGCCTAGGGTGCTCTGGTACCACGTACACTTATGAGCATCCTTATGTTCGAACATGGTGTTTGTTATGGCCAATCCATGACTAGCACAGAAGTCCAGTAACAAACCACCACTCCGGTTCAGATCAGGGGGGCCGTTCCTCCCAATCACGCCCCTCCAAGTGTCTCCATCATTGCCCACATGTGCGTTGAAGTCTCCCAGCAAGATTAAAGAGTCCCCTTCAGGAGCCCCATACAGGACTCTTTCCAGGGTCTCCAAGAAGGCCGTATACTCTGAACTGCTGTTGGGTGCATAAGCACACACAACAGTCAGAGTTTTCCCCCCCATAACCCACAGGCGTAGGGAGGCGACCCTCTCGTCCACTGGGGTAAACTCCAACAACGAAGCACCCAACCGGGGACTTGTGAGTATCCCCACACCCGCCCGGCGCCTCACACCTTGAGCAACTCCGGAGAAGAATAGAGTCCAACCCATATCCAGAAGTAAGGTTCCAGAGCTGACGCTGTGCGTAGAGGCGAGCCCAACCAGATCCAACTGGTAACGCTCCACCTCCCGCACAAGCTCCGGCTCATTCCCCCCCAGAGAGGTGACGTTCCACGTCCCCAAAGCCAGCTTCTGTCGCCCGGGTCTGGTCCGTCGAGACCCTCTGCTTTCACTGCTACCCTTCTGGCAGCGCACCCGACCCCATCGCTGTTTCCCGTAGGTGGTGGGCCCGCGGGACGGAAAAGCGGAGGTGTTGCCCACGTTGCCTTTTCGGGCTGGGCCCGGCCGGGCTCCATGTCAAGCCCGGCCACCAGACGCTCGCCGACGAGTCCTCCTTCTGGGGGGGTTATAGTCACGAAATTAATTTAATCTATTGATTTGTGTTCACCAACACGATTTTCGCATTTTTTTTCGTGTCACACAGAACGATTTTAAAAGCAATGTATTTATATTGGTAGTATGTTCCGTGCCTGTCGGGTCTTGGAATACCAGAAGCTGTGTGGTTCATACAAATATTTTCTTACTCAATATCTTACCCTAAGCCTAACCCTGTCCCTTTTATTTGAAATTGTATTATGTCGGAGTTTTTTTTGCCGTCCGCGAGGAAAAGAAATGGGGCTCAGAGCCTCAGAATACTGAAATCTGTATTTTTGTAATCTTTTTTCCTTCTAATTTGTTATTATTTAGTGCAGGGACGAAACATACTACCAATGGAAATACATTGCTTCTAAAATAGTTCTGTGTCAGAATACTGAAATCTGTATTTTTTTAAATCTGTTTTTCCTTCTAATTTGTCATTATTTACATTGCTTTTAAAATCGTTCTGTGTGACACGAAGAAAATGGCGAAATCGTGTTGGTGAACACGAATCAATAGATTAATTTCGTGACTATAACACGAAATGCCGTGAGACTGTGTTGCATCATCTGAGAGCTCAACCCAGTCTCATGGCATTTCGTGTTCACCAACACGATTTTTTATCTATTGATTCGTGTTCACCAACACGATTTCCCCCTTTTTTTCGTGTTGCACAGCACGATTTTAAAAGCAATATATTTCTACTGGTAATGTGTTTCGTGCCTGCAGCACGTATTTTTCTCCGGTAGGGTCGTGGAAGACCGGAAGCTGTGTGGTTCATAAAAACATGTTCTTACTCAATATCAAGCCACAATTATTGCTTTTATTTTAAATCGTATAATTTCGGACTTTTGTTGCCATCTGTGAGGAAAATAAATGGGGCCTCAGAATACTGAAATCTGTATGTTTTTAAATATTTTTTTCCTTCTAATTTGTTATTCTTTTCAAAATAACACACTGTTATTTACTCACCAATAACACACAATTATCCTTGCTTTTATTTATTGGCTTAATTCCATAATCTCTGGCTTTTTTGGTGTCTGTCAGGAACTGAATTTCAAAATAAAAATAACCGGAAACAGACGTAGGCCTACAAGGGACATTTCAAGCATCATTGCGATTGTCAACATTTCTGAGTTTAGGATGGCCGAAGACACTACACTACCCATAATCCCCAGCTATCGTTTAGGACTACAGTCCCCGTGATTAATCTTCAAGCTCTGGGATTGGATGTTGGAGTGGCAGTGCGCCAAGGTTACGCCGAGTGTCAAACAGCTGTTTGAAATGGAACGAAACCACGCCAGACTATATCCAAAACTGGAATCGAACGCCCCCCCAGAACTACACATGCTGGCTATTGTGTTTCGCAAAATGTTCTATGGGACGTCTCTACTGAACGTTTTCGTTTTTCCCACAATTAGAAGTTGCCAGTATTAAACACATTGGTGTTATCAAATGTAAAACATATAATTAATAAATGGGTGAAAATCGCTTGTGTCCATAATGTGCAGCATTAATAAACACCCACATGATAGCTCATTGTTACTTTGTAATTCTACTCCACTACAATTCAGAGGTTAACCTGGTATTTTTACTCCACTACATTTATTTGAGTTACTTTGCAGATTCTGATTAATGATGTGAAATATAAACAACCCTTAAATCAGACTTTAGTTACACCTGAGTAAATTCAAGTAGGGTGAATGTCAAGTGCCAACAATCAGGAGAGATATTTGATAGTTGGTGCTTGAGAAGACTAAACATTTATCTGCAATTGACATGAATGGAAACGAGTAATAAAATATATTTATTACTCGTTATTCTCTACTAATAGTTAATTAAAGACTGTATAATGGCTATTTTGCACATCCCTTTCAAGATTTCAAGATTTTCAAAGGTTTATTGACATATCATACACAACTACGGTGTAGTTATGCAATGAATGAAAAACTTGGGTCACAGGTTGCTCAAGACATCTATCAATATGTGTGTATCCCTCCACCATTACACTGTCAAATTCTGCACATTTCTTATACTATCTACATACATAAGAGTATAATTAATGTGTATAATATCAGTTAAAATAAGTGCTTCAACACAGTTAACATTGCAGGAAAGCAATATATTAGACGTTAAGTACTTTGTCAGGCTTAATATTTATCTGTAGATAGATACCCCCAAAGTTATTTTCTTATTTAAAAGAAGACCTTAATCTAAAGTATTATTTAATGTTTAAATAAAGGTTAATTCGTTTTTCTGTTTTGCACCTCCTCATATTAATATCTTTGTACATCCTGCACTAAACTGTTTTATTGTAGAGATCACTTATAGTATCTTGTTGATTTTTTATATTCTATATTTGTTACGACTGGAGCACACAAAAACTGATAGGACCCAAATGCACAACTCCAAAAGATGATTTAAAAAAAAGGTTTTACTGTGGTGATAAAACAAGGTAATCCATTCACAAGGTAATCCATTCACAAGGTTCAAAAACGATCTGGCACTTGGCACAGGGAACACACAGAATATATACAAAAGCAAGGGACTCCACAGGTGCAAACAATAAGGGCGGGGCAGGTAATCAGGTCAGTGGACAAACAGGCAAGGTAGGAGTCGAACTACCTGAAATGAGAAGGGAAATGACAAAGTAAAACAGGAAATGGCAGACACGGACTTGACAATATAGACTCACAGAGAAATAATACTAACAGATCTGACGAGACACAACAGTACCCCCCCCCCCCTCTACGGCCGACTCCGGACGGCCCAGAGTCCTGTGGATTAAGTCTGAAAAAGTCCTTTATCAGTTTCTGATCCACAACAAAACTTGCTGGTACCCACGGCCGATGTTCTGGACCGTATCCTTTCCAGTCTACAAGGAACTGTCGGCCGCGTCCTCTCTTCCTGACTGCTAGCAGTTTCTTGACGTCATATATCAGACCGCCGTCTAACATCCGGGGTGGAGGAGGGGGCTTGTTTGGAGGAACCAAACGACTCTCCCGAACCGGTTTGACTTTGGCAACATGAAAGGTAGGATGGACTCTCAAGGACCTGGGCAGACGCAGGCGAACAGCCACCGGGTTAACAACTTTCGTTATGGGAAACGGACCCACAAACCTCGGAGCCAGCTTCCTGGAGGCCACACATAGGGGTAGATCTCTTTTAGATAGCCAAACCTTTTGCCCGGGTTTGTAGGCAGGTGCCGGATGACGATGTCGATCTGCTGCCCTCTTCATGCGAGCAGCACTCTTCAGGAGAACCTGGCGAGCTCCTGCCCAGACTCTGCGACACCGCCTCACCAGGGCATGTGCTGACGGTACAGTCACTTCCTTCTCTACTTCTGGAAACAGAGGAGGTTGGTAATCATAGGCGCATTGAAAAGGGGAGAGATCCGTGGCAGATGTAGGTTGGGTGTTGTGGGCATACTCCACCCATATCAGCTGCTTGCTCCAAGTTGTGGGATTCTGGGACACCAAACACCGTAAACACGTCTCCAGTTCGTGGTTGATCCTCTCTGATTGACCATTAGCCTGTGGGTGGTAACCAGATGTGAGGCTGGGAGTGGCTCCTATCAGGCTGCAGAATTCCTTCCAAAACTGTGAAACGAACTGCCACTGAACACTGGGAGACAGGGAGATAGGGGAATTTAAACACAGGGTAACAAGACACAGGTGGGAACAATCAGGGGCGGGGCTGACACTGATGAGCACAGGAGACACAGAAGGGGTGACAGGTGAAAACAATCAGGAAATTAGACACACCAGGGAAACTAACGACAGACAGGAAAACACAGGGGAAAAGACCAGACAATACACAGGGATGAAAACATGACAAGGAGACAAGCAAAACACCCACTACCAGACACACAAAACTAAACACGTGACACAACACAAGAATCGTGACAATATTTCTATCATTGACCTTCTACTTTCCCCCTATGAAAGTATGTACTCTTAATATTTTTTTAATCAAATATAACACATAAAAACAATAATTCAATAACGTGCTTTCTCAAAGTGGGGGGCGTGCACCTCCAGGGGGGCGCAGAGGCATGACAGGGGGGGACCAGGAGGAAAAATGGTTATTAAAAAAAAGATTACAATTTTTAAAAAAATCATATTTTGAACAATTATTGATTAGAAAATAATATGATACAGTACAGTACTATTACGTCTGGGTCACTGTGTTTCATTAGAGCTCCGCTCTGTGTGTGTGTGTGAAACGAGCCATTTTGTGTGCGTGCGTGAGCGAGAGAGAGAGCGCACCGGTACCGGAGATCGTTGTTGTTACTGTTTACAGTTCTGTTTCAAATGGGTGTTGAGAGATGTATCTATCGATCTCTTCATGTTGCTCTCAAAGTGCACCAGATTGATGCTTTTAACTTCAATATTTAAAAATAAATCTTCCCGGGGGAGCTTGCCCCCGGACCCCCCTATGTGAGGTCCACACACCACCTATACAAATAGCACTTTACCCCTGCTTACACCTATATGCCGTGAGCTGATTATCGAGCCTTCATTGTAACTGTCGTGGGGACATTGTGTATGTGCATGGGGAGTGTTGCAGTAATAATAATAATAATAAAAAATTCGATTTATAAAGCACCTTTCATTGCTCACAGCAATCCCAAGGTGCTACAGGAGGCATAATAAAAACATACAAAATAAACAAAAGTTTATTCAAAAGCTTTAAAGTAGAAAGTTCCACTGTAGCGCCCGGTACATTAATGGGAAACCCTAAATGTTTGAGCACCCTCTATGTAACGTCAAGCTACCCCACAGTACCCCCAAAATAAATCTCTGGCTCCGCCACTGAGCCTGACTATTTGTGTTGGGGGGGTCCGACTTTTGTTTTTCTCCAAAGGGCAGAAAAAGTTTGAGAACCACTGCACTAGGCGGTGCACACAAGGTACACACAACCATAATAACTTTGTATTATTAGTGTAGGACACTTATGTATGTACAACATCTGAAGATGTGTAGTTTTATTCATGATTTCACATCATTTTACAGCATATTGCTATATTATTTCAGACTCAGTATTTACATTCTTATATTCAAAGAAAATCAGTAATATCTTTAAAAACTACAAGTCCTTTTATATCAGCTGTGCACTGTTATGGTGTAAATATAACCTATCTATGAATTAGATCAAATATAAAAGTCAGCCGAATTAGTGTTGATACTGCAAGGAGACGTATTGTGTGAAGAGAAATTGAAGATGTTGTTTAATTGTTGATATATTTATGATCCACGTAAAGTATTCAGTTTTGGCGGCATTTCTTCCAGTTTTTCCAAAGGTCTTCTCATCAGGGCTCTATAAATAAAGAACTACGGCAGATCTGTAATATGTAATGCAGCCGAAGCGTGTATTACAATGCCGTTATGTGATGACTTTCAAAGAGAAAAGCAAGAACACTCGGAATTAAGTATTCTTTTATTCTTTTAAAATGTTTTCCGGATTTCATATCATATAAACACCAAATCCCAGCATGCATTGCGGCTAAAACATCCAATCAGCGAGCTTAAACCATAACTGAGGATCTTGGGTAATCGCTCGAAATGCCTACGTCTGTTTCCGGTTATTTTTATTTTGAAATTCAGTTCCTGACGGACGCCTAAAAAGCCCCAAGATTATGGAATTAAATCAATAAATAAAAGCAAGGATAATTGTGTGTTATTGGTGAGTAAATAACAGTGTGTTCTTTTGAAAATAATAACAAATTAGAAGGAAACAAATATTTTAAAAAAATACAGATTTCAGTATCCTGAGGCTCTGAGCCCCATTTATTTTCCTCAGACGACAACAAAAGTCAGAAATTATACGATTTAAAATAAAAGCAATCATTGTGGCTTGATATTGAGTAAGAACATGTTTTTATGAACCACACAGCTTCCGGTCTTCCACGACCCGACCGGACAAAAAGACGTGCTGCAGGCACGAAACACATTACCAGTAGAAATACATTGCTTTTAAAATCGTGCTGTGCAACACGAAAAAAAGGGGAAAATCGTGTTGGTGAACACGAATCAATAGATAAAAATTCGTGTTGGTGAACACGAAATGCAATGAGACTGGGTTGGAGAGCTCCAAATCTGAATCTTCCTTTAATAAAAAAAAAGATATATATATTTTTAACTTATAGTACTGATGCTACGTGATTTCGTTCGGCAGCCAAATACCGCAAAATAATCTGTGACGCTGTTGTTATGCCTGGTTAAATTACTCTGTTCTCCGCTTGTAATTATGCCGTTACAAGCTTCAAAGTTGTATTTATCATGAATTTGAATTTGGCAAAACGAGTTTAATATTCTAAAAGTCAAGACTGTATTTATTTGAAATCAGTAGAAAACAAACTGTAACGAACCCCGAAAAACTCGTTTTTTACACAAATCCACTTTTATTTTGAAATCCGCCGTTGCAACTTCCGACTGATTTCGATAGAGCGGGTAACATATGAACACAGCCCTATGTGGATGTCAGCATGAGCAAGAGAAAGATATTTGAGGAAAATTGTGTTTTCCAAGAAAAGTGGGAGAAAGAGTATCTTTTCACTGAATTCAGAGGTAAACCATGATGTTTAATATGTTTGCAGACCGTTGCTGTCATGAAAGTAAGCAACTTGAGCCGCCACTACAACACTTCACACAAGGACAAATATGACAGGTACACCAGGGCCTCCAGAGCAGCGATCCTAGCGGACCTGAAAGGAAAAGTACAAAAACAACAGTGCTGTTTCACCCAGGTCACAAGTGTCCAAGAATCAAGTCTGGAAGCATCATATGCTGTCTCACTCCAGCTTGCCAAAGCAAAGAAGCCACTATCAGAAGGAGAGTTGTTGAAAACATGCGCGATTGAGATGGCTAACGCCTTTGGAGATGGAAAAATGGCCAAACATTTTGAAACGGTGTCCCTCTCCCGACGCACAGTGACTCGCAGGATTTTTGACATTCAAAGTAATGTGGAGGGAAAGCTGAAACAAATCATGTCTGACTGTTAATACTTTTCGTTAGCGTTAGATGAAAGTACAGACGTTACCGATGTTAGCCAGCTACTGGTGTACGCCAGATCAATAAATGCGTCATTTGATGTACACGAGGAACTATTAAAACGTGTACCACTGCACGGCACAACAAAGGGATCGGACATTTTCGACGCAGTGAAGGGTGTTGTCAGCGAATATGGTGGATTTGACAAGCTATCTGCCGTTGTTACTGATGGGGCTCCATCAATGCAAGGAAGGCGCACTGGCTTTGCTGGACTCCTCCGTCAAAGTGGTGTGGATTGCCCGATACTGCACTGCACCATACACCAGGAGGCCCTCTGTGCAAAGAATCTGAACTTCACGCATGTCATGGATGTGGTAACAAAAGTTACCAATCTGATTCGGGGGGGAACAGGTCTCTAAATCATCGGAAATGCACAGCCTTTCTAGAGGAGGTGGATGCTGCCTACGGTGATTTACAGCTGCACACAGACATCAGGTGGATGAGCCGCGGTAAATGCCTGGAGAGGTTTTACGCACTGCGCCTCGAAATTCCCGTGTTTTTGGAGAACAGCCTTACTGCGGATACAAGTGCGTACTGTGATACATTGAGGGATCCACACTTTCTCTGTGACATGGCCTTTCTCACTGACATAACTGGACATCTCAATTACTTGAATGTCCGGTTGCAAGGCAAAGATCAGACCGTGTCCGACCTTTTTGGTCATGTGAATAGTTTTCAGATGAAACTCGGCCTGTTCAGAGGTAACCTTGCGTCAGATCCCCCGAATTTGACACACTTCCCCGCATGTGGAGAGCTGCGCAATGACATCCCCGAATTGGCCGAATGTGAGATGACGATCCACCGCTACAGAGAAGCCCTTAAAATGTTGCAGGATCAATTCAACAATCGCTTTCAGGATTTCCACGACATGCGAGGCACAATCCAGCTTTTCACTGACCCCATCTCAGCGGTTGTGAATGACCAGCCACCTGAACTACAAATGGAACTGTGCGAACTACAAGGCGACTTATTTTTCCAAATGAAACGGAATGAGAGGGGAGAGTCGTTTTGGAGACTGTTGCCCGATACTCGCTGTTAGCAGATTTAGACTTAAACCTTTTGTCTCCTGCAGCAGAAAGGTGAATAATCTCAGCAGTTCAAGTTTAGCCATTCATCACGGCATTATTTATTATAGGCACACATCTCAAGAGGCTTGAGGACAGAGAGAGAAGGGTCTTATACCCCAGGTAGTGACATCACAATCATGTGGTACAGCCCTAACCAATGAACACAGTTAGTAGTCGCAGCTACTTACATAAACAATATATGGTACACAGTAATACATGGAGTCATACACTATACATGTCTGTATGTTATATCTCAACACTCCCACTTATGAATTATGTGCTTACTGTTTACCTGTTCATATCTAATCAACAAAACAAAAACATGGTACAAATGATTTAAATGTGGGCTTCTTCCACACATTTTACACACCAAACATGATCCTTTCAAATTTCCTCAGCTTCAGTTTGGAAACAGGCTTGGTCATCACATCTGCAACCATTTCGTCTGTAGGACAATAAACCAGTGTCATATTTCCCTGCCTTATGGTGGACCTTATGAAGTGGTACTTAATATCCACGTGTTTACACCTTTGTCTACACATAGGATTTTTAGCAAGGGCTATTGTCCCCTGATTGTCCTCGTTTACAACTGTTTTCTTATACACGTATGTGTCTATCCCTTCCAGTAGCTGCTCCAAGTAAATACACTCCTGTATTGTTAGAGCTAGAGCCATATACTCAGCTTCACATGTGGAAAGCGCTACTGTAGGCTGTTTCTTGGTTTTCCAAGAGACTAGTGAGCTGTCCTTACTCATGCTCACACAATACCCTGTCATACTGCGTCCATCTGTTTTATCTGCAGCCCAATCAGCATCATTATAAGCCTGTAGGCCTAGTTTCTCGCTGCTCTTTCTGAAACAAAGCTGTTTGTCTGCAGTACCCCTGAGATAACACAAAACGTGTTTTACTGTAACCCAATGTTCATCTGTCGGTTCAGCAAAATATTGTGATAACTTGCTTACCACGAAACATAGGTCTGGACGTGTACAGGTAGTCAAATAAATTAGGCTGCCAACAGCCTCTCTGTATTTCTTCACATCCACTATTTTAGGTGCATCTTCAGTGTAATCTAACTTTTGGTCACAAGGTGTGTCCCTTACCCTACACTCCTGCATGTCAAAACGTTCCAGTATCTTTTCAACATACCTCTTTTGTGACACTTTCACACAGCCATCAGACTGACTGAAATCCATGCCCAGAAAATGTGTAATCTCCCTAAATCCTTCATTTTAAATTTTGTGGAAAGCATGTTTTTCACTTTCTCTAAAATCTTGGTGTTGCTGGCTGCGATGATAAGATCATCGACCCAGATAGCAATTATTACTTTTCCCTCTTTAGACTCCTTGGAGTACACGCAGTGGTCTGCCGGGTTCTGTGTAAAATTGTCATCTGTTAAGCATTCATGCAACATCGTATTCCAATTTCGCCCTGACTGCTTCAGGCCGTAAATCGACTTCTCTAGCTTACACACTAGCTTTTCTCCCTCTTTTACATAACCCTCAGGTTGTTCCATGTAAATGTCGTGATCGATGGGTGCATGCAGGTAGGCCGTCTTTACATCCATCTGGTGTAAAATCAAATCCTCTTGGGCTGCCTTCTGCATTAATACACGTACACTTGTCAGATTGGCTGTAGGTGAGAACGTCTCCCCGTAATCTATCCCCGCCCTCTGACTGTATCCTTTGCTACGAACCTAGCTTTGTACTTGTCGTGTCCGTCAACGTCTCCTTTAACTGAATAGACCCATTTACCTCCCACTGTTTTCCTGCCCTCAGGCAATTTTGTCAGGGTAAAAGTCTGATTGTCTTCTAGAGACTTAATTTCCTCATCCATCGCTTTTCCCCAGTTTTCTGACTCGGTCGATGTCATGGCCTCTTTAAAGGTCAGAGGTACACCGCAAACTGCTCTGTAACAATAATCTATACTAGTGAGTGTTTTATCCTCTTCATCACTATCTTCCTGAGTATAATCTCTAAAGTACTCTGGGGGTTTGCGCTCCCTACTGGGATATCTCCCACTGTCTGAGGCATGTGACGACACCCTAGGGCAGTGGTTCCCAAACTTGTTGTGCCCAAGGCACACCAAAGGACAAGTACAAATCTCAAGGTACACCTATTGTGCAAAATAGCCTTTATAACACGTGTTATCACTCATATCATGTAAAATATCTGTAAATGTGCATAATTATTTACTAATGCCAAATAAAATGTGACAAAGACAACTATATTACTCATGAAATATTTATTAACGAAATATTTCAGAAATTAATTTGAAACTTTATCAAATTAGGCTTCATCAAAGCAGCAACACACTCATTTAAACCAGACAGGTCACAACATTAAAAATGAGGCAAAGGAAACTCAGCAGAAATTCAGCACAGAGAACTGTCAATGCAAGGAAGCTGCATTGTCCATGGTCCTGAACTACAAATTATAAATGTAACATTTCAGCAATCAGCATTGAAACATGTGCTGACTTACAAATTAGTGAGATACATGTGCGTGTCGGGGCGCTGAGGAGAGGGCCACTCGCAAGTCCTGTTCAACAGAGAGCCGTGACCTCCTGTTGTTCTGATTACATATTACTTTTAAAAAAGTAATATATTACATTACTTCGTAACTATCTACATAAAGTAATTTGTTACTATACTCGCCGAGCACGTACGAACTGTGCATGCGTGAGTGGCAATAACTCTCCTTACCAGCAGGCGGCGGTAGTGTGTATGTGTCATTCAAAACAGGCAACAACCGGAAGACAGAGAAGAAGAACAGACTACGTGATATAAACAAACAACAAATAGCGTGTGCGTTAGCTTCACCTTAGCATGTGTTCTTTGCAGGTGCTTGTTGAGGTTTGACGTGGTGTTTACAGCAGTGGATAACAGCTTCTGGCCTGGACACAGTTTGCACCTCACCGTCACATTCCTGTCTATTCTTCGGACGAACTCAAAATAATGGGCATACCTCCACCCCTCGAAAGCTATCGCTGACTCAGCCATGTTTATGCAGCACTGCACGTGGAGATGTGGACGCGCAAGTCGCGCAGATTACGTACTTATAAACCTACAAAGTACTGATATAGTCAATTAAAAAATAATTATTTTTGTGTAGTTGTATATTGCAATAATAACGTATGGTTGTCACAAAATCCCACGGCACACCCGGACTTGCCTCACGGCACACCAGTGTGCCGCGGCACACCGTTTGGGAACCACTGCCCTAGGGTGCTGTTCGCCATCATCCTCTGGTGCTGACTGTGGAGCGTTAGTTTGTACATCTTTGCTCAGTATACTAGGCTGTGGGGCCTTTACTCCCTCTTCACAGTCTCTTCCTCCGAATCCTGTTCTAACCACTGTGTCTGAGTCTCGCTATCACAAGTTGTGCTGGTGATAAACTTTACTAGTCTGTGCTTCTGAACCTTCTCCTTGTCGGGGTAGTAAACTAGATAGACGGGGCTTCCCTTGTCATGCCCTACAAAACGTCCTTTCTCACACCTAGTATTTAATTTTCCCCTGTCCTGCTGGTACGCATAGCACACTGCTCCAAACTTATGCATCCTCGCTAAGTTACACTTCTTCCCTGTCAGTGCTGAATATGGCGTAGTGCCCGTGTGCTTATTAAAACACCAGTTTCTGGTATGTGCTGCTTCCTGAATGGCATAGTGCCAAAGGTTTTTAGGCAGATCACTGTCAATAAGCATACATCTGGCCATTTCAAAAAGAGTGCGCCCTTCTGTTTCAGCTGTCCCGTTTTGATGTGGGGAATAAGGACAAGACGTCTCATGTCTGATCTTGTTCTTTCTCAATAGTGTCTGAAACTCCTTACTAGTGAACTCAGTCCCATTATCTGATCTAATGCATTTCACAGTCCCATAGGGAGCTACATCTGCCAGATACTTCTCAGTGGCTTGAACTGCGTCACTCTTCGCTTTCAGGAAATAAACAAACACTGCCCCTGTACACACATCTGTAAATGAGTGCATATACTTGAAGCCATTTATGGACTCGTTGTTAACTGGACCAGCTAGATCAGTGTTCACCAACTCAAGTGGTGTGTTTGCTTTATCGGTCGGATCTCTGTTTCTCGTTTGGGTGAACTTTCCCTCTATGCATACTGTACAATCTTTATCAGGCTTACGCTTTGTACCCTTAATATGCATACCTACAGTTACATCCTGCAGCTTTAACACATCCTCATAATTACAGTGACCCATAATCTCATACCACGTTTGGATATCATGGCTGACATGACACTTATCTTCAACATCACACTCTGTTTGCAAATAGTACATTTTCTTACATACATAAATGTCAAACTTGGTACCATCCAGTAACATCAGAGCATCTTTACCTTCGTCGAAGAACACCTTGGCTCCGTTAGCTGTAGCAGACTTCACGGAAAAGAGTTCTTGGGGGTACGATGGGATGTATAGCGCTTTCTTCAGAGTCACTTTACACCGTCGTCCCTCGCTGTCTATCAGACACATTTCTGCTTCTCCTCTGCCGTGCACCACTCCGAAGGTGCGCCTCCCGTCTGCCAATTTCATGCTGTCAAAAATCTTGAATTTCTTCTTATCGTTGATGATGTGAGACGACGCTCCCGTGTCCACGATCAATCCTTTTCTGTGGGTCTGTAGTTGTTGTCTGTGTAGGCTGGTCTCTTCAGCTCGCACTTTGAGGGTGTAGTCACCTCCTCCCGCAGCTTCTCCGGTACCACCTGGCATGCTCGCACACCGAGCGGCATCACCGCGGTCCTTCTTTGTGCACGCTTTGTCTGTGTGCCCTTTGCTTTTACAAAAGCTATACCAGACTTTCTTTCTGCAGTCATCTTTTCGATGGCCTTTCTCTCTGCATCGCCAACATGCGCCGACGTGTTCTCCGTCGCCATCGGGGATTAATCGTTTGGCGGGCTTTCTCTTTGTTGCTGCTTGGACCCTCAGCACCCTCTCGCTCGTCTCGTCTGAGGCTGAATCTTCTTAGGCCTCGAAGTTCCTCAACTTCGCCTTGGACTCTCCCAACGTTACTTCACTGTCACCGTGTGTCACCATTAGAGTGAACGGCTTGTATTTTTCGGGTAATCCCCGCATAACCATCGCCATTATTAGTCCCTCACTCGGTGCTTCTCCCGCGCTCCTGAGTGCCGTAATGATCTGCTCAGCTCGGATAATGTACTCTGTTACCGTCTCATTATCAGCTTTCTTCAGCGCAGTCATGGTTGTATACAAGGTGATGATCCTGGGTCTGCCTTTTCCAATATAGTGCTCCCTTAATATTCGGAGACTTTCTCGGCCCTTGTCCTTCGTGTCTCTGAATATCAGGCCTAAACTGGTATTGTCGAGTAGCGGCGCTAACTCACAATAGGCGTCAGCATTGAGCTTGTCGTCTTGAGCCCTCAGTGGGTGCTCGATGGATGGTCTCCTTCAATCTCACTCCGTGCATGCAACACAGCATCCTCTCTTCCCAGAGCTCATACTCTTCTGCTTTCCCGTCGAACATGGGCCACTTGCTCTTCCTCGTGGTTCCATTCTCCATGGCTTTTGCGTTTGTAGCTTCAGTAGCTTAGCTTAGGTCCTTGTTAGCTTAGCTTTAGCTTCCCTCGGTTCTCCCGATGCTAAACTAGCTGTCTGAATTTACTTTAAAATAAAAAACATCTATATTGATTCTGACTCTTCTACATCCAACTCACAGGTTTATCATTGCTTTGAGAAAAAAGATTATTAATTTAACCCTTTTAGAAGTGAAGTTATAGTAATTTGTTCTGGGAATGTCATTTTCATGCCTGAGACCTGGAAAACAGGCTCAGGGCTGAACAGGTTAACTATCTGGTACAGAAAATGTCTGCTTTAGTTCCGTCTCCTGCAACAATATTGAGTCATTAAGTCCATGAAGATGGTCCTGACATCCACTAGAATGGACATTTTTAAAAGAGCTGTTATTTCAAAACGCTAATTATTAAATTGCTTTCATAACTAATTATATAGTTCCTCACATGTTAATAAACAAGAACATAATGATTCTTATGGTAAAACTAACAATATTTGACATTCCATTCCCCCCTCCTATAAAATGCTGTTGTTGGTATGCAGGACATTTTGGATGAAAGAAAGAGGAACTTCCCAGCATGCATTTCTAACCAGTGACATCACTGGACAGCCCAGCATGTCCTCTGTGCAGCAGGGATTGATAGAGTAGCTCAAAGGAGTAAAAGGAGATGCATGAACAAAATGTCAATGTCATTTTATTCTGAGATTAGTCAAAAAAACAATCCAAAGAGATTTTTACCTTAAAGGGTCTATTTTTTGTTTCTATGCATATTCATTTGAGAGTTTAAAATAAAATAAAAAGCAAAAGGAATACATTATAGACCCAAGAGACTGCACCCACCCACCCACACACACACACCCCACACACACACACACACACACACACACCACACCACACACACACACACACACACACACACACACACACACACACACACACACCACACACACACACACACACACACACACACACACACCCATGTATACATCACTTCAGGGGACATTACATTGACTTACATGCATTTCCTGGAGACTTATCCTAACCTTAACCATAACCAACCCATGCCTAACCCTTAATCTTACCCTAACCAAGTCTTCACCCTAAAATTAATGATTCCCCTCATGGGGACCTCCATTTTGGTCCCCATAAGGGAGGCGAGTCCCCACACGTGACTGTGTAAACAGATTTAGGTCCCCACAAGTATAGTAATGCTAGGCCACACACACACACACACACACACACACACACACACACACACACACACACACACACACAACACACACACACACACACACACCACACACACACACAACACACACACACACACACACACACACACACCACACACACACACACACACACACACACACACACACACACACTAAGGTGAGCAGAGAGATCTCACATTTTAAATGGACTGCATTGACAGAGTGCTTTTTTCTAGTCTTTTACAAATGTAACTGTAATTTGATGCTGCAGGTCTCCCTTGAAAAAGAGATCATTGATCTCAATGGGATTTTACCTGGATAAATAAAGGTTTTGAATTGAATTGAATTGAATTGATGTCGTTTTTATACAACTGTAAGGGAATACAGTTGTTTTGTTGTATCACAATCAAGTAATCCCGTTAGATGTAATACGTTTCTCCCCTATCCTGTTCCAGATTCATTTACCAACTACAGCTACAGGGCCGCTAAGGTTTACCGTCTTCAATAGATTTATCCTCAGAACACCATTTATTCAACATACAACATCATCCCTTTATCCGTTTAAATATCTTTTATTTTAGCTACAACAAGGTCAAATGTGAGCTCATGTTGGATCACAGGTCGCTCCAGCTCACCTCCGTCCAATCAGCAGATGTTCAGAGTGGTTCAGGAGATGATTTGAAGAGTTGATATCTTCATCAGATCTGCTGCTCCCACATCTGCTTCCTGTTTTCTCCCCTAACTCGATTTCTGATGTTATCTGCTGTTCAGCCGGCGGCCGACTAGCAGCTTCCTCTCCAGAACCCCTCAGGGAGATCAGAGCTGAAACATGAGAGCGCCATCCACTGCCACCAGAGGTGTTTCCTTACAGTTCAATGATTCAACAAACCCACATATAGTAAGGGCATTTTATCAGATATTTGACCGATCTGCAAACTAAATCCTTACCAATCAATTTCTTCACTAATGTGTTTGTAAAGGTGTGTAGTAAGATGTATTAAAAAGTTGAAGTTCAAATCCTGTATGTTTTTTCATAACAACTGCTCAAAGTTGAGGTACCGAATACCGATTTTCGAAAAATCTAAAATGTTCAGTTTGGCCTTGGGTAACTTGTGAGGGGTCAAACTAGGGGTTTTTCATGATTCTGAGTTGATTGCAATCATTTATTTTTCACTAAAATCATTCCTTTGTGGAAAAACGGCCACGCCCACCTTCTATTTTCCTTTGCAATAATATCTATTACAATGTTAATCATCTACTGTACATGAGATTGTCTTTAATGTCACAAAATAATGATATTATGACTGAATAATACAATGTTTATTCTACTTTGTAGGACATATTAGTCTAGCAGTATTGATGAAGACTCGACTCCACCTTTGCTAAATGGTTTCATCTGTGAAAGCCCGGAGACACCAGCTCAGAGGCTGATACAGCCAACTCCTAAAGGATACCCTACTTTTTTGGAACAAGCACAAGTAGTTGAAAATGCTAAGATTTTGGAGCGTTTGAAGGAGGCTCAGAACATAGGAAGACTCAGGTACCACAAAAAGTGTAAAGATGATTTATACAACAGGTTTCTTGAAGTCACCAAGAACTCAGGCCAAACATTAAAGGCTAGACCCTCCAGAAAAATGCGGGCTAAAATCCTTGATTATGCGGGCTAAAATCCTTGATTATGCGGGCTAAAATCCTTGATTATGCGGGCTAAAATCCTTGATTATGCGATCAAACATGCAGGGTTTTATGTGATTTTATGCGGTGAAATTGCGAAATATGCGGAAAGTTGCGAAATAAATAAATATTGGACTGTCTTAGTTATTTATTCTCTCTCACACACACAACCTGCCACTAACGTTAAACCCCTTTACTATTCAATTAAACACATTCAATGTTTATTTATTGTAAAAGCAATTGGGCTATTTTAATCACACTCTCTCTCTCTCTCTCTCTCTCTCTCTCTCACACACACACACACACACACACACACACACTAGGGGTTTCACCAACTAATCGACTAGTCGACTACCTTTACCACTAGTCGGCGCTGTAGGCCCTAGTCGACTAGTCGTGAAAAAAATGGAGGTAAACGAGGTGCTGCAAAATGCTTGAAAACACGTCCGACATTCTTATGTATGGCAGTACTTCAACAAATATGTAACCAACTCCACAGTGAAGTGTCAGTTGTGTACAGCTGTACTGAAGTACAACAAAAATACATCTGCTATGCGCAACCATCTGAAGATGAGACACCCGCTGCCGACAGCTAGCACTAGCAGTAATGCTAGCACCAGTGAGCAACGGACCGGCATCAGCACAGGACAGAGGCAGACGAGCAGCAAGAAAAAACGGGTCTACAGTGATGCGGATGATGAGCTAGGGTTTACTGCCAGCTGACACCGCATATCCCCACAATGGATAACCCACTGGAGTGGTGGGCAGAAAACGTGCACCGCGTCCCCCGTTTAGCCAAGCTTTCGAGGAGCTATTCCAGCCACAGGCACCCCGAGTGAGAGGGTTTTTTTCCCTGGCAGGCAACACTGTCACCCGAAAGCGGTCAAGCCTCCTTCCCTCACATGTCGATGCGTTGGTGTTCCTCAACGCAAACCAAAAATCTGGAAAGGTGGACGTTATCGTGGAGGACAGCGAGTAAAGTGTTGCGCAATGCGCTGTTGCGCACTGGATTTGCGTGGCATTTCAGTAAACAAGAGTTTTTTGCTGTCGATTTTGGTGAGTCCAGTTACTGTTTGTTATTTACTAAGTCCTGTTACTGTTTGTTATTTACTAAGTCCAGTTACTGTTTGTTATTTACTCAGCCATGTAACACAAATTAAAATGCAGTGTTTAATGTAACTGTATGAGTTCCGATATAAAATACAGTTGTACACCTCTCTTTGTGTGTCTTTATTATGACGTAACGACTAGTCGAATAGTCGACTGCTATTTTGAAAAACGTGTCGACTAGTAAATATTGGTAGTTGTGAAACCCCTAACACACACACACACACACACACACACACACACACACACACACACACACACACACACACACACACACACACACACACACACACACACACACACACACACACACACACACACACCACACACACACACACACACACACACACACACACACACACACACACCACACACACACACACACACACACACACACCACACACACACACACACCCACACACACACACACACACACACACACACTTACTTCTCCGCCTCATTCTGTTTTCATTTACTCGTTCGTTATCTGACCAGCTTCAATCTTGTAGGCTTCTCACCTCGTTTCTTGTAGCCCTCGAAAGGGTTTTGGAGGTCGATTCCTCGGTGAACGCGAGTTGTTTGGCTTTCTTGTCCGCAGCAGCAGAACGCATTTTCGAATCTTTGAATGAATCAAAGTGGGTCGTCACCGTTGATGTTCTCTAATGCTCCAACACACAGTTGCACGGGGTGCAGAATAGTTTCCCCCCACTTTCGTGCGAGACATCGGGGTACTGCTTTGCCCGGTCTTTAGCAGAAATGTTCGTCGGTAAATTAGATGGATTAGATTTTTTCATCTTGGTGTTTTCTCTCTCTGAGTTCCACATGTTCACTCTACGGTGTTGTTTACCTTCTGAGATGCGCGAGCTGATGACGTCATCATCATCATCACGAGTTAACTTTTTTTTTTCTCAACTTTGTGTGGAAAAATGCGGGGATTATGCGGCCTTTTCATAAATATGCGGCCTTTTTAAAATCTGCGCCATTTTGCTGATTATGCGGTAAATTCTGCGATCGCAGAATCGCGTTTTTCTGGAGGGTCTAAAAGGCAGAGAAAGAGGCAGCTAAGAAGAAGAGAGGACGCACTTGCTCTGACTTCAGTGCAGCTTCTGCATGCAGTTCTACAAGTGCACGGTCCGTTCAGCTTCTGTACAAGAATGTATGCATTCTTTGCAACCAACCTGCACAGATCTACAAAACTCATCCAGAGGAAGCTAGAAAGAGATACAGAGTGCCAGATAATTTGACTGCAGCAGCACAGAGTCGCGGGGATGACTGGGGCACTGAAGTTGTTGGACGTCTGGAAGGGATCAATGACCTTGTGGCAGAAGAAACCCTATACCATTTGCGCTACAAAACTCTTTTTGAGACAGGTGGCCATTACTCCAAGACTGAAGATAGAGGACAAAGGAAGAGAGGACAAAAGAAAATTGATGAGGAACGAGAGGCTGTTTTTGTTGAATTCTGTGATTGGTTAGACTCAGAACTCGAGCATGGGGTGATGACTCTTGACCAAGTCCACGAAAAGCTACAGCAGTTTGATCCGTCACCAGATAAGAGCCTCTCTTATTCAAAGTATTGGCTAAAGAAGAAACTCCAAGATAAATTCCATGACACCTTGTATTTCACATCACAGGAGAGAAGGGCAGATGTGCTCTGCCTCAAAGATGACACAGACAACATTCTGCGAGAGCATCATGCTAATCTTGAGCATGGAGATGAGAAGACTCAGATCATAAAGACTGCACTAAAGTTCGTATGCAATGACATCGCCATGGTCGATCTAGACCCAAAGTCATACCCCACAGCACACAGTATGACTGACATCCAGAGTCAGCTGGCTCTTGTTCCTGAGAGTCTTCAGATGTTCCTGAGGCCAATAGTGAAGACCGACGAAAGAGTAGCCATTTGGGGGCAGAACTTCATAAAGGCCTGTCGGCCTCGATCAGGAGTTTTGCCATACCAGATGGGGCTTGCCATACAACTTGATCATAGATTTGGGTCAAAATGGATGCTGAACAAGTTACACCAGCTTGGATACACAGTCATATTCCGAGACACGAAACTTGCACTTGAGGATCTATCATGTATGACAGCCAGTGGAAGTGAAACTAGCCATGACAATCGGGTGGTCATGGAGGCCATGGAGGTTGGGGAAACAACCAATGTATTCACTCAGTTTGTCGGAGACAATATAGATTTAAACATTGTCTCTATTCAGGGAAACACTCCTTTCCATTCAATGGGTTGGATCAAAGTCACCTCTCCGGCACCATCTTTGCCAGATCCCCAGACGACAGCAGCTGTCCACAGAGTGAAGTTGAAGGCACTTGACAAAGCTAAGATCCTCAGAGGAGCTGAAGTGAAGATTCTTCCATTCACCAACAGAACAAGGACATGGATAAACACCATCACATTTCTTCCCATTACTGAGCTTGCCTCTTCTGTGACACAAGACCAGCTACTCCTCACTCCGGGCGATACACTCTGGGCAGCAGGGTGGGTGATCAATAGTGCTGGGGGGAAACGATTATTTTGAAAACGATTATTTTGAAAACGATTAATCGGGCGATTATTTGATCGATTAGTCGACTAATCTAACGATTATTTTTCTGTTGTTCAATTCATAAAAAACGTAATGTAAAAAAAAATTTTTTCACGATACTGTGTCTCAGGGGATCTTAATATTTAAGAACCTATTAATGTGTTATACCAGATTAACGGAAATAATCTCAGCTAACTGACGATACAAACCATGTTTACCAAAACAAAACACAAGTCTCATAAGAAGCATCTAAATGACCCCTGAGCGAAAAATGCTAACGGACATTGGCACAGAACTCAAGATAAAAGTACCCTTATTACTTATCGTAGCTGCACATACAATATATCCGATTAAAGCTGAGACTCCACAGATTATGTAGGTATATAGTATCATCACTGAGTGATCCGGACTCGCGACAGGGGAATCAAATACAGTCATCACAACACGTACCTTCACAGAGCTTCTAGGGAGATCGTCTCACCACCGTAGCTGTCAATCTGATCAAAAGACGTGTTCAATGGCATTAAAATGAGAAAAAACGCAGCTGAATCGGTTAATCCATAGGTTTTTAACGTCTATGTATAAAAAAATGATTGAATTTATAATCCATAATTCCATTTTATGTAAAAATCGGAGAGCAAATGCTAGCTGCTAATGGTAGCCACCACAGCTAGCTGCTGCTTCTGCTAGGCTATGCAGCAGTCTCAGTGAGATATAAATATATAAATATCTTTGCGTTTTGGACTAACTTTAAAATATTCCCATGCTTTTGAAGACCTAGGGCGAGATGTTTTCGTTTGGGGGCTTCGTGCGCAATCCTGTGAGGAGGAGGTGGTAGCCGTTTCAGTCTCCATTGTGTTTGAAGTGCGATTGCGAACTGCTTGTTGCTTTGGGTGACCCACGTGTGTGTAGCGACGCGTCGACGCGGAAATATGTCGTCGACGATATTTTGAAGTCGACGCGTCGACATCGTCGACGCGTCGCTACAGCACTAGTGATCAAAGCCCAGGATCCTGAGTTCCCACACTCCAACTGGAATGGCTGGATGAAGAGTATCCATGCAGATGATGTCAAGCAGCGCACACAGATCGACTTCCTCCCAATCATTGAAGGTGACCCTAATGACCTCAACACCATCTTCACCACTCTCAAAGAGTGCACGCGGCTCTCTGCAGACAGAGTCACTATAGTGACATTCGATCTTCCGATCTGGCTGAAGGCTGTGGACATCATAAAACAGACAAATCTACCTATCATTCCGAGGTTGGGTGGATTTCACCTGCTGAAGTCCTACCTTGGATCCATTGGAAACATCATGGAGGATTCTGGACTACTGGAGCTGATCCAGCTGATCTATCCAGGGAGTACGACAGCCAACCACATCCTGGATGGAGGATGTTTTGACAAGGCAATCCGTGCTCACCTCCTCATCGATGCAGCCATCTATCAGCACATCATGAAACATGCCTTCACCGAGGAGGAACTCGGGTTCATACACTTTTTCACCAATGATTTTCAATGACTTTTCCAAGACTTCTCAATGACCTTTACCTCATTTTCCATGACCAAAAAAAAATTACCACTGAAAATGGTTTATTTGAACATGGAACAGGAAAATAAGGTCTGCATATGAAACATGTAGTGCCTATCTAAAACAAATCAAATAGTAGGCTTACTAGCTTCTACACGCTGAAGCAACTGTAGTCAGGGATGCAAACTCATCAGGTATGAAAAAGGTGACAAGGATCCGAGCCCCTCGACCCCACGGAATATCGGCTTTAAAATGAGGAATAACAGAGGATTTTAGCTAAACTAAACTAACTAAAGCAGCAGGTAATAATAACAGAAACGCCAAAGAGTCACATCTATTAAAAATATATAAAAGCATTTATTTTAATCGTGTAGCAGTCAGTTTATAATTCTGGCAGGACTGTTGAGCATTTTGAAAATGTATTTTCATGCCTCTGTGCAAGGCTTAGTCTTTCTATCTTTATAGCCACTGGTGTAAAGTAACTAAGTTCATAAACTCAACAACTACTATACGTGGGTACAATTTTGAGATACTTGTACTTTATTTAAGTATTTCAATGTTTTGCTACTGTGTACTTCTACTCCTCTACAGTTCAGAGGTATATGGTGTACTTTTCCTCCACTACATGTATTTAATCCCTTTAGTTACTTCACAGATGTGGATGAATGATGTGAAATATAATCAAGTGTTAAATCAGACTTTAGTTCCACCTGGAGTAAATCCACAAGCTACCCTGCAGTATACAAAGTCATTCAAACTAGCTGCACCTTTACCAGCTTTGAGAACACTTTGATGATCAATCATTATAAAACATATCATATATATTATTCTGAAATGGATCAATCTGCACAAGGACTACTTTTACTGTCGCTACTTTCACTATATTTTGATGAGAATACTTTTCTACTTTCACTTGAGTCACATTTTGAATGCAGGACTTTTACTGTAACAGAGTATTCCTACACTCTGGTACTTCTACTTTTACTCAAGAACAAGATCTGAGTACTTCTACTTTGACTCAAGAACAAGATCTGAGTACTTCTACTTTTACTCAAGTACAATATCTAAGTACTTCTACTTTTACTCAAGTACAAGATTTGAGTACTTCTACTTTTACTCAAGTACAAGATCTGAGTACTTCTACTAAAGTACAAGATCTGAGTACTTCTACTTTTACTCTAGTAAATATCTATACGTATACCACCTCTGTTTATAGCCTATGAAAAAAACTATTAGAAAACTAAGGCTAAAGCTAACGTTAGCAGATAGTGACAATGTATGCTAGCTAGCTAGCTCAACGATTCCTTAAATAATATTGCGACAGAAAAACGTTTCAGTTCACATCACGCTCTGCCGCTCTGCTCTGAACACCTGAACGGCCCGTTCTAACAACTGTTCACCAGGGGTGCAGTCTGTGCCACAGTGACTCCGCACAGTTAACGAACGCACCGTAGATAATGTAGCTGACCCTCATCCCGGAGCAGCAGAGATCAGCCGGCCCGACAGGCAGGAAGACTCGAGCACACAGCTCGCGCTTCATATATTAAAAAATAATACCATGCGCGTCATGATGGCACATAACAGCTCGCGACCGCAGATTATTTCGGCAATTAGATAAAATGTAAATTATATTTGACGCAACTTTAGTTACATTTCCATGACTTTTCCAAAACTTTGGGAAAAATATTGTTTTCCATAACTTTTCCAGGGCCTGGAATTTGCATTTTGAATTTCCATGACTTTTCCAGGTTTTCAATGACCGTACGAACCCTGGGTTGTTTTTATTGCATAACCGTAAACCTGTAACTAATCGCGCACTCGAAATACAGGGGCGGCTGGTTTGACCATGCAAAAGTGAAAGACGGCTGGCTTGACCGCAGTTTATGCAGAGGGGTGGAAAACAGGACACAGCAGATCGGATTGCGGTGGAGATGCTGAGTAGCGATTTATTCTTCACAATGGCAGCTCTTCTGACACACCTTTTGCGGAGTGAATACAAATATTAGCGCATTAGCTACATGCTAACCAATACAATAACCAAATGAACAGACAAAACATAAACATCTCACTCCCAAACATACACAAACGGGTAAATAAACATTTAAACTAACCCATTAATTAAATAAATGGATTGTTTGGACGTTTTTAACATAATAATGTGTACAATTATTTGCCGCCATTAACACTGCTCACCTTTTGCGGAGTGAATACAAACATTAGCGCCAAGATGGCGGCCGCACCCAGAACAACAAGAGAAATACGGTGTCCCACAATGGACAAAAAACAACAATTTGCTGCGCAACAGCAACACCTAGTGGCCTGTCAAGGCTGTTACCTTACATCTACCCCTTCTTTAATTGATGGCGTCCCAGCCATCAGGCCAAACAAAATACAACAAAGGCCATGTAGCACAAACAATTTAAACAGTTAAAGAGAAACAAATAACCTTTCTGTATGTATGATTGTCTTGTAAAATGTGTGCGTGTTATACATTTTAACAGTCAGAATGTTGTGGCTTGATTGCAGGGTTGCCAACTCTCACGCATCTGGCGTGTGACACACGCTTTCACTCTCAATCTTACGCTCTCACGCTGCCCAAACTATTCTCACGCCAAAACAAGAATACCGAAGACTAGAAACGGTTTTGAAAACTTTTGTCACGTAGTGATCGTCTTCTTAATAGAACATCTTTGATAATGTCTTCTGGCCAATCAGAATCACGATAACGGCGTGGTGTTGTTGCAGGAAGTCCCGACGGAGAATACTTTTGCTGTAGTACATCTCTATACATCGATACAACATTACGTGTTGATAGAAATCAACACGTAATGAAATAAGACCCCACGGTTTGATGATTGATAGGTGTGTGGGCTGTCTTTCATTTTGACACACAGAACAACGGGGGCTATCCACCCTTATCCACAATGTAAAGTCATTCACACAGCCTCTTCCCTCTTCTCTCTGTGAGGAGCAGCAGGTTCAGCTTTCAGAACAAAGTAACGAAAAACTAAAATGGCATTCATTTTTTAAATATGTCGTGTAGTAATAGATTTATTTTATTTTTTTCTCAAGAGAGCACCAGAATGTGTATTTTATGTTAGTATTTCAAAAAATCTCCTGGGGGAGAATCCCCCCAGACCCCCCTGCAGGGGTTGGGTTTTCAGCATGTCAACTCTTTCACCTGTGGGGAAATTGCAGGATTGGCTCCAGGTCGCCCTTTTTATTTACTACAAGACAAATGTGCCTTTTTATTTCATACAGTTCAATTTGGATTGAGACAGGGAAATAATCTAAACCTCACGTGGCGTTTCACTGTCAAGGGGAGCGTGTATGTAATTACAATGCAAATACTGATTTGAGCCCCACCACTGTATGGGTTAGCCCTACCATGGAAAACCCAACAAAAATACTACTGACCCGTATTGCGCATGCGCAGATCCAGGGGCGGATCTACCGGGGTGGCATGGGGTGGCAACTGCCACCCTAAACAATAGCCTTGCCACCCCAGCTGCCACCCCAGTTGGCATCTTTGTTTTGAAAGAAAAGTTGTGGCTCATCGGACATTTATGAGAGAAAGTCTCTAATGTCCGGGTGCAAGTGAATGCAGCACAAGATGCACGTCATGTAACCCCTCCCCCGGTCCTGGCGCGAGAGTGGAAATATGATTGGTGGCGAATTCACTTGAACGTGGGAACGGCGCAAAACGAGAAGCCTTTCGGACCCAAGTACTGAAGGAATGAGGTAGTTGCGGTCTACAATGACAGAGAAGAGAATGTCAAGTTTGGCTGTACTCAGCATTGAATCAAAACGCACTACAGCTGTTGATCTTAATAAGTTTGTGAGGCTTTTTGCTGAACAAAATAGTAATCGCCGCATTAGACAATAGACAATAGACATGCCAACTTGATGCTCTGCTCACGGATGACTCGATGAGAATAACAAACTGTTAAGATGATGACCTTGTATGCGTGTATATATATTTTTCTTTGAGGGGGTCTGCCCCCAAAAAACAGTTTTAAGTCCTGAGAAAGTAAAATAAGACGGTGTGTAAAACTACACTGCCCAGCCAACAGAAAGTAACCACTTTGATTTAACTAGGCCAGTAGGTAGGACCTTCCACTGGATAATAACTGCAGCGATGTTTATGTTTTAGCTGAATACACGTTTTTTAACCCTAACTGATGCAGTTAGTCACTTATTTAATGTTTGTTCTTTCTGATGTAAAGTCAAGGTTGTAACTGTATATCAATAATGATATAATTACTTGTTTTTCAAATTTGAAGGAGGGTGAGCAAGCATCTTGATGAACATTCATCATTAACTCCTCCAAAAAATATAGTTTATTCAATAATAAATGAATATGTGAATCATAACAGTTCTTCACTATATCTGTAAAGCGTCTTTGAGCACCTGTAAAAACGCTAACAAATTAAATCTATTATTATTATTATTTATTAACAGTGATTGACAGCTGATAGGAATAATATGATTGTTAATAGTATCTATTCATTCAGACAAACGTCGATGAGACAGTTAATTAATGTACTTATTGCAGCAGTCTGCATAGATTGGTACCCCTGCTGGTCTAAGAGTGAAACAAACTAATTCAGTTATTGTTCAGTTAAAATTCATTAAATTACGTCTGCCACCTGGCTTTACTGATGTGCCACAATAATATCACCTATGTGATTGAGTTAAAATATTAATATTGTGGCTTTCCAAGTTAACATTGATTGTAGGGGTGTAACGGTTCACAAACATTTCGGTTCGGTACGTACCTCGGTTTTTAGGTCACGGTTCGGTTCGGTACGTTTTCGGTACAGCAGAAACAATTATCACAAAACATTAAATATTTTTTTTTAATTATTATTAAACTGTGACTAATGTATTCAAAAAAATACAAAATATAGTAAAATAAACATTAAGGTGCAGCATTTCGATGAACTGAAATAATCTGTATTTGAACTGTACTAGTACCTAAGCAGCCAGCTTGACATTAGGACTTGCTTGTCATTGTATTTTCATGTTGTTTAAAGAAAGATGAACTTGTCCATATTGCTTGCTGAAAGGGCAGATCTGCTGGCACTAACAATGTCTCCTGCTGTGGAGAACACCCTCTCGCTAGGGACAGTGGCAGCAGATACAGCCAGGTAGCGCTTTGCTAACATGGCAACATAAGGATATTTGGCGTTTGTAATAGCTTTGGCTCGGTCTGAACTCTTTGCGAGTGGTGGAGGCTTACATGCTAGTGGGAATTGGGTTTGCACTTCAGTCTTTTTTCTTTTGGTACCGGTAATATTCACATTCGGGTGATGCCTTTTCAAATGAGTGTGATGTATTGCCAGCCGCGTAACCAATTTTAGTTGAACAATGCCGACAAACAGCTTTGGTTCAGTCCACCTGTCTTTGTCCGTCATCCTTGTACGTAACTGCGAAACCAAAATGTCCCCAAACCGGAGACTTCAATGATGCCGGAGGATTTTCGAGCTCAACTTTATCTGCGTTCGCCATTTCGACAGTTCCTCAAATTACTGACTACATTTGAACGCATCCCTGTGACCAGCTCTCATAGTATGCCTCTCGTCCAATGAAATGACTTGGTCGCTCTATGATATAGATTACTTCCAGAAAGTTGTTCATGTTCTCAATTTTTTACGTTTAACGCTATATTAGTTCGGTACACACGTGTACCGAACCGAAGGGCCCGTACCGAATAATTTCAGTACGGGTACGTGTACCGTTACACCCCTAATTGATTGATATGATTGCGATTTAAATCAGCATATACTTCTGTCAGGGGATGCCACCCCTCAAAATCTCCTGCCACCCTCTTGCCACCCCATGAATATTTGTCTAGATCCGCCCCTGCGCAGATCTAAGATCCAGTAGAAATTATAAAAAGTAAAAGTCTGCTGCTTATTGTTCTACTAGGCCAAAATAGAGTCAAAGAGAGTATGAGAGTGAGAGTGTGTTAATTAATATATTTGGCAGTTTGGAGTAAGTCTGTAGATTTGTTTGTGTGTGTGTTTCATGTATAGGCCTCTCACGATAATTAATTTAGTTGGATACATTTTCCCGGAAATTATTGCGATAAACGATAATATTGTCGGCACCGTTGTATGACCATTTTAGACCACTGACATAATGATAATATATAATAATAATTCAAGTACATCCTTTCAAACTGCTAGTCACATCCTCATGTAAATGGCAATTTATCGAGTTCATTTTTATTTATCGTACGATAAGTCAATTAATTGCTTATCGCGACAGGCCTATGCACACAATAAAACAGTGGAAACAAACATGTGTTTGACTTTCATTACTGAATGAAACTGTGCCCTTTATAGTCTGTGTCCAATATTGTGTATTTGTATATATTGTATATATATCCTATATATATATATGCTAAGGTCCCGCTGCTGACACGATAGCAGTGATTTCGTGCGCATATGTGTAATCAAACCCATGATACCAAAATCTCACTCCAGCCAGGTACCCAAAGTTGGCAACCCTGTTTTGGAGGTGCTATGGTACCATGACGTGCAAGCATAGTCATAGTACCCTTGAATGAGTGCTACTGCCAGAGTTTTCAGGGTGTTTTTGTTTACCAGAGAGGAGATCCGGTATAGGAATCTAGTTCTTTGATTGACTTTTTTTATTACATTGGATGCCATTTTGTCACATTAATATATTTGGCAGTTTGGAGTAAGTCTGTATATTTGTTTGTGTCTGTGTGTTTCATGTAGGCTATAGGCCTCTCACGATAATTAATTTTGTTGGATACATTTTCCCGGAAATTATTGCGATAAACGATAATATTGTCGGCACCGTTGTAGGACCATTTTAGACCACTGACATAATGATAATATATAATAATAATTCAAGTACATCCTTTCAAACGGCTAGTCACATCCTCATGTAAATGGCAATTTATCGAGGTCAGAAAAGTTATGCTAAGGTCTCGCTCGACGATAGCAGTCATTTAGTGCGCATATGCGTAATTAAACCCATGATATACCAATCTCACTCCGGCCAGGTACCCAAAGTTGGCAACCCTGTGATTGTGTCACCCCTGTCCTGCTTCTCTACTTGCTTTGGCCCTTTGCCACAACTTCCATCCCCTTTCTCTCCTCCTCTGGTCCTCTTCCGAACTCAGGACTTGTGACTCACATGACTGTCTCTTCGGGACACACCGATTTCTTGGTGGATTTCTCCTAGGAGCCTTGTCAAGTGATTTGGTGTCACTCACAGTCGTACTTTCCTCATCTCCTTCATCCATTTGTCCTTCATCCACATCCACTTCCTCCATTTGTTTGGGCTCATCGTGTACCACTGGTGTCCCAGGTCCCACATACTCCTCAACTTCCTCTGTATGATCGATCTCACAGTCCTCTGCTGCATCCGATTCAACCTCTTCTCCTATCACTTCACTGACTCGTTCCACTGGAAGGAACATACACTGTGTGAGGAGGTTGCAGTGCACCACCCTCTCTCGCTGTCCTCCAATCGTATCACATATACAGGTGTGTTGAGTTGTTTCTTCACCACAATGTATGGACGTGCCTCCCATCTGTCTCCCAGTTTCTGCCGTCCCTCCACATGACATACTTTGACAAGGACTCTATCCCCTGGTATGAAGACTTGACCCTTTGCTTTTCTGTCATAGTGCTTTTTCTGTTGAGCCTTAGCATGCCGAGAGGTTTGATTAGCCTGTGCATATGCCTGTGACAGACTGTCGTACATAATTTGGACATAATCACTGTATCCACGTGGCTCACTTGCGGTGGAAAGCCCAAAAATCAGGTCCACTGGGAGCCTAGGATGTCTCCCAAACATCAGGTAGTATGGTGTATAACCCGTTGAATCATGCTGTGTGCAGTTATAGGCATGTGTCATTGCGTCAAGATGTTCATGCCAGCGGGGTTTCAAGTGTGGCTCCAAGGTCCCCAGCATGTTCATGAGGGTCCGGTTGAACCTTTCGGTGGTCCCGTTGCCTTGTGGGTGGTAAGGGGTCGTATGAGTCTTTGTGATGCCAGTGCACTTACACAGCTCCTTCACAACTGTACTTTCAAAGTTGCGCCCTTGGTCCGCATGCAGCTTCGCAGGGAACCCAAACCAGCAGAAGAAGTTTTTCCACAGTGTTTTAGCCACTGTAGAGGCCTTTTGGTATTTTGTCGGGTAGGCCTGGGCGTAGCGGGAAAAGTGGTCTGTAACCACAAGCACATTTTCTATGCCACCTTTGGACTTCTCCAAAGTCAGAAAGTCCACACACACCAGCTCCATTGGGGCACTGCTGTGGATACTGACCAGGGGAGCCCTGGAGCCTGCAGTAGGGGTCTTCCGGAGACAGCACCTTTCACACTGCTCACACCAAGCCTTGATTTCTTGAAACATTCTTGGCCAGTAGAATCTCTCCCTTATCATTTGCAACGTCCTCTCAAATCCTAAATGCCCTGAATCATCATGGAGAGCAGTCTTTACTGCTGTCTGCAGTTTCTCTGGCAATACTAGCTGCTCTACTACTCCCCTTTGGCCGTCCTGGATGTGGCGGTACATGATACCATCCAGTGGCGGCGCTAGGGGGTGGCTACTTGGGCTCAAGCCCCGGATGTTTTCTGAAAAGCCCCGGATGTTTCACTTAAAACATTTTTTTTTTAAAAAACGTCTCGGGAGTAATGTGCAGTACCGGAGTCCACCAGAGAGGCAGCCACTGTGGGACATTAGCCTGCGTATTGCGTAGCCTGCCCTGAAGAAGAAGTGAGCCTTCCTAGTGCCTGACGAGTTTTAAGCTAATAGCATATACAGTTATGGATATTAGAAAGTTATTGTCATTGAAGCAGCCGGCGCCACACGCTGCAGCAGCAGCAGTATCAGCAGCTGACAACAATGTCATCACCAGCAGTGAAGAAATGGATGATGTTTCAGGTTTGTGAATCTAATGGTGATATCTGCACTCTGGCTGACTGAGTAAGAAGTGAAAAGGAGTGATGTAACGTTAATGTTATAGCTAGTAAACATGGAGTAACCACACTAAGTATACCCTTATATGTTAGTATGTATACAGAACATGACTAAAAATTATCCTAAGATGTAACGTTAACCCTTCATAACTCAGTCTACTTTTAAGACACTAAAATAACGTATTCCAATTTTTATTTAGTTTTCACGCGTGGAATTATACCGGCTCTCGTTTCAGTACACATAACAACAGAACTGACAGGCAACCCTCTGAATCAGACTCCGATTGGCTGTGACTGCATCCACTCAGAGTGTCCGATTCAGAAACGTGACTCTTACACTCTTTACGTCACAAACAAAGATGGTGGATGAGAATAGATCTATAAAACGATAAGCAATGCGCCAGAATCAAGGTGAGACTATCCGCATCCTTTAAAACTCTACGCACATTCATTTCACCTTAATAAGTAAACGACTATTTGAGTGAGTTAAGGCATTAGTTTGCTTCATTAAAGGGTGTTAATGAGTGTTCTCCAGTGCCTTTTGTCCGCTTTAAGGTGTTATTAAGGTAGGGTTAATGTTGCTCTCAAAGTGCACCAGATTGATGCTTTCAACTTCAATATTTAAAAAAAAATCTTCCCGGGGGAGCATGCCCCCGGACCCTCCGAGAGAAGGCGACGACCCCCCTAAAGGAGGTTCGGTCCAACCCCCCACTTATAAAAAATAGCACTGTACCCCTGCACCCCCCCCAACCCAACGACTCCTGGGCTAAGCCCCGGATCTCCTACAATCCTAAATCCGCCTCTGATACCATCCCTCACCATTAACCTCCTCCACTCTTTTAAAAGAAGGCACACCTGCCCACCACCACTGACCCTCTCGCTGCGGCTTGGTTTCCGGTTCAAACTTGTGAAGTGCAAGACGGGGCCAATGACAGAGTCCTCCTTCTGCCCCACACGGATCTCCTGTTTTGTCATGGCAGGCAGGGATTCCGTCCCCACCTCCCTGTAGGGCTCACTTGACATGCCCGGCCCAAGGTCTTGTGAGTCAGGGTTCTCTGCGGCAGTGTTCTCATCAGGGGGCCCTCCTGGTTCTAGTGTGGGCTGTGTCTCCCCATGCACTCTCACATTGATCCCCACCCGCTGAGGACAGGTTTGGAGGACCTGTGTGACCTCCTGGTTTGACATACGGGAGAGGGCATCTGCATTTGCGTTACATTGTCCCCTCCGATACTGGATGTCAAAGTGGAATGTAGACAGCCGAGACACCCATCGCTGACCGGTAGCATCCAGCTTTGCAGAGGACATCACATATTTGAGGGGGTTGTTATCCGTATGGACAGAGAATGGACGCCCATAGAGATGGTCGTAAATCGTGTCTGTCACTGCCCACTTCAGAGCAAGGAACTCCAGTTTGTGTGCAGGATACCTCGACTCGGCCGGGCTCAAGCCTCTGCTCGCATAGGCTATGACTCTCTCTGCTCCATCCTGGACTTGAACCAAGACAGCACCAAGCCCCTGTCCCGACGCATCGGTCTGAAGCACAAAAGGTAGGCTGTAATCCGGGTAACCCAGTACTGGAGCAGTCGTCAACTTTTGCTTCAGGGACTGAAAGGCTTCTTCACACTCTGTAGTCCACAAAAAGGGCAGCTCAGGACCCAAACTTGTCTTCCTTCCTCTTATTTTCTTCCTGGGGTCACCAGTTGTCAGGCGGTATAAAAGAGCAGCGATGCTCGAGTAGCCACCAACGTACCGCCTGTAATATCCAGCAAACCCTAAGAACTGCACTTCCTTCCAGTTTGTGGGCCTCACCCAGTCCCTGACTTTGCTGATCTTCTCTGGGTCTGTCCTGATCCCCTCCGCCGATACCAAGTGACCCAAGAACTGCACTTCCTTTCTCACAAGCTGGCACTTGGAAGGCTTTAACTTCAAGCCATGTTCATGAAGCCGATCAAACACCAGCTGCAACCTCTCCAGATGGTCATCAAAGGTTTTGGAGAAGATGATGAGGTCGTCAAGGTAGATCAAGAGGTGGGTGAAGTTCAGATCCCCAAAACAGCAGGTCATGAGCCTCTGGAAGGTGGACGGAGCATTCTGCAGTCCGAAGGGCATCCTGTTGGCCTCAAACAGCCCCATGGGTGTGCTGAATGCTGTCTTGTGCTTGTCTTGTTCCGCGACCTCCACCTGCCAGTAACCAGATGTGAGGTCAAGTGTGGAAAAGTACTTTGCTTGCCCCAGAGCCTCCAGGGCCTCTTCTATTCTGGGCAGGGGAAATGCGTCTCCCGTGCTGTAGGAGTTTAGCTTTCTGTAGTCAATACACAACCTTAATGACCCGTCTTTCTTAGTCACGATCACAACTGGGGACGCATATGGACTCTTACTAGGCCTGATGACTCCTGTTGCCTCCATCTCTATCAACAACTTCCGCACATCTTTTGCGGAGTGAATACAAACATTAGCGCCAAGTTGGCGGCCGCACCCAGAACAACAAGAGAAATACGGTGTCCCACAATGGACAAAAAACAACAATTTGCTGCGCAACAGCAACATCTAGTGGCCTGTCAAGGCTGTTACCTTACATATGCAAGAGAAGAATGTATGTATGTATGTATGAAGACAATGTATGTATGCAAGAGAAGAATGTATGTATGTATGAAGACAATATATGTATGTGTGAGAGAAAATATAGTGGAAACGGAAGGAGTATGGTTGAAACGGAAGGCAGGTCATTATCGCGCTGTGATTGGCTCAGAAGGTCGAGCGGGGCGGGCTCATGTTCAGAACTTCAACATGATGGAGGGAGATGAATCCGTGTATCTACGGACCATTTGTTTTTATTTATTAAACAAGTGAACGGAAGAGCGTCTGAGAGGCGTTTTTGCCCTTTTGCTTTTTACCTTACTAAATGGTCTAATGGTCATTGGAGCGAGGGGGGAGGGGGCGCCGCGAAACTCGCGGAAGTGATTTCAAAACAAAAAGCACTCGTTTGCTTGGAACGGTGATATTATATACAAGGGGAACTAGGGGAATTTGGCGATTACAACGAAAATGGCCAAGACACACATTGAGCCCAGAAAATGAATGTTATTAAGGGCTGTAAATATAATAAGCCTGTGTCTAAAATGGACAACATTAGGAGATTTAAACTATACAGCGGTTCTGCACTGCGGTCACCTCAGCCGTCTCTGTCAAATCAGTAGCTCTTTTTTCCCCTGCTATATTTGATGATCGATACAAATATTTGTTACCACAAGTTCTTAATAAAAGTGACACTGTTGGACTCGGTACTAGTTTGACTGCTACCAAAAATGTAATTAATTACTTTTACTGTGTACTTTATGAGTAATCCTCTGTCAAAGTCCCCTCTGTAAGAGAAACTTCTGCAGCAATGGAAAGTCAGGACTCAGAGAGACACGAGGAGAGTTGGAGCTTTGATGTCAAACACTGGTTGTTTATTACAAGTCAACGGCCGGAGAATTCATATCACAAGTCACAGCAGCAAAATGTTCTGACTGCACGGGTGGGTTGTCATGTCAATTCTGCCCAGCCTATCTCTCGATAGACCTTTAACTAGTTTACAGAGAGTTAATCAGCATATTGGGGGAGGCGTAAACATCTGTGGAGCGAGAGGAGATATCCCCCAACTAGAAATACTCAATCACTTGTCAGTGGTGTTTAGAAGCCAGCATTCTCACAGTCGTAAACCCCCCTATGCCCTGTAGGTCAAGCTGTAAAACCTAGTATCAACATACGACTGCATCAACACATTCCTTACGGAAGATAAGGAGCAGGGCTGATCGTAAATGTAAACACACAGTAAATGTTAAATATCTTAGGAGTAAGGAAGAATTATTATTTGACACTTAGGAAGAGAGAAGAAATATTCTCTAACAGTCTTCTCTTTTTATCATCTTTGATAACCTGAAAACATTAGTCTAATAATAATTTGGTCAATACTTAAATCAATAGGTGTCTTCAGATTTGAATGTGGTCTCACCGTACATCAATTACATCACAAAGTAGAATAAGATTGAAACATTCAATCACAATGATTGGTCAGCCAATCATAATAAAAAAATCATCACTCATCAATGTTTGGATCATCTGTTGTCAAAAGCACAATAATGAACACACATAAAACACAGATGCACAATAGCAAAAACATCAATTTCAAAATAATATGTTTTAACAATTAACCATTAGTTGATCTCACTTATCAAACTATAAAATCAAAACCAGCATGCAGTTTAAAGATTTATTTTAAGGCAATCACTAGTCAAAAGCATTTAAACGTAGGATCATAAGAGATCCAGGTGAGGTATACAATCAGGATCATAACAGATCTAGCTGAGGTATAAAATCAGTATCATAAGAGATCCAGCTGAGGTATAAAATCACAGTTAAGGTATACAATTCACAGTGGTGATTTGATCAATTTGTAATCTGCAAAGTTACAGTGTCCTCAATTTTAGGATTACTTTACGTTTACTTCATTACGCTTTAATCAAGAGTAAGGCACTCAGTTTTAATGAAATCAATACATTCATTTTAATCAAGTACTTTGTTCTAGGGGCCGATATTCCCTATTTGACCGATTATCGGTATCGGCCTTTTTTTTATCAAATTGCCGATAAAACTTTGGCTCTGATGCGGCCGTTTCTCTGGCTGCAGTCACCACTCTGTGTACACGAGCAATGTCCTGCCCACAGCGCTATCTGATAGGCTATTACTGAAGATTTACCGGGCGGGAGCCAGCCAGAGAGGCGGGACCTTCTCAGATTACAGGCAGGTGCGAAAGAACGCAGACACAGACTGAAGCAAGCAGCAGCGCTGAGCGGCAGAGCCATACATGTGTTAAACCGAAGTTCAATAAACATCCCTATCCCCTATGCTGAAGTTACAAAAACACCACGATCTTATGATCCAATTCTATCAGTTTCCCAGTTACACAGGGACGCGGGAAGTCAGTCAGAGTTGGGGGTGCGTGCAGCGTCTCGCAGCAGAGTAACGGCCCGTCTACACTACAGGCATCAAAAAATCTTGAAGCTGGGCGTGTCTGAGGCTTGGCGATTTCTCGCACCCAAGGCAACCAACAACCAATCAGGAATCTCCCGCCCGCCCCCGGCATACAAAGCAATAGCAATGTTAAAACGAAGTAAACTGGATATAAAATCCCCAAACAGGCGAAAACCTACCAGTTTCATCCACTGTCTCTGCCACCTCCCTCCATGCCTCGCTCCTCCGGTTTGTATCCCGGTAGATGAACAGAGACTGATCATACAGCACCGGGTGATTCACTACCGCTATAATGAATTTTCCCTCAATTTTTTTGAATATGAGGAAATGACCTGCGTAGTCTCTCCCAGCATACACGCGGTTTGATTGGCTAGCGCTTGTACTGTCAGATTTGCATACGCGGGATTTGATTGGCTGATGCCAAGCATCGAGCCTCAAAAGTTGAACATTGTTCAACTTTTGATGCCGATAGATGCTCGTAATGCTTGCAAAGCCATGCTCCCCACAATGCAGTTCGGCGAAGTTTAAAAATATTCTACGTCACCCCATTCAAATGAATGGGCGAAGCGTTGAAAGCATTTTTCGATGCCTGTAGTGTAAACGGGCCGTAACTGTGGTGCGGGGGGGGGGGGGGGGGGGGAGGGGCTGCGAGTGGAGCCTCGCAGTTTTTCAGGTTGATATGTGAGGCCCCGGCCACACGAGGACGAAAACGGCTAAACACATGATTAACGGAAACGCAATCGCAAAAAAGCTTCCGTCCACACGCAATATTCACCGGATAGTGTCTGTCCACACGAGACAGCTCCGTTTAGCTCCAACCGCTGGAGAAGCTGCAGTACATATGCCGAGCCTGTACGTGGCGCTGTAACTTCCTCCACAAAAGCAGCGAAGAAGCATGGTTGTCATGGTTGCCCTTCTGTTTATTCTCCGCGGTGGGGGCCGAGGGAACCGGGCAGAGTTTTTCGCCTGTCAACGTGTATTAAAGTTTAAATCTTCCGGACAAAATTATAAAAGTGCCGGTCAAATGTCTTCTTTGTTATTTATTGAGCTTTAAAACAAATGAATAACGAATCTATATAATATAATAATAAAATACACGGAGCCTCTCTTTTTCCTCCCTCTCTTCAGACAGTGTCAGTGTCTGTCTCATGCAGCAGCTGATCCAGTAATGAGTGACCCGGCCGACAGTAAAAATAAACATATTTATAACTAGTTTAGGTAGTTTGAGAGGTAATTAAAAAAGCTAAGGGGGATGATCTTACTTGGTGTGTGTTTTGCTCCGTTCACCGCTACATCACAGCGGGAGGAGCTGCAGGTGAGCAGAGCTGCGGGTCTCCGTCCTGTCAGATTAGACTTCACTCGCATTTATGTCCATATCGAGAGAAAGATAAATAATCTGAATTCAGTGTGCAGTTTACTTTGACGCGGGGGTGAGCAGCAGAGGTGGGGAGAGGCGGGGATATTGCCTCATCATTATCAGAAAATGATCGTATAGGCAGGGCATACACACGGAGCCGTTTGACCCCCCAGAGCTTTGCGTATGCCGTTCTATCCACCTTGGGACCCATTATCGTTACCGTAGTCGTTTAGTGCCGTATTCTGTCGTCCTAGTGTGGCCGAACGGTTTATATGACACTAAACAGTAACGGAAACTACCGTTATCGTCCTCGTGTGGCCGGGGCCTGAAGCTCATTAGCTAGCCAACATGTATCTAGCAAATGTTTAGCAAAATATTAGAAGTGAGGCTACTAGACTAACGTTAGGTCTACTGTAATAGCCTCACTTTTAATAGTTTGCAAAACATTAGCTAGCACTAGTGTTTTGCAGTTGCTAGCAGCTTATTGGGATTGTATGCTAGATAGACAGATATAATAAATTAAGCATTATTGTTAGTTAAGCATGTCAGCCTGCAGCCCCACTTCTTGTCTCTCTCTCTAACTCATTGCAGATGACTGCACTAAAGAAAAGGGCACAGAGAGGAAACCAGTTGTAAGATGTTTAAAAGTTAATTAAACATAATATATGCTTAAATGCATTTCAAAGAAGTTGAGTTGTGTTGGAGTTTGTGTTATTTTACATTTTGACACCAAGATTTTCAGATTTTACTGCAAATGTATATCGGTTCAAAATATCGGTTATCGGTCTCCTTGATTACTAATAATCAGTATCGGTATCGGCCTTGAAAAAGCCATATCGGTCGATCCCTACTTGTTCAAAATCTGAAAAGGAAAATTAAACAATTCTCAAAATGTTTAACAATCTGAAACGGAAAAGTTAGGCAAATATTCAAAGACTTTTGTAAAAACCTGGAAAGGAAGGTTTAAACGTTTAAAACTTTAACCATCATTTTAGGTCTGTCTGTGCATGGGTAATACATTGAAGAGTAGTGTTGTTAAGCGTGATTGCTGGACAATTAAGGATAGTAACATTATCTGTTATAATATTAGAAATATCTTATTGTTCAATACCTTTATAATCTGAAAATATCAATTAATTTATTTTGTTTAGTGTGAAAGTGTAATCTGATCTGACAAAATGTATTTATCACCACTATTTAACACATGTCTGTTCATCGGAAATATAAAAACAATCATTAATTGTACATCTGTAAACATCTGGTCATTCAATTCAAATGTTATCTTTGTACGAGAGCTGGAAGAACATGTCCTCCTGACTCGTTCTCCTCCTCTCTTTATGACACAGAATGTTTGGTGTGTAAAGGCATCCTGATACTGTATCGATTAGCACTGAGGTGCTGATTGGCTCAAAACTCTTCTTCATCAGAGTGCCATATTTCAACCCCCCCCCAATTGCTCTGCTTTTGTGTGGCTCATTCAGTGAGCACTGTAGTTGATCCCCCCAGTGAAATCATCTGCCTGCATTCCTTCTGCTATCTGCTTGAGAGCAGTGCAACTGCCTATTCCAAGTGGCACATCCAGGTGCCCCCCCGTGATGGGAGAGGTTAGGAAGACATCTGCTCCTCCAAGAAACATGGAACCTTGTAGCCTCTGAAGCCCTCGCTCGTCCTGCAGGGTTGTCTGCTTGAGCCCACCGAGCAGAAAGATGAAGAATGGTAAATGGTAAATGGACTGTACTTATATAGCGCTTTATCCAGTCTTTAAGACCCCTCAAAGCGCTTTACATACTACATGTCGTTCACCCATTCACACCCATTCATACAGAGCAGTGTATGTTAGGACATGCACTAACATACATACACATGCATACACATTCACACACCGTTGGCCATGCCATCGGGAGTAACTCAGGGTTAAGTATCTTGCCCAAGGATACATCGACATGTTGACTGCATGGGCTGGGATCGAACCCACAACCTTCTGGTTGAAAGACGACCATACTCCCTCGCAGCCACAGTCGCCCGAAGAAGCATCCCATCTCATCAGAAAGTTGAAGATTAGAATCCTCTCATCTCGAACGACCTCGTGCCTCCTTGCCCGTGGCTGGGGTGCTCTCTGCAGCCGGAGAGTGTGACCCTCTCTCTCTGACCCTTGGCCTTCAGAGCTGTCCTAGTTATTGGGGTAACACTTGATAGGGATATTTTCCTGAGTGCAGACAACTCAAGGTAATCGATTAGCACATTATCATTTAATTACAAAAATAGGATAGGCCCCTCAGAATTATTTGGGAGCCTTCCTAACACATGCACATGCATAAATGTAAGGTTTGTGTTAGTCATTTAACATGCAAGAATCATATACTCATCAGTCCAAAGCAGAGAAATGTTATTTTAAGTTAAAGGTGAGCTAGTCCCTGTGGATATCACCCCTTCTCAATGATTCTAAATGTTATATTAATTCACCATTTACCGTTTGATAAAAGATTAGTTTATCAGAAATATTTTCCTCTTCCATAAAACATAGGTTTGAGAAATAAATGTTCCAATATAAAATCAATTACTCAATATAATTGACTCTTCCCTCCCCTTTCTTACATATGTCTCATATGAAATAATAACTTAGGAGTCTATTTAAGCATGGTGTAGTTTATAATCTATTAATCGAGAAGACTCAGTATCACCTGTGTGCAGCTTACAAAAAAACAAACAATTGTGAGAAACATATATTATGCAGGAACTGTATACCTTTGTTAAAAAAACAAAGCATATCTGATTTGGGAGGAAAAGCTTCTTCCCCTTAACATCTGAGTTACCACTGAAAGCATAGCATAAATGATAGTGGGTGTCTGAGGGTGTTATTACTGAGAAATGTCAAACACATTCAAAACCTTACATTTGAAAACAGGTTTGCATTCCTCCACTTAAAATGACGTTATCATTGGAAACAATAAAAGCTAATTGTTTTGATGTAGAATCTATCAATTGAATCGTTAGAGCAGAACAGAATGGTCGTATTGTAGCCTGAGTACTGTGCAGCCTTTAGTTTCACCAAGTGGAAACATTGTCCATATAATGTGAATACATGTAGAACTAGACATTAAGAGGCCCCTGACATTAGGCCTATTTTAAAAATAGTAGGGGCTTTTAACAGCTTGCCAACCTACAGGCATCCTCTGCATAGCAGTATGAATAGCCTTAAAAAAACAACTCACTCTGCGGTAACGAGAGTCATATTTCTGAACCAAATGCCCTAAATTAAGCCGTTAGTCCCATCTGACTGACCCAAGGGTTGGTGCTGGTGTGACCGGGAGGCTTCCAGGTGTTCAAAGCAGATGTCAAGCTTTCAGTTCATGGCTTGGTGGGGGGAGTGGCCCACGTGAGACAGTATTGTTCAGTTTGAGGAGCGGCATTGTCTCTGGAAGCAGGTAATGGTGTCCATTCTCAGACCAGACCATTAATGTCATTTCATGTAGAGCAGCCATAGCATCTCTGTGACTGCACTCAGTCGGACTGTCAGAACTGGGTGATTCTTAGTGAAATCGTCCAAGGCCATAGACAGAATGGAACCACGTACCAACAAAAGGGACACAAGGTCATCAATGTGTCTCTTTACCATTGGCCTAATTGCACAACAAATTAGTGGGAAAAATGTGGAGCACTAATCCATCATGTGAAATGTTGAGTTAATCTAAATAATTCCTTATGGGTTGAAATCAAAATTAACATTAGAACTAAAGTCAGTCAAAATTGGACTTGCACGGATCAGAATCTAATCAATACACCATTTCCCAGCTCTGTAATGAAAAGGATAACAAGATTAGGTACATTACAGGAGTGTTAAAACACCCAAACATGCACACTTATCTTATTCTAGTAGAGATTAGAGGACAAGGTCTAATGTTGTGAACAAAATGATCAAGTCAAAGTTATTTTGTTTATTGTTATGTACCTAATTTAATTTAATAATTAATCTTGAATTACTAATAACTTTAAAGAAGGCAACAATTTACAATTTGGATGAAGTGATTACTCATCCAAAGTGTGTGTGTGTGTGTGTGTGTGTGTGTGTGTGTGTGTGTGTGTGTGTGTGTGTGTGTGTGTGTGTGTGTGTGTGTGTGTGTGTGTGTGTGTGTGTGTGTGTGTGTGTGTGTGTGTGTGTGTGTGTGTGTGTGTGTGTGTGTGTGTGTGTGTGTGTGTGTGTGTGTGTGTGTGTGTGTGTGTTTGTCTGCCCAAGGTTTAAAACATTTGGGACAGCACAGCAGTGAGAATGTTATGAGAACCAATCTGTTGTTTATACTAAACTTGAAGGAAGCTAGACTGGAACATTTTAAATAAATCAAAACACTTGCACATTAATTAAATACATTTGACATTTAGCTCGAGCTGGGTTCAATACTTTTCTTTATGGTATTTAAAATTGGGCTCGAGTAGAACCCCTGGATTTGGCTTGCAACACAAAGTGATACTGATCTCTGTAGGACTTGGAAGTGTTATGATTCAAAGTGCCTGTGAAAGAGAGGCCCTTGGAAAACAACACCTATTTTGTAACTGTAATTACTTATTTTAAAGAAATTGCAACATTATACTTTTAAAGAAGTGCTCAATTAATTTAACACATTTATTATGCACACAATAAAAACTTCAACAAATATATTGATCCTGGCTTAACCAGCAACCTTTACTCTATTGTTCATAAGCTCGGTTTCAGAAAACTTGTCAGTAGTTTAACAACTATTTGAATTTTAGTATTGTCTATGGAGACCAATTGGTTGATACTAGAAATAATTTGAAGCAGTTTAATAAAGAATGTTAAACTATTTTTAAAACTGTAATTGAACTTCAACTTATATTAATCATCTGATTCCAGTGGCCAGTTGGAACAGAATAATTAACACAGTTTCCATTTTGCAGCGCAAAAGGTTTCAACAACAATTAGTATTATGTCTGAGTCTAGTTCTGTCTTATCTGCTTTGTTTCGGAATGTGTTCAATACATTACGTTTGTATTCATTATTACTATACAATACATAGATTAAGAATAAATGAAACAAATAATACAACATTGACCTACAAAAACAGATTTTGCAACCCTGATCTCCTCAGGCAGGTCTCTGAGGGTCTCGGGGCGCAGGACGGGCATAGGGTTTATACAAGGTCACAAAGATATCTTAACATACCAGCAATACCATCTAAGAATGGATTCTTAAAGCAATATAATCTTATTTTCTTCTTACACCTAGCGCTCACCCTGAACAGTGTGCTTCTTGTTTACATTTTCCCCTGCACACTCAGAGGCAGGACATAAAAACACTTTTTTATTTTTCTCAGGTCATTTACTTTTGGTGAGATAACTAAAGTTTAGTTCATTTTACCCTGTCTATGGACTGATTCATTATTAGTTGTTACAAAACATACACAAGACGGCGGGACAAACCAATATAGACCCCCATACAAACAATCAGACAAACAAAACATGAACTCGTAATAAACACCAGCGCGACAGCAAAGCTCATCCAGCTCAATTTAGTCCGGATTTTAGAGATCTTAGAGGGGGTGGGGAATTAGTGGGGCGTCTTCTCACGCCTCACCCTTGTATACAAGTGATTTATCGGTGCCTGAAAGCCGTCCAAGAGCGGTAACTAGCTTATCCTCTTGCGACAACCACTAGGCTATTTGTTTCTAGTGGCGCTGTGCCCCCCCGATCGGAGCCCACAGACTTTTTCCCTGCCCTTTCTCTCCAAACAACAGCTCAGTTGACTGTAGTCCGTACGACCAGCCTATATATATACTTGCTATCGAGTTCACCTCAAGGTGAAACACAGTTTCCATTTTGCTTGCCACTACACACCTCTGATCAATTAGCCTATAATTTTATGTATGCACTCCTGACCGCCACCTGCTCCAGAGAACCGTGGCGCATCGGGTGATGCACGCACTTCGCGCTGGCCCGTCTAACCATGAGAAAAGCGGTCCTAAACAACGAGTGCTTTTAGACCGTCCCGTTTGAAGGACGGCGGTGCCGTGAGTTAAAACCTATACAATAAGCTGTGACTTTCTCCCTCTCAGCCTGCACTGCTCCAGCCCCACACACACGCAGTGAGGTTTCTTTTACACACACACACGCAAGGCTGCAGCTGGAGCCGTGTTTTTACAGAGAGGTGATAGCAGTAAATATCTCTGGCTGCTTATTTTCAACTGCTATGTTTGGCCGCTAAGACCCTCAAAATCCGGCGATTTGTCCAGTACAAATCTTTTACATTGCTTTCAATTCACACAGAAGCTCCACCTCACTGATGCCCTTTCTTTAAGGTCTCTTTAAACATGAGCTGTGCATGCTTGTATGGCACTTCCGTCCCGAGCAGCACACACAGAGGAAATAAGCCAGGACTGAGTCCCCAGACACTGATTCCCTGGGTTTATTATCCCCAAATGTTCATTAACCAAAAGGAAACGCAGCCGATCAGTTTCACAGGTAATTTTAGGATACTGTCAATTACAGATTATGATAAGGCAATGTCCAAATGTAGATTTGAAAACCACACTTACCAGAATCTGAAGATCTGTTGGCATCCTGCCGACAACGCCAATTTGTAGAGGAAACTTCTGTGTAGCTATGCAGTGGGAGTCACCGACTCAGGAAGGAGACACGGTAGGAGCAGTAGCTTTGATGTCAAACACTGGTGGTTTATTTGGAGTTAACGGTCGGAGGATTCACATCACAAGTCCAAGAGTCAGAGGTTCTGACTTCACGGTAGAGTTGCCACGTCAATTCTGGAGAGCCTCTCTCTTGCCAGCCCATCTAACTGGTTTCGCAGAGAGTAAACAACATATTTGAGGAGATAGCCTAAACAGTGTGGGAACACTGAGCTACTTGCGTCGGACACTTATGACCTCGAAGATTTCACCTTGGAGTCCACAAATACAGAGAAGGAAGTGTCCCAGTGTACCCACAACACAGACCATCTGTGACCCAGTATTGACCGGTCACAGAATGGGAACAATAACATTATTGGCTAAGCAGCCTGTGTCCTTAAAGAAGGTAAACAGACATCAAGGTTTGTCCTGTATGCTACAAATTGGCGTCTATGATAATTATTTCCATAACAATAGTCAATACCGTAACTACGGCTCTATGCTGTGTAAGTACTGGCCATAGTTACTACTGTAACTACGGTTCTAAGCCATGTAAGTACTGGCCATAGTTTATACTGTAACTATGGTTCCAAGCCGTGCAAGTACTGGCCAGAGTTACTACTGTAACTACGGCTCTATGCTGTGTAAGTTCTGGCCATAGTTACGACTGTAACTACGGTTCTAAGCCGTGTAAGTACTGGCCATAGTTACTACTGTAACTACGGTTATATGCCGTGTGAGCACTGGCCATGGTTACTGCTGTAACTACGGCTCTGTGCTGTTCTCTTCTTTAGAAGCTAGTTATCTGGTCTTAAACACGTGTGTTATTTGACTTGATCTCGCTTGATCGTTAGCAGCAGCGCTCGGCTAACGTCTTGCGTATACTGTTAAGCTTCTTTATTTTACCCAGCTAGGTGAAGGCAGTGCTCTCGCTCCCGCTCCCTCTACCGGTAATGCGGATGTAGCTACATCCGTTTTTCTGTTCGGCGAGTAGTAGCACCGCTCTACTCTTCCCGTAGCACCGCTCTACTCTTCCCGTAGCACCGCTCTACCCTTCACCAGCAGGTAGCTGGTGAAGGCTGTGTTCTCGCACCCGCTCCCGGTTACGCTGCATCTGGCATTCGTCTCTAACTCAACCAGTGAAGGCAGTGTTCTCGCCCCCGCTCCTGGTAGACGCTGAACTGCCTCGCTTTTCCGTTAAGCAGGTAGCCGGTGAAGGCTGTGTTCCCGCACCCGCTCCCGGTTACGCTGCATCTGGCGTTCGTCTCTAACTCAACCAGTGAAGGCAGTTCTCGCCCCCCGCTCCTGGTAGACGCCAAACTGCCTCGTTTTTCCGTTAAGCAGGTAGCCGGTGAAGGCTGTGTTCCCGCACCCGCTCCCGGTTACGCTGCATCTGGCATTCGTCTCTAACTCAACCAGTGAAGGCAGTTCTCGCCCCCGCTCCTGGTAGACGCCAAACTGCCTCGTTTTTCCGTTAAGCAGGTAGCTGGTGAAGGCTGTGTTCCCGCACCCTCTCCCGGTTACGCTGCATCTGGCATTCGTCTCTAACTCAACCAGTGAAGGCAGTGTTTTCACCCCCGCTCCTGGTAGACGCTGAACTGCCTTGTTTTTCTGTTAAGCAGGTAGCTGGTGAAGGCTGTGTTCCCGCACCCGCTCCCGGTTATGCTGCATCTGGCATTCGTCTCTAACTCAACCAGTGAAGGCAGTGTTCTCGCCCCCGCTCCTGGTAGACGCGGAACTGCCTTGTTTCTCCGTTAAGCAGGTAGCTGGTGAAGGCTGTGTTCCCGCACCCGCTCCCGGTTATGCTGCATCTGGCATTCGTCTCTAACTCAGCCGGCAGTGTTCTCGCCCCCCGCTCCTGGTAGACGCTGAACTGCCGTGTTTATTAATCCAGCCAGGTGAAGGCAGTGCTCTCGCTCCCGCTCCCTCTGCCGGTAACGTGGGTGTAATTACATCCCTCTTTCTGTTCGGCGAGTAGCAGCAACGCTCTACTCTTTCCATTAAGCAGGTAGCTGGTGAAGGCTGTGTTCCCGCACCCGCTCCCGGCTACGCTGCATCTGGCTACCTACAGAATGGTTCATTCATGTAGCGCCTGTATGGCTTCTCTTGAGCCCGAGGACGGCCACGACTGCTGCCCCTCCTGCCTCGGCCGCCTCTGGCGGTCAGTGGGGACGAAATTCGAGCATCTGAGGGAGGTTCTCACGGTAAACGCCTGCATGAGCTGTAGCTGCATGCCTCGGGCGCTCAGAGTGGCTAGAATCACTGAGGTGGAACGTCTGGCAGCAGCCAACAGACACCTCTCCTTGTCACATCCTCCTCCAGATCAATTCGGCCGTTCCCGGCGACTTGAGGGAGCGATGGCTATGTGTGCTCCCCCCAATAGAAGGACTAGAAACAGGCTGTCCTCTAAAGTGGATCGGCTAGCTGCCGATAGGGGCATGATGAAGTCGCCTCTTGGCCCTTCAGCCTGGGCCCAGTGTAGGGGCTGCTAGTGGGCCGCCTGTCCCCCCGCCCCCCCCATCCTTCGGTTGACGCCCCTCCTTCGATTGGCGCACCTCCTTTGGCTGACGCACCTCCTTCGGTTGACGCACCTCTGTATGAGGACGCCTTGTCGCTGGTACAGACTCGTCGCCAGGTTTCGCTGGCCCAGTCACCACTAACGGAGGCATGTAGGAGAGTCCTCCGTAGCGTACCAGTCGAGCCAGGGGAGCTGTTTAGGTCAGCTGCCCCAGAGCCTTACCGGCGCCCCCTAAGAGGCTCGAGGGGCCGGGGGGCTGGGCCCTGAAATCCCGGGGGCGGTCGTCGGCTGCTTTCCCAGCAGCAGCTCAGTTACTGGGCGGTCTGTACTCACCTTAACCCAGGGGTACGGACCGCAGCTCCGGCTGTCTAATTGACAGTCGTCAGCGATCCGGCAGGGGCCCTAGCTCTGGCCCAAGAGTTGTCCGTCCTTCTGTCCAAGGACGCAATCAAGCCAGTAAGACCCTCTGCTTAGCCCAGGGGGTTCTACTCGGCGTACTTTCTCGTGAGCAAGAAAGTCGGCGGATTTCGCCCGATCTTGGACCTCAGAGGAATCAACAGATTCCTGAAGGTGTTGCCATTCTATATGCTGATCACTGCATATGCACAGGTGGAGTGGTTCTCAACCGTGGACTTGAGGGATGCCTACTTCCACGTGGGCCGGGCAAGAGGGTGCCTTATATTCAGTTCCTCCGGCCCTTGGGCAGACTGGCAGCTGCCTCGGCCGCTGGGGCCTTAGGCCCGCTGTCGTTGCGCCCCATGCAGATGTGGCTGAACAGCCTTCACTTGGACGCCAAGTGGCACAGGCACAGGGAAGTCAGGGTGTCGCAGCATTGCCTCCACTCTCTGTCACGCTGGAGGGGCAGGGCCTATCTCCTGGTGGGCGTGTCCATCTGCGCCATCCCATCCCGCCAGGAGACCATCACCATAGGTGCATGTCTCTCAGGGTGGGGTGCAGTGCGGCAGGGCAGGACCGTTCAGGGTCAGCGGTCTGCCCAGGAGAGTGCGCGCCAGGTCAACGTGCTAGAGCTTCGGGCTGTGCAGCTTGCACTCACGCACTTTCTACCCCAACTGGGGGGCAAGAATGTGCGTGTTCCTTGGGGACAGCATGTACGTTATTGCTTAGACAACAGTTCCTTCTAGATAGTGGACGTTCTCACTCCACTCAGAACTTATGTGGCTGCGATTTCTGCCCGACATGTTCGGGTCGACGGCGCCACGGCGGGGTGCCACAGGTCGGTGTCCCACAGGTCGGTGTCCCACAGGTCGGTGTCCCTCTTTATGAGAAGGGCTTTACGGCAGCGTCCCCCTAGCACCCCGAGGGCTCCGGCTTGGGACCTGTCCCTGCTGCCGGATGCCCTATCATCTCCTCCCTTCGAGCCCCTGGCCCAGGTGGGGCTTAGGTGGCTGCCCACGAAGGCAGCATTTCTGCTTGCCATAGCCTCAGGGAAGCGAGTCGGGGAGTTGCATGTCCTCTCCATAAACAATACATGCCCAATGTGGCATTCCCGCCCGGGGGTCCTTCCACAAACCTGCCCAGTTGGCACGCTTTGACATTCAGGAGTACGGCACGTCGAAGTTGCTGTGCCCTGGGGGTGCCCAAAGGGCATATATCAAGGCTACTGCCTGTATACGGCAGGAGGAACAACTCTTGATTTTGCCCTGGCGGCACTAAAGGAGGTTATGCCCTCTAACCAGTGGCTGCCCCACTGGGTTGTCGATACCATCTCACAGGCTTACGGGGCCAGTGGCCGCCCCCCTGCCATCAGGCTGAGATGCCACTCTACAAGGAGCATCTCAACATCTTGGGCTGCCCTGAGGGTGGTGCCCCTGGAGACCATCTGCGCCGCGGCGTTGTGGGCGTCTTCTGGCACATTCTCCAGTTGTCATCAGGTCAATGTCGCCACTCCCCATTCTTTGGGCGTGGTCCTTTTGCCGAGCTCCGCTGCTTCCAGTGGTGAGCAAGGGCTTGGATTCTTCATGACATTGTTGGTATAAGTCATCCAGTGCTTAAAGCACCGCCTCTGGCGGTCAGTAGGGACGAAATAGAACGATAGTTACGTCTGTAACTACGGTTCTATGAGTCCCGGATGACCGCCAGAGTTCCCTGTCACTCAGAATTCTTGTGTGCTCGCGAGAAGATTCTGGGAACAGATCCTCTGACGACACCGGCTGATATAGCCGGTGTCACGTGGGTCACAGGTGACTTTGTTGTTATTGGTACTCGAGCTGCGCATGCGCGCGATGGACATATCCAGTGCTTAAAGCACCGCCTCTGGCGGTCATCCGGGACTCATAGAACCGTAGTTACAGCCGTAACTATCGTTCTGTTTAAAATACAACCTTCCTCCTCCACTTTTATTTTGACAGTTAAGATATCACCATGTACACTCCTCCTCCGATCGTTCTTTTTTGATTTGTCTTGTTTTTTTATGGCAATATATTGTTTGACATGTAAATGATCGGATGGAATATACCATGATGACATTTGGGATGCGGATTTCTATCTACCCGTCCCCTGTTAAGGAGGAAAATTATGAAGAAATGTATTTATTTTCAATGAGAACTGAGGATGGGAGCTCCAAGTTGCCAACACAAAGAGGACATTTCGTTAGATCTGAGATGTACATTTCTCTGACGTTTGTTTCTCTCTGGGCTACAACAAATTGGGTAGATGAATTGCCAGGGTCAGAAGACCCTGGTTTGGGTGGGATGTTATATTGTTTTCTTTTTGTGTTTTGCGTTTGTGTTAGTTTGTGTTAACATTAGTTTTTATGTTAAATAATAAAAGCAGTGACAATCCCTTTTGTGTATGGGGCCAAAATATACAACATATACAATATAATCCCACAGATATGCAGCAGTCACCAAAACATGAAAATATATTCTTGGAATATTAAAGGCTTGGGAAACCCCATAAAAAGGAATAAAGTATTATCTCTTCTTAAAAAAGACAAAGCTGATGTGGTCTTCTTACAAGAACCCTTTCTCTCAGATACTGAACATCTTAAATTGAAAAGAGATTGGATAGGTCAGGTGTATTTATCATCATATAAAACCCATAGTAGAGGGACAGCTATTGTGATAAACAAAACTTTCCCATTCGAATTAGAAAAATGAGTTACGGACCCAAATGGTCGGTTTGTTTTGGTTGTTGGTACTATTTTTGGAACCCCAATCACCTTTTTAAATATCTATGCTCCCAATATAGATGAACCAATGTTCATGTCAGACATGGTGCTGCTCTTCAATGAAAATTGTAAAGGATTAGGACTGATGGGCGGCGATTTCAACTGCACTCTTAACCCTACATTAGATAAATCTAACCAATCCAAGAGCCACAATCTTAAATCCTCAAAGGTCCTTCAGGGGCTTTGTGCAGAATGCGGCCTAATTGACGTATGGCGTCAACTAAATCAGGATGTCAAAGATTTCACTTTCTTTTCAAATGTCCACAACTCTTATTCTAGAATAGATTATTTTTTTATTCCTTCAAAATATATGCATAGTGTAAAAGAATGTAAAATTGATTCCATTAATATTTCAGATCATGCAAGAGTTTATTTAACTATTCACTTGGAGAGTGGAGAATTGGTATCCAGGCGCTGGAAATTTGATAACTCCTTACTTAGAGACGAAAAATTCAAATTAAAAATGCGAATGTGGATCATTTACTATATAAAAGAAAACAATGACCCCTCTATAGATCCGAATATTATTTGGGAAGCTGCAAAAGCTACTTTAAGAGGACTTATTATCTCATACACATCTTTTAAAAAACGTGAAAAAATTAAGCTCAGACAAGAACTTGAAAGAGAAGTAAACAGATGTGAAGTACTTCATAAATCTGCATCAACAGATGAAAACTGGAAACAATTAAACACAGCCAGAGCTAAATTAAATATTGACTGAACAAATGAAATCATAACACAAATGAATCTTATCAGACAAAAGAATTATGAATTCGGCAATAAACCAAGTAAACTACTTGCCTATCAATTAAAGAAGCAGCAAGCAGAAAGGGCTATAAAGGCAATTCGTCTGAAAGACAACAAGATAACCTACCACCCAAAACAGATTAACCAGACTTTTTATGAATTGTATAACAAATTATACAAATCTCAATGTGATTACTCACGAGATGAACTGGACAATTATCTCCATAACATTAATTTACCTACATTATCTGATTTAGATCAAGAGTATCTAAACTCATCAATTACAGAAGTAGAAGTTTTGGCTGCAATTAAATCTATGCCTTTAAATAAAAGCCCAGGGCCAGGTGGCTTCTCGGCAGAATTATATAAAGAGTTTTGGACTGAACTTCAACCTATATTTATGTCAATGGTTAACAACTTCTCTCACTACAGAACACTTCCTCAATCAATGAATCTTTCATATATTACTGTACTACATAAAGATGGGAAAGACCCCTTGAATTGTTCTTCATTTAGGCCTATAAGCCTCTTGGATCATGATTATACGATTATCACCAAATTATTAGCAAAACGACTGGAAATTATTTTACCTAAACTAATTAGTCCTGATCAAACAGGTTTTGTCAAGGGCAGATACTCTTCTGATAATATAAGGAGACTTTTGAATATTATAAACCATTTGGACACCTGTCAGAAGCCATCTCTGCTTCTTTCTTTAGATGCAGAGAAGGCTTTTTGACAGGGTTGAGTGGAATTTTCTTTTTGCTATCTTGAACAGGTTAAATATGGGCTCTCGGTTCATAGAGTGGGTCAAATCAATTTATAAAAATCCTAAAGCAGCGGTTATCACTAACTGCAGTTCCTCAGATTTGTTCCACTAACAAGGGGGACAAGACAGGGATGTCCACTGTCACCTTTGTTTTTGCAATTGTAATTGAACCACTGGTGTCATGTGTGCGAGACAACATAAGTATTAAAGGAGTGAAGATTAACGATGAACACAAAATGTCTCTGTATGCTGATGATATCACTCTTTACTTAACAGACCCAGAAAATGCAGTACCACACTTGCACGACACGATAGAGCAATTTGGAAGATACTCAGGATATAAAATAAATTTTAAGAAATCGAATGCTTGTTTCTTAAATATGACGCCAACAGCAAATTTGGAAAAGTCTTGTTCTTTTAATTTGTCACCAGGTGGCTTTAAATACTTAGGAATAAATATAACACCACACCTGGATAATCTGTAGAGAATTACAATCCACTCATTGACAAAATCAAACAGGATTTATCTAAATGGTCAACATTACCAATATCACTGCTAGGAAGAATCAATGTCATAAAAATGAATATTCTACCGAGATGTATTTTTTCTTTTTCAAATGTTACCATGCTATTTATCCGCTGACTATTTTAAATCTCTCAATAGACACATCTCAAAATGTATCTGGTGTAATAAAAAACCAAGAATCAAGTTACTTACTCTTATGATACCAGAAACTACGGGTGGTCTTGGTCTTCCCAACTTTCAACACTACTTCTGGTGGGCTCAATTAAGAAATGTACTATCTTGGTCTCTGGGAAAAAAGGATTCACTATGGGTTCAGATAGAAGCCAATATCTTTGACCCGTTGTCAGTGGAAACTCTTATATTTGTTAAAGACTTCAATACGGTGAAAAATATGGCCAAATGTTTTACAGTGGTCAATACACTTTTAGCCTGGAGGGACTGTACAAAAAAAGCTCATGTTAACTCAGGTATTTCGATCTTTTCTCCTATTTTGAACAATCCTGATCTTAGCAAATATTTGTTGTCAATTGATATAAACAAATGGACGAAAGCAGGTATAAAGCAATTGAAACATTTGTTCCACAAAGATATAACATTGAAATCATTTAATGATTTAAGAGCAGAATATGACATTTCAAATAAGGATTTTTTCAGATACCTGCAAATTAGGAACGTGATCCACTCAATTATTAAAAGCAATAAATTGAGATCGGGATTGTTGGAAGAGGAGGAGATATTGATGTCATCGAGCACGATCAAAGGTAAAATTAGAGAATTTAATGCAGTTTTTTCTAAAAGAGCTCAGTCATCCTTTCCAACTTTAAAAAAGATCTGGGAAAAAGACTTAGGGATACAGATAGATGAAACTACTTGGCTGAATATCTGTGAAAGAACACATTTTCCATTCATAAGCAATAAAATCAAAGAAGCAAATTTTAAATTTCTCAACAAATGTTACCTCACACCCATAAAGATGCATACAATTTCCAAAGAAAACTCTTCAAAATGTCCGAGATGTAAAGTAAAAGAAGGAACATTTATGCATCTGTTTTGGGACTGTGATCTCTTGAAACATTTCTGGGATTCGATTCATGCGCTCACAAAAGCCGTTTTAGGCATCGAAATGAGCCAAAATCCATGTTTTTTCCTGTTAAATGACATGCCAAACTTTAAACTGAACCCCAAACATTACAGAATACTAATCACAATAACATATTTTGCCAAGAAATTTATACTTTTACTCTGGAAGAATGAACGTCCTCCAACATTTAAACTTTTCATTGATCAGATAACACATTTTTTACCTGGAGAAAATGACATTGGAAAAATATAATCGTGGACATATCTTTCAAGCTCTACATTACATTACATTGCATTTAGCTGACGCTTTTATCCAAAGCGACTTACAATAAGTGCGTTCGACCAACAAAATACAAACTTGAAGAAAACAGAATCATATAAGTACATCAGGTTTCATAGAGCAAAAACATTTCAAGTGCTACTCAACTAGCTTTAGGTAAGCCAGTCCTTTATTAGTATATAAGTGCTTTGTTAATAGTTCTATTGCTCGAAGTGGAGTCGAAAGAGATGAGTTTTCAGTCTGCGCCGGAAGGTGTGTAAGCTTTCTGCTGTCCTGATTTCAATGGGGAGCTCATTCCACCATTTTGGAGCCAGGATAGCAAACCCACGTGTTTTTGCTGATGGGAACTTGGGTCCCCTTCGCAGCGAGGGTGCAGCGAGCCGTTTGGTTGATGCAGAGCGGAGTGCACGTGCTGGGGTGTACGGTTTAACCATGTCCTGGATGTAGGAAGGGCCAGATCCATTCGCAGCATGGTACGCAAGTACCATTGTCTTGAAGTGGATTCTAGCAGTTACCGGAAGCCAGTGGAGGGAGCGGAGGAGCGGAGTGGTGTGGGAGAATTTAGGAAGGTTGAAGACCAGACGAGTCGCTGCATTCTGGATGAGCTGCAGAGGTCGGATGGCACATGCAGGTAGACCAGCCAGGAGGGAGTTGCAGTAGTCTAGGCGTGAGATGACGAGAGCCTGGACCAGAACCTGCGTCGCTTTCTGGGTCAGCTGGGGACGCATCCTCCTGATGTTGTAAAGCGTGTATCTGCAGCAGCGGGTTGTAGCAGCTATGTTTGCAGTGAAGGACAGGTTGTTATCTAGGATCACACCCAGATTCCTTGCAGTCTGAGTCGGGGAAACAATAGAGGTGCCGATGTTGATTGTTAGGTCAAGAGTGGGACAATCTTCAGTCTTGTCAAGGTTGAGCTTGAGGTGATGAGCAGACATCCACTGAGAGATGTCAGCTAGACAAGCAGAGATGCGTGCGACGACCTGGGTCTCTGAGCGGGGAAAGGACAGAATTAGTTGGGTGTCGTCAGCGTAGCAGTGGTATGAAAAACCATGCGGGCTAATGACTGATCCGAGCGAGTTTGTGTACATGGAGAAGACGAGGGGACCAAGAACAGAGCCCTGAGGGACCCCTGTAGTTAATTGACAAGGGTCGGACTCCGACCCTCTCCAAGTAACCCTGTAGGTGTGGTCTTTGAGGTATGAGGTGATGAGGGAAAGTGCAGAGCCTGAAACTCCAAGTTCTTGGAGAGTGCGAAGGAGGATCTGATGATTCACCGTGTCGAATGCAGCAGACAGGTCCAAAAGGATGATGACAGAGGAGAGGGAGGCTGCTTTAGCAGTGTGCAGTTCCTCAGTGACAGCAAGGAGGGCAGTTTCTGTGGAGTGACCTGCCTTGAAACCAGACTGGTGCAGATCCAGAAGGTTGTTCTCATGGAGATAACAGGAGAGTTGTTTAAAGACAGCGCGTTCAAGTGTTTTAGACAGGAACGGGAGGAGAGAGACAGGCCTGTAGTTTATAACATCAGACGGGTTGAGAGTGGGTTTCTTTAGGAGAGGGTTTACTCTTGCCTCCTTGAGACTGTTTGGAAAGTGACCAGAAGTTAGAGAAGTGTTGATGAAATGGGTGAGAAACGGTAGAATATCAGGAGCGATAGTCTGAAGGAGGTTTGAAGGGATAGGGTCCAGAGGACAGGTGGTAGGGCGGGCAGAGGTAATGAGGGTAAGAACCTCACTTGGAGAGAGAGGGGAAAAGGAGGTTAGTGTGTGGGTGGAAGGAGGGTCTGGTGACCCAGCGGTGAGTAAAGGTGAGTCAGAAAAAGAAGAGCGAATATCATCAACCTTTTTTTCAAAGTGGGTAACAAAGTCGCTTGACAGAAGGGAGGAGGGGGAAGGGGGCTTTGGGGGGGGTCCAGGAGGGAGGAGAAGATGGAAAATAGTTTTTTTGGGATTGGAATAGGAAGATTGGATCTTATCTTGAAAGAAAGTGCTTTTTGCCTGAGAGATCGAAGCAGAGAAAGAGGAGAAGAGAGCCTGATAGGTTAGGAGGTCGTCTTGGTGTTTGGATTTCCACCGTTTCCGCTCTGCTGCCCTAAGGACGGTTCTATTAGCACGCAGTGCATCATTTAGCCAGGGAGCAGGAGGGGACTGACGAGCCTGCCGAGATGTGAGAGGACAGAGAGAGTCCAGAGAGGATGAGAGAGTAGAGAGGAGAGTTTCTGCAGCAGAGTTTGGAGGTAGGAGTTGGAATGAGTCAGAGGAAGGGAGGGCTGAGAGCACCGATGAGGCAAAGGTAGAGGGGGAGAGGGAACGAAGGTTACGGCGGACAGGTGCAGGATGAGAAGAGATTAATTTGTTATGTTTGGAAAGGGGTAGAGAGAATGAAATGAAGAAGTGATCGGATGTGTGGAGCGGGTTTACAGAGAGGTTAGAAGTAGTGCAGTTCCTTGAGAATATGAGATCAAGGACATTGCCAGCTTTATGAGTTGGTGGGGATGGAGACAGTGAGAAAGCAAAGGCGGTTAACAGAGATGTTAGTTCGTCTATCTTCCCTGTCTGGAGGTTGAAGTCTCCGAGAAGTACAGCGGGAGGGCCAGTTTCAGGGATGTGTGAGAGGAGATTATCTAATTCCTCCAAGAAGTCCCCCAAGGCGCCTGGTGGACGGTAGAGAACAACAATGGTTAATTGTATAGGATGGGTTACTGTGACGGCATGGAATTCAAAGGTGGAAGGAGTGAAGTTAGGTAGCTTGAAGAGGGAAAAGCTCCATTTGGGAGAGAGCAGGAGACCAGTGCCACCTCCTCTGCCAGTGGGTCTGGGTGTATGGGAGAAGGAATATGCTTTGGAGAGAGCTGCTGGGGTGGATGTGTTGGATGGAGTGATCCACGTCTCAGTGAGAGCAAGGAAATCCAGAGAATGCAGGGAGGCGTAGCCAGAGATGAAGTCAGCCTTAGGAACAGCTGACTGGCAGTTCCACAGGCCGCCTGAAACTAGATGTTGGATGTCAGTGGAGCATGTGGGATAGACGAGAGCAGGCCGGTTATATCGATTACGAGATACACGGGGCCAGTGATAATTGCGAGAAGACACATGAACAGGAATGGAGAAAATACACATGATTATAGCATGAGGGGCTAAACAACCAAATAAAATAAAACACCAGCGATACTTAGTTCAATCAAAGTAGGATTTGCCTCCTCTTTGCCACCCTCGTGACTCCCGCAGGACTCCAATGTCTTTGTCAGTCTTACTCCCGCAGGACTCTATTGTCTTTGTCAGTCTTCGTCTGTCTGACGCTCCAGGAAAAGTGCTACCTAAAAATGGACACCTGATTGCTGAGTTCTCACAGCTGTGGGGCCACGCACCTTTAATTAGTTAACTCTCTACAGCTGGTGGCCCTCAAAAGGAAATCTAGACTGGCTCCCTCCTGAGTTGATATTGTGTCTTTTCAGTGGCCCAATGGTTTTACAATTACATTAAACCCTAAGTTATAAAGTTATGAGTTTAACCCTTAATACAGTTACACCTACTCAATAAAGCTCTTAGTATTCTACAAATGTTTAAATCAAAGTTAACTCTAGCAGTCAGTTAGTTCAGTTTTAAGGTTTCAGTCAAATTACTTGTCCCAAGTTTCTGCCTGACAGATAGTGTAGCGGTTTTGAGATTTAAAATCACAATTTCAGTCAGATCAACTACAGAGCATGTATACAGAGTACACACACTGAAACAGAGAAGTCTAAAGACAGAATGTTACTCACACAATTCTAGAAGTCACCAGTTGTTATCCTGTCAAAATCGAGTTGCACACTGTTGCCATTGTTTTCTTATTTGGAAAATATATCTGAGATATGACCAGTGATGGAATGGTGCACTCTGTGGCTATTTTTCCTGACGGCCGGAAATACTAGTTGTGTTGTCATTGTCTATATTGCCGCTGTATTGTATATTTAATTGTATAATTATTTGTTTGTTTTACTTTGATGTGGGTTTATTTATTTTTTTCTTTCCATTTTATGTTTATCTTCATGGCTCTGTTGTTTAAGTTATATTGATAAGCATTTTTTTTTTTTTGCGGAGGAAGGGGGGAGTGTAGTGAGTGTACTGTGGTACTGTGATATTACAATATAAATGAAATGGCATCGATTACTGTACACTATAATGAAATAAAAAGACTTGTAAAAAAAACAAAAACAAAACACTGGTAGTTTATTACAAGTCAAACGGCCGGATAATTCATATCACAAGTCACAGCAGCAAAAGGTTCTGACTGCACGGGTGGGTTGTCATGTCAATTCTGATCAGCCTATCTCTCGATAGACCTTTCAACTAGTTTACAGAGAGTTAATCAGCATATTGGGGGAGGCGTAAACATCTGTGGAGCTACAGGAGATATCCCCCAACTAGAAATACTCAATCACTTGTCAGTGGTGTTTAGAAGCCAGCATTCTCACTGTAATGGCAATTTCCTTTTCCTATGTCCTATATATTTTTGCCGTTACTTTCACAGAAGGGTTGAAAAGTGATCCAGACGCAGACACAAACAGATGATTTTCCGGTCCTTAGTTGTGATTTATGATGATGTTTATTCGTCTTTACATACCAGGGTTAATTTAGCGTTCTAGTGATTCTATGAGCATCTGCCGGGCTGTTGGAATCGGTATGCTCTTCTCCTACTGTGTCCCCCCATCTCCTGTCACCTATGACCTCCTTATATACACCCGGTGCAGCTAAACCCCGCCACCCAGTGTTCATAAATAATATTGCACTATACATATAACTTAAATAAACTGACACACCAACATCACCCACAAAATGGCTCCTACACACCGGCCCCTAATTGGCTTTAGTATGAAAACAAAAACAATTACCAATAAATAATAAAGGAGCTATACAAATGGTGTGTATGTGTTAGCATGTAATTCTTAAATAATTTTTAGTTTATTTTCTTCTCCCTTATTTTAAGGGTCATCAGTCTTTGCTGTTCTTAGGTTGAAGCAGTCGTGTTGCCATCCCGTCCAGCGCCGAGAGAACCTGTGGGTTATATTTTCACCCAATTCCAAGCCTCTCCTTATAGGGCTCCTGCATTGATGAGTCAGTCACTTCTTCAGGTCTGTCACTTGGGTTCAGCCGGTGCCCTGCTACCATAGCAGCAAAATCGCAGATGAGCTGCTCGGTAACGTGTTTGTTGTTAGGCAAGCTGGGATTTTCTTGTCTGAATGGCAAGTCTAGGCAGTAGTGGCCATTTGACATTTTCACTTTCTCGGCCACAGGCTTGGCTTCTTCCTCAGGCACTGCGTCAGATTGGTGTAACTCGACATCTGCTGTGAAGTCAGGCATGCTGTGACAGGAGTCTGAAGTCGGCTGGCTTTCAAAAGGCTCGTCTTCTGCCTCTTCATAGTAATCACCTGAATCCCGACCCTCATCTTCTTCTTCTTGGGGGGCCTCAGTTTTGCCTTCAACATCCCTATCACTGTCTCCTTTGGCATCTGCTACAACATCGCCATCCTCTTTGGCGTCTGCTACAACATCGCCATCCTCTTTGGCGTCTGCTACAACATCTCCATCCTCTTTGGCGTCTGCTACAACATCGCCATCCTCTTTGGCGTCTGCTACAACATCTCCATCCTCTTTGGCGTCTGCTACAACATCGCCATCCTCTTTGGCGTCTGACATGTTTGCAGAGTGATTCATAATGTTCAGGAATTGTTTGTCTTCTCTGGACATTTCCTCTGTTTCCTTGCTTGTATTTTCCTTGAAATCATGCTTGTATTGTTTGACCAATAGCTCCACTAGGTGTACCATGGCTATCCGATTAACAGCAGCAGCAGGGTGGCCATTAGCATCTCTGCTGTCGTTGCTTCCTTTTAGGGGACCATAGAAGACCCACCCCAGTAGGGTCTTTACAGCGTACGGTCCTTCTCCTTGGCTATTGATCAGCTCCCAAGGTTCCAATACCGTAGGAGAATTTGTCCCAATGAGTAGGTCAATGCCAGAAGCAATTTCATTAATTTTGATGTCCTTTAAGTAAGGCCATTTTTCCAGATCTTCTTGTAGAGGAATATTGTGCTTGGAAACAGGCATGGTTTTATGTGTAAACACATCGGATAGTTGAAGGAAATTGTTTTCGTCCAGACTCGATATTTCCAAACCTGAGATATGATGACTAGACACAATCTTTCTCTGATTCATTGTCTTTAGGAGAATGTTAGTCCTTTGTCCTGTAAGGTTTAGCCTCCTCATTAAACTTTCTGAGCAAAAGGTGGATGAACTTCCATGGTCCAGAAATGCATAAGTTTGTAACACTTTGTCCCCTTTGTGGCTCTTTACTTGTACTGGTACAATGGAGAAGATGGAGTTTTCATCACCGGCCCCAATGTGACCACATGTATGAGGTGAGATGACACTATTACTTTCCATTGGCTTCCCATTCTGTTTTGTGTGTTCTGCTTCCTCTCTTTTGCCTTTTTGTTCAATGTGGAGTATTTCAGGATGACTTTGATTGCACACATAACATGTCAAACGACTGTGGCAGTGTTTGCTCATGTGTCTTATTTTTAGGCATCCGAAACACACCCCTTTTCCTTTCAAAAAGTCAATTTTTTCTCTGTGTGTTTTCTTCAGGATGTGTGGACACTGCTCCAATGAGTGACCACTTCTTCTGCAGAACAAACACACATGTAGGGAGTTGTGGCTTGATGGAGGTATTTTCATTCCATTCGTTGTTACATGTTCTAGCACTGGTGTTCTTGGGCAGGTAATAATTGTTGCAAAACTACTTGCTCTTAGGCTTGGTTTTCCCTTTGAAAAGGTAGAGATAACAGTTTTGATAGCTGCAGTTGGTTTATCATCCTGGATGCTTCCAAACAGAGGATCTGACAGTATCTTCACTTGCCTTTCTATAAAGTTGACAAGGTCAGGAAATGTAGCTCGATGCCCACGCTCTTCCTGTAGCTGACATGCTCTATTCCTCCACTTGTCTCTGAATTTGTAGGGTAGTTTCTGAAGTATGTGTTTCATGTTTGAAACAACATTCATTTCATCCATATAGGTGAGATGTTCCATTGCATTGCAACAACCTCTTAGGAACAAAGAGAAGGCTTGCAGTGCTTTCACATCTTCAGCTTTGATCATTGTCCAGGTAAATGCTTTGTTCATGTATGCAGTGGCGATCTTATGTTCATTACCAAAGTGCTCTTTAAGCAGCTGTTTTGCCCTTTGATAACCTTGAGCTGGAGGCAGATGTTGGCAGCTGCGCACTAGGTCCTGTGGTTGTCCTCTAGTGTATTGCTCTAGGTAATGCAGGCAGTCACTTTCATCATTAGTTTTCCGCTCTACTCCTCTTTCAAATGCACGGATGAAAGCTTCAAACTGCAATGGGTCACCGTCATAAACAGGAATGTCTCTTGGAGGTAAAGTAGAAGTGAGATGTTGTTGAGCCAGCATAGCAGTGTTGTCATTTTGCCTCTGGATTAGGTTATAGATGTCACCTTGATTACCATTGTTGATTACAGGTGGTGTGATGTCAACATGTCCCCGCACATGTGTCTGTATACTTTGTCTGGGAATAGAGGTTTGGGCTTGATGAGGCAAGAATTCAGTGGCCTGTACGTTAAATCTTGCTGTAGGGTTTCTGTAGTAAGAGCTCATCCCATCTGATGCTCTAGAGGTGTGTCTTGATCCCATGCTGAGCACGTTTAGCCTGGCATTGGCTTCTGCCAGCTTAGTTTGTATATCCAGTTGTTCCTTTTTCCGTTTCACCTGTTCTTCCTGTTGTTCCAACTGTTGTTCCTGTTGTTGTTCCAACTGTTGTTTCTGGTGTTTTAATTGTTCCCCTTCTACATCAAGCTCATGTTGTTTGTTCAGTGCTGCCGCCCTTTCGATTAAAGCCGCCCTTTCTGCCTGGGCTTTAATTCGAGCAGAAGAGGTAGATGATGCGTGTGATGAACCAGGTTTGTGTTTTGACTGAGGGTGTGATGCCTTTGAAATGCTGTCATCAGGTCCGATGTCATCTGAGCTGACACTTTGTTCTATGGCACTTCCCACAATAGAGTGTCTAATTGCCTGTCCACTCTCAGATAACCACACATTTGCATCTTGTATAAATCCATCAAATATATGCATCTTTTCTTGCAGCCACTGCCTTTGCTTTCCCATTTCTTCTTCAGGCAGTTGAAGGTCAGTTAATGATTTGTGATTTTCTTTTAGTTCATCACACAACTTCTTAAATTCAACCAGTTTCAACTGTATTTCCTTTGCATTGTCTTCTGAGCTCATAAGCTCTTTCAGTACTTCCATTAACTTCTTTACTTGTTTGTAACTGAAGTTTCTTGCTTTTTGGCAGTTTGCAATAAATAATTCCAATCCTTTGGCAGTGTGAGTGATAATCCTTTTTTCTCTCACAGATTGCAGTCCAACAGCGCCATCTTGTGACGTGACGTCAGATGTCTCAGATGTCACAGACATGATTAATGTTCACTGTCCCTTTAAGTTTCGTTCTCAGGAATTGTCCGTTAGCTGACAGGGCGCTGTGTCAAACAGCTGACAATGTTGCAGCACCACATCTATTTACTAAGCCATTGTCCAATACAGCTTAATATCTCCAAAACAATCTACTTATCATGCTGCACGGTGCACATACCCGGCCGCTTTCCCAGTCCTCTCTCAGCCTCTTCGGTCCTCGCAGGTGGGAACAATCTCCAGCTGATTGTGGCGTGTGCAGCTGATCCGTGATGAGAAGTCGATGGTGCAATAATCCAATTATTTGTTTTCCCCGAAAACGATCCTTAATCCAATTTGAAGTGAATCCAATTGTCCAGTTTCACTCAAAAGTACGATTCCACTTAATGTAATGGCAATTTCCTTTTCCTATGTCCTATATATTTTTGCCGTTACTTTCACAGAAGGGTTGAAAAGTGATCCAGACGCAGACACAAACAGATGATTTTCCGGTCCTTAGTTGTGGTTTATGATGATGTTTATTCGTCTTTACATACCAGGGTTAATTTAGCGTTCTAGTGATTCTATGAGCATCTGCCGGGCTGGTGGAATCGGTATGCTCTTCTCCTACTGTGTCCCCCCATCTCCTGTCACCTATGACCTCCTTATATACACCCGGTGCAGCTAAACCCCGCCACCCAGTGTTCATAAATAATATTGCACTATACATATAACTTAAATAAACTGACACACCAACATCACCCACAAAATGGCTCCTACACTCACAGTCGTAAACCCTCCCTATGCCCTGTAGGTCAAGCTGTAAAACCTAGTATCAACATACGACTGCATCAACACATTCCTTACGGAAGATAAGTAAATGTTAAATACTTAGGAGTAAGGAAGAATTATTATTTGACACTTAGGAAGAGAGAATAAATATTCTCTAACACCCTCCATAGTAGCCTACATAATAGATGTTTTCTGCTATCTTTGATGAATGATAAAGACAATTTTACCATTAGTTCTTAATGATATTGACTGCGGTCAACTCAGCCGTCTCTCGCATTTGTTTGGTCAAATGAGCAGCTCTTCATTTTGGAGTGCGCGATTAATAGCGTCTTTACGGTAATCGCAGAGAAGGGGCACTGACGGTAGTTCAAGATCTTATGCTATATTTGATGAGGGATAAAATGATTTTTAGCCATAAGTTCTTAATAAAATTGGTACCGTTGGACTCAGTACTTGTTAAACTACTACCACAAATATAATGAAGTACTTTTACTGTATTTGAGTAATACTCTGTCAAACTCCCCTCCAGAGTACAATAATGCATGTTTTCTGCCCTCTTTGATGAAAGATAAAATGATTTTTTTGCAATAAGTTCACCCCCCCTCGCTACACTGACCATTAGACCATTTAGTAAGGTAAAAACCAAAAGGGCAAAAACGCCTCTCAGACGATCTTCCGTTTACTTTTTTAATAAATAAAAACAAATGGTCCGTAGATACACGGATTCATCTCCCTCCATCGTGTTGATTTGAATCCTAAGTTCTGAACATGAGCCCGCCCCGCTCGACCTTCTGAGCCAATCACAGCGTGATAATGACCTGCCTTCCGTTTCAACCATACTCCTTCCGTTTCCACTATACTTTCTTTCACACATACATACATTCTTCTCTTGCATGCACATAGTGTCTTCATACATACATACATTCTTCTCTTGCATACATACATTGTCTTCAGACATGCATATATTATTTATAATATTAAATGTAAACATTGAATGAATGTGCATGAGAGCAAAATGTATAAATATGAGCATTAAAATATATGAATATGAGAACAAAATGTATGAATGTGACAGTGAAAATGTGTGTATGTAAAAGGAGAATGTACGTGCGTGAGAGGACCAGTATGAATTACGGCCTGTACGGCCCCTCATAAGACGCAGCTAGTGTGCATATTCATGGAGAGACATCCTGTTTATTTGTGTTATTAAAAAGTTTAAGAATATCACTAGGCACTAGAAAAAAATGTTTTACGTGGTTTCACTTTAGTCGGGAAGTATTTCAAACTGAATGTGTCCAAATGCTTTCCAAAAGTCCTTCCATCACCTTCAACCCTTTAGAGCTCTGCATTCTTTGATCCACTGCTAAAGAATAAGATGTGCTGTGCATTAAAGCAACAATATGTAACCTCTCCCCCTAAAATAACAACAATTATGTTTACATTTTGATGCTGGACGAACTTGTATTATGGAGTCAGTACTTTTAATCTAAAGTTAGTAAAGGAATCAAGGATGTACAAACCGAGGAATGATAACAGACAATAGTGCGTATATTCATGAAGTGTGGTTCATTTGTTTATAAGACTAGAAAATCACTAGAAACATCTTTTAAATGTGTTAATGCCGCTTTACTTTGGTCAAGAAATTAATACAATGGATCGTTGCCCACTTATTTCCACAGTCCTGCCATCACCTCCAACTCTTTAGACTTGAAAGCTGTGCGTCAGCGCGGTGCCTTGCTCAAGGGCTCTGAATATAAAGATGTGCTGCCCAGATTACAATATTATGTTACTCTCCCTTACAACAAAAGCTTAGGATTTGTGACATCTTGGATAACTCGTAACCTGACACTACTATATTGAATACAAATACAGCTTCTCATCATTGTGATGCCGTGCTGACCTGGAATAGGGAGTTCTGCAATATGTAACTTTCATGAGTGAGTCATACAATCTGTAGCTAGAAGTGGAAAGATCGCATTGTTTTTATTGAGAAATGCTTCCTGGTTTTCCTCTGATGTACTAATTTGCTTAAAATAGAGTGCCTTGCAAAAACAGTCTTCCGATTATTTCATTTTGTTGCATCACAACCCGGAATTAAAATGTATTTTTGTGAAGATATTCACTGTAAATCAAATGGCTTTTATGTGATAAGTCTAACAGGTGAAGTGGAATGAAACATTTAAATAAAACAACAAGTGTGTGCAGATCGCTGTGAAGCCTGTGTAACATGTGGTGCTTTCTTCAGAAGTCTCATGACTTAGTTTAATAAAGCCCACCTGTGTGCAATGTAAGTGTCACATGATCAAACGGGGCACCATTAGAGCTAGTATGGCTTAATGGAAACCACGAGAAACCTGTGGGGAGAGGAGCCGGCAGAAAGGCAACCAGAGGCAACAAAGAGAATGTCCAAAACACATTTAAACTTTGAACTAGGGCTGCACGGTATTGAAAAAAACTGACATCGCGGTTTCCCCCCCCCCCCCCCCCCTGCGGTATATATTGCGTTTTTTTTTTAAACCTGTTAAACCCCAAAGTCCCGGCGGGTACTTTACTTTTTTTTTCACGACAGTGTCTCAGGGGATCGTAATATTTAAGAACCTATTAATGTGTTATACCAGATTAACGGAAATAATCTCAGCTAACTGACGATACAAACCATTTTATACCAAAACAAAACACAAGTCTCATAAGAAGCATCTAAATTACCCCTGAGCGAAAAATGCTAACGCACTTTGGCACAGAACTCAAGATAAAGGTACCCTTATTATTACTTATCGTAGCTGCACTTACAAGATATCCGATTAAAGATGAGGTTCCACAGATTATTTAGGTGTATAGTATCATCACTGAGTGATCTGAACTCGGACAGGGGAAGCAAACACAGACATCACAACACGTACCTTTACGTAGCTTCGAGGGGAGATGTCTCACCGTAGCTGTCAATCTGATCAAAAGACGTGCTCAATGGCATTAAAACGAGAAAGAAAAAACGCGGCTGAATCGGTTAATCCATAGGTTTTTAACGTCTCTGTATAAAAAAATGATTTAATTTATAATCCATAATTCCATTTTTATGTAAATATCGCAGAGCAAAAGTTAGCTGCTAATGGTAGCCACCATAGTGGCTGCTGCTTCCGGTCTTGGCAATGCGGAAGTCTCTCACACACACATTACCAAATAAGGACTGTGATTTCCCCTCGATTCCATTGGCTCTGACGGTGAGAAAGAGATGTCACATGTCAAAATCCAGCAAGGTGGGCCAGAGATATGGAAAATCCACCCAAATGGCCCCAAAAGAGGGTTTTTTTTGTGCTAAATCTGTCTAAAAAGGTCAAATATCAGGGGAAGTTCTACACACACCAACAAATAAGGAGTGAGAGTGACGACGCGTAGCCAAAACCGGAAGCTGCATACCACCAAGGTGGCTACCATTAGCAGCTAACTTTTGTGATCCGATTTTTACATAAAAATGGAATTATGGATTATAAACAATTGCTTCAAAGCCACAGATACATCATCAACCTATGGATCAACTGATTCAGCCGCGTTTTCTCTTTCTCGTTGTAATGCCATTGAACACGTCTTTTGATCAGATTGACAGCTACGGTGCGACGATCTCCCGTAAAAGGTACGTGTTGTGATGTCTGTGTTTGCTTCCCCTGTTGCGAGATCGGATCGCTTAGATACTATACTTAAATAATCTGTGGAGTCTCAGCTTTAATCGGATATATTGTATGTGCAGTTTCGATAAGTAATAAGGGTATCTTTATTTTGAATTCTGTGCTAAAGTGCGTTAGCATTCTAAAAAAAAAAAGAATAAAACCGCACGTCCCTGCGGTGTGAATACCGCGGTTATCGCCATGACACGGTATATCGTTCAGCCCTACTTTGAACGCTTTATTCCATTTTTACCAAGCACTCCTTAAGCAAGGCACTGAACCGCTAACTCAAACCGGACACTGAGACGTAGCAGCCCGTTTGTTTGAAAGCTACCGTTTGATTCATGCATGTATTCGTTCTGTAGATACTGACATAGTGGAAAGTGAACCTGCCCTGTGTGTCTGATTGACGCAGAGGCAGCAGAGGTTACTAGGCATTAAGGCAGACAGGAAACGTCAAACCAAATGTTCCTGAAACATGCATTGGTTCCAGAAAGTCGCTACAACTAAAAGCAGCCCTCCTATTTAATGGTTTATTCAAATGATTGACACCACTTTGAAAACTAAAGTCAAACATCCATAATAATCCCATGCTACAGTGTGCATGCCAATCTGCTGCATGTGTGTTTTCCAAGAGTTAACGATGAAGCTGGCATTTTAACTGTAAGCAGAAAACAAAATAAAACAAAGGTAAAGATGTGCATGTTCTTTTCTGGGGATCCATGTCTGAAATGACATTTACTTTGTGGTTGTTATTGAAGTGCACAGCATGCGTGCGTTTCAGTGTGAAATCCTAATTTTGAACAGTCGTAGGATTTAATCGTGAAATGCATTTTACTGCCCAAGCACAACAGAAACAATTCAGATTTAACATGTTTTATTTTTCTCATTCGTCACTTTCAATTCCATCGTATACAGGCAGTTGAACTCAGGCTGTAACCGCTGAGAAATGAGCCAGCGCCTGAACGTCACGCTGACACCGAGACATGACAGAAGTGGAGGTGGGGGCACTGCTCATGTTTAAGCCCTCTGCGTCAAATATAATTACATTCAAAAGAAATTAGGCGACAAAAAAAATTAAGACTTTTTCTAGAAATCGAGCAGAACATGACATGACGTGCTTTGGTGGTGATTTTGGCAGCAGTGCTTCTCTTTGCACCGGACCTCTCAGTAAACACATCCAGAAACAGCATCTCATCCTGTGGTAAGAGCTACACAGGGCAGCGCTAAAGCAAATCCATTGGAATAAGGCCGCTGTACACTTAACCGTTTAGTTTGTAATCACCTTCCACCTCGAGACAGAGGGGCTCAGATAGAGACGCATCAGGGTGGGCTTTATTCCATAAAGGGACAGGGAATGACAGAGTAAGTCTAACAGCCACTGTAGAAATGTTTCAGAAGAGTGATGATGAGGAGGAAGAGGAGGCGGAGGTGGTCTGAAGGTATTGGCGTTTGAGCATTAAAACTAAGATGGTGTCAGCTGAAGAACAGGGCTGGACTTTGCTTTAGAGGCCCCCCCTTCGCCCGATATTAAAAGGGGAAGAAACACAATCGTCTCTGTCCCTGAAAATCTGACACATGGGGTCCAAAATGTAAACACCAATCTATCCACACTTCCTCTCCCCCCCAGGGGTGGGCGCTCAGTAGCGGTAGTGGTCCGGTTTGAAGGGCCCCTCGGTGGGCAGACCCAGGTACTTGGCCTGTTTGTCTGACAGCTTGGTCAGCTTCACCCCCAGTTTGTCCAGGTGGGCGGCGGCCACCTGCTCGTCCAGCTGCAGAGACAGAAAGGTCACATTAATCATGTGCATCCTTATAGTTCTGATGTGGTTACTGATGCAGTTGGGTTCAGGCTCTTTGAGGATAGGACATCATGTTTTACGGTTGTCCTACCTTGCATGCTTTGCTTTGGAAACTCTGTTTCTATGGTCATGACAATAAAGCTTTGAGCCAGGTTTTGTTTTAGGCCAAAGGTGGAATGATATTGCCACCTAGTGGTGAACTATGCAGTTTACAGTCAGTTAACAAACAGATGTTTGATTCCCTATCTGCGAAGGCTTCTCAATGCATTTGAGTTTTGATTCTTTTGTTTTGACCACTTTACTTTAATATGTGGATACAACTTTATTTTGATTTAACACAAGCTCGTTTAAAAAAAGAAATCTGAAGAAAAAATAAATAATTACATTTTCTTTTGAAATTGTCACCAAAATAAGCAATTATAGTTTACTCTGACAGCAATGCCGTCTTTGTCTTTTTACTTAGACTAAGATTATGAAAAGGGCAGTTAATGAAATTGCTGATTGTGTCCAAAAACAGTTATGTAAAGCAAATGAGCATCAAATTAAATACTGTGTGGTATTTGTGTTTGATAAAGTACAATGATGACTCAATCAGGGTCAATTGGGTTTGGAGCTTTTGGAATTCAAAGTCAAATCAGGGGAAGACTAACTTTAGTGAACACATGCATGATCTCAAGTTTACAGCCTCTAATTATTTGTTGCTCTGAGAAAAACTAAACGTGTGCGTCACCCTACATTGATAACATTTGGAGTAAGACTCACTTGAAAGCAGTGGACTTTCTACAGATGTTCTCTAAATATTTACAAACCTGCAGGTTTACAGAGGATGAGGTCAGACCTCATAACAAATGTCATGGTCAGTAATATTTGGAGCATAAGAAAGAGTCCAGAAGATGAACTGGATACGACTCAAACACGGCAGTCTTAACGGATTTGGAAGTGATCTGTTTGTGTATGGAATGTGTTCTATTCTTCCAGCAGGACATCCGCGAATAGAAAAGTCTGTTGGCTCAACCCGATCCCTCGAGCTCTACACGTGTTCCTGCTGGTCAAATGATCTTCTTCAACAGCAGCTCCCCCTTTCCGGAATTCATCACATCTGGAATTGACTACTCTCGTTTGTTCACTGGTTTTCAGGCTTATTCACCTTTTGCCAAATCACTGACTGACACCTGAGAACGTCCTCAAAACAAATAGATTTGAAGACATCTAGATCCCTCTTTCTTTAAAAGTCAGATTGTTTTCATTTGATCCTGAAAACACTTAGTTTTGTACTCGTGTGTAAAGAAAGAGGGCACATTTAGCCTCAAACTACATTTGTATCTTTCTAAATGTATGACCAATCAGAACACTCCGTGATCCTCCTTTTGGGTATGACCAATCAGAACACTCTGTGATCCTCCTTTTGGGTATGACCAATCAGAATACTCCGTGATCCTCCTTTTGGGTATGACCAATCAGAACAATCCGTGATCCTCTGTCATTTTAAGCTCATTTTCTTTAGTTTGACTCATTTTTCAAACAATCGAAACCTAAATACAATTATTGTCAAATTCACTATCACCTTGACCGCAAGGTCACTTATTTTTAAATAGTTTTAATATGCTCTTTTACAGAACAGTAAAAACATGTTGCGCAAAACAATGTTTTCTCTTTAGCGAAAGGTAGGCTAGCATGACCGTTTGTCAACAAGTTGTATACCGGTAGTTATCCCCATGTATTCCAAGCTGCAGTGCATCAAGAGGAGCTACATCTCGCACCCTTTGTCCACATCAAATACACAGCATTATCAACATGTGGACAGGACACTGACCTTCTTGGGCAGGAAGTGGACTCCGATGGGGTATTTGTCAGTGTTCTTCCACAGCTCGATCTGAGCCAGAACCTGCAGGGGGGGGGGGGGGATCAGACTCTTTCACAAACCGTTTCATAAAGCAGATTAAGTGACATTATGTTAAATGGTGTTTGTTGGAGACTTCGAAGTATGCCTTTCACATGATCGACCCATCCTATGGATATAACTAAAGATCATTTTCTCTGACCAAGTCTTTGCTTGTTGCATTAGCATGCGTGTTCATTTGCACAACAACGTCATTTTTAAGTGAACAACATTCCCATAACCACTGTGAGACATTTCTGTAAACATCTCCTATTCATTGTTTGGTGGTTATTTTTAAGATTTATTCACACGCCAATTCAGTTGAATATTCTTACCATGCAATAAAAGGGTGTCCATTATAATCATTACATTAGCGATATAAAGTGACAAAACTATTGTTTATCCCTCCAGTCGTTATGGTGACCGGCGTACTTCCATTATTTCTCTCTGGCCTCAGTACCTGGTTGGTGAAGGAGTTGCTCATGACGAAGGACGGGTGTCCCATGGCGCAGCCCAGGTTCACCAGGCGGCCCTCGGCCAGGAGGATGATGTGACGGCCGCTCTTCATCCGGTAGCGATCCACCTGAGGAGGAGGAGACACAGATAGATGTTACTGAAAGATACAGAAGAGAGCAGGCGCTAAACTCTGAAGATAAGCCTTTAATATAGAAATGTTCCTACCTGAGGCTTGATGTTGATCTTCTCTGCAGCGTTCTTGTTGAGCCAGCTTATGTCGATCTCACAGTCAAAGTGTCCGATGTTGCACACAATGGCGTCGTCCTTCATGCTCTCAAAGTGACTGAAGGGCAACACAAAATAATTACCACTCAGCTTGTTAAACTGCAGTAAGCATCATTAGACACTAATATCTAGGATATTTTAATCATTTGGAGTTTGACTAGAAACGTACTGTCCCACGATGATGTCCTCGCAGCCGGTGGTGGTGACGAAGATGTTCCCTTCCTTTGAAGCTTCATCCATGGTGGTCACCTCATAACCTAGAGAGCAACAGAAGGAGAGAGGAGATCAGTCAGTAAATACCCCACTCCGGTGTGAAAGCACCTATTGTGTTGTTGGAGGAGCTTTGGCCTTGATTTTAATTGCCAATAACTTCCATTATGCAGGGGTTGTGCATACGACAATAAATCCTTTAAAATCAGACGACTTTGAACTTATATGTGCTGCCTCTCTCCATGATGTTGTTTAGGGAATCATCCTCTACCTTCCATGGCGGCCTGCAGGGCGTTGATGGGGTCGATCTCTGTGACGATGACGCGGGCTCCGAAACCGCGCAGAGCCTGGACGCAGCCCTTACCCACGTCCCCGTACCCAGCCACTACCGCCACCTTACCGGCAATCATCACATCCGTGGCTCTCTTGATGCCGTCGATGAGACTCTCCCTGCAGCCGTACAGGTTGTCAAACTTACTCTGCAGGGAGGGAGAGTCACATATATATTATATATTTGTCAACCGGCTGTCAACTTTAATTGCAGATGATATACCAGGTCACATTGAGGGCCTGGTGTCAGAATCGGACTTTGTAACGATATCCCCTCATTCAAAGTCACTAAAGCTCAATAATGATGATACAATAATACTTTGTTGTCAGATCGATTCATTACAAATGTTTCTCAAAACAATGTGAAGCATTCAGACAGATCATTCCATCTGGGAGCATTTGATGTATTTATGGAATATGAGAATATGTCCTAAGCATTGAAAAATATATATTTTTTAACTAAATTCACTTATAAATTATAGTTATGAATTTGTATTCATTTTATAATCCATTTAGTATTGCTGTTTGTTACTTTCAAATGTGGAAAATTAATAAAGACCAATTATTAAAAAAGAACAGTAGTTGTCAAGACATGAGAAGTTTGATTGAATAAAAGACTGCAAACGCTCTCAGAACCTCAACAAACGTGCTTAAAATGTAGTATTTTATACATATTAACTTAAAGCTACACAAACAAGAATTACAAGCTATTTTGTCCATCTTCTATTCGCACTATAGATACAGCTGAAGAGGATAAAAAGGTGGAGGCTGCGTACCTTTGTGACGGAGTCGTTGACGTTGATTGCAGGCATTTTCAGCTCGCCCTTCTTCATCATCTTGTACAGGTTGTGTACACCTGTAGTGGTCTCCTCTGAGACACCACGGATACCTAAAACACAGGGTTAGTGAGAAATATCATTATAGATATACTTCTCCTGATGAACAAGTGAAGAAATCCCCCTGATGGTGAGGACAGCGAGGTTACTAGAATCACTTTTAGAATTCAGAAAGCCTGACTGCACTCGTGTTTCTAAAGTACCGGGGGGCTAGAAGAGAATAGCTAGTTAATGCTATCTGCGAGCAAGTGTGCAGCATAGTCCTTGTGGCAAACTAACACGGCTAAAGGCTAATTTTAAAAAGGTTGCATTGAGATGCATTCGAGTTATATTCTGAATAATGTATTATTCGGTGAATTAAAAAGTTCTGAAGAATATCATGTCATAAAAACTATGAATACCGTCTGTTACACATCGATGGTATGGTGGTCTGACATCGGTATTTTTGCTTTCAACAGTTGCGCTGGTTTTAAAAAACAGGCTTGCATATTTACAAGCATGCGAATACAAATTAACAGAACGTGTTGGTGGTGAGACTCACTCCCAGCTCTCAGAGTGAGTCTCAGTGCAGACTACCACTGTCTGCCTCCCTGTGACACAGCTGAACACATCACGTTTATTATCACCTTTAGATGCATCAGTGTGCTGGAGAATATCTTGGAGCTTTGTTTTATTTGCTACGTTTTTTTAAAATTACAAGATACAAAACTATGGTAAAGTGTACAAATGTATGGTTTATATATAAAAATACTTGCTGTGAATGAAAGTTCAAGATAGTGTAAGATGAATGAACTCTGGCAACTAATCAGCTTGTGTCAGACCACTGCTGCCATCTAGTGTCCAAAACTCTACATGTCATTCATATGGTCCAGAGAGGGAACCCTGCTCCAGCCTCTGAATGCCTTCACACGCCAGCAGACATTTATGAACAGAAATGCAGCCAAAAACAATAACTACCACACTGAGATGCCTGGTGGTGAAACTCAGGGTTCCTAAAGTCATGGTGGATTCAAAACCGTGACACTTTTCAATGCCACCCATTATGAAACATGTTCCCACCGCTTAGATCCACGGGATGTTAATGGTTGAGGCATAAGATAGATATTACCCATTTTTGGAGATTTTAAATTGTAACTTAAAAAATATTAATTAAAACCCTATTTCCCATGTCTTTACATTTGGAATACTTAAGATGAATATGTATAAAAGTAAATCAAAGTGACATTTTAGATTACCACAATTAAAGTGGCAACAAAGGAGAGGAATAACAGGAAGACAGTATTGTCATCAACTTCTTATTTCTATACCCTCCTTAGACTAGGGAACAAGGGATAAACAAACATCATTATAACGGTGTAAACCCACCTGCGAGCAGTTTGGGGTATTTGGTGTGGACCATGTTGGTGAGGTCTCCTCCGTCGTCCAGGATCATGTTGAGGGGCTGACCGTCCTTGAAGAACAGCGTCTGCTCGATGCACCACACGTACTCCTCATCAGTCTCTCCTTTCCACGCGTACACTGCACAGACACAGGGATAGATTCACTCATCTCTTTCTGCAGAGCCAGGTGATGATGCCCATCCTGAGGCAGGGGGTCTGGATCTGTGGTGAGAACCACTCTCAGCTCTCAGAGTGAGTCTCAGTCTGCCTGTGCCACAGCTGAACACATCGGCTGGGCTGCAACGCCTCAAGGGGCCATACATCACACATAATATCTGGTAATAAATATGCTTTTTTATTTCATCTCAAATTATTTTCCTGTAGCAGGGGTTGAGCTAGATTCATTTACTGGTATATTGACATCAATTGGTAATAGCTAATTATTTGAGACTCCATTATTAAGGGTGAGAACTGTTTCTTTTCATATCAAAACACACAAAGCCTTCACATCGACAGTGGAGGCAGTTCATAAAGATTATTTTGCCTCAACAGGCAAATATGAACAATGCAGTTTTTTTTTATCTTTCCAATAAACGTATGACTGCATCCAAACTGAGCTGGCTTTGGTTTCTTAAAACACTGGGAGTTTTTCCGTTATGTTAATCTTCTTTATTGTCTTTTCTTGGTTGTTACATCAGCTAAGTCAGACATCCACAGGAAGTGTGCATACAGTGCATGAAAGGGAAGGGCATCACCAGCGCTAACAATTGAAAATACTTGCTGGCGTTTGATAAAAAGAAAAAGCTCTTAATGGACAGTGAGCCTCGGCTGGTTTAATCTCCCTTTTGTCCCCTCCTGCTGTGTTTTTAGAAAGCCAAAGTGCACTTCTTTCCATTTAAATATACAACAATCACAGGGTGTATGCAGGAATCCTGAAGTCAAATGGAAGACCTTTTTTAGACCCTTTCCATACATTTTAAGACCACTTCGAGTTCTAACCGGTTACATTGGCGACACATTGACTATATACAATATTGATTGTCCTTCCTCCTTATCTTCCAACCATTTGGACGCAGACTTGCATTTCCCCATAACGATGTTTAACAACCGGCGTAAACGGAGCTCCGCGCTATCAAGCAGTGAGCGTGCGATGTCCTGTTCAGATGACGTCAAACCCAACGGGATGCCATAAATAAACTCCACAGAATCACACTACACACCTACGCCATGATTACATTCAGGCAGACTGTAGAACACAACCTCTTTGGACCATTTATATACTTATTGAAAACAAGCTACAAAATGTAATACTTTGGAAAATGCCGTTTAATACTTTTTAATAGCTATAATTTTCGCTAAATTGATTTATCAACTTTTAATACTTTTTAAGACCCCGCGGACCCCCTGAATCAAAACAACTTAATGACAGTCATTTTGTGACTTATAAAGGCAACCTGTTAATCAGGCAAGCAGTTATTTCTGTACGGCTGCACTGAGAAGTATTAAAAACATCCATAATGAAGTCGTCTTTGCATCTGGATTGTGTGATTGATTGAAAATGAATGACTTATATGTCACATAGCTCCAAAATGCAGGATCACTTTCAAAAGTGTTCCTAGTTAACACTAGAGCAGCAGGCTGGCATTTTAGTGTGGAGAGAAAGGAAGCATTTACCAGATTAGCCAGTATGGTTTGGATGTTTGCTCAAGGCACTTAAACTGTCACATTTCAATGAGTGACTAATATTTGTAATCGCTTTTTAAAGCCTATTAAGAATTCATTTTAGTACACCCGTTTTATTTTCAACAGGTTTAATTAGTTTATTTACACGATTACGCCTGCTGAAGGCCTTCATTCTTTTTAAGCACTTTGTACATGTGTCTATGGAAAGTGATTCTTTTTGCAGAGGGAGCTAGAAAGTCATAATCAGGTATTTTATCATTCAAATAGAGTATCCACAGAGGGTGTGTGTTACCTGGAACACCGGTCTTGGCGATGGCAGCAGCGGCGTGATCCTGAGTGGAGAAGATGTTACAGCTGGACCACTGAACCTGAGGAGGCAGAAGAGAAGCGGAAAGTGAGTCATCTCAACAACAAATAGGATTACTGCTATAGTTGTTACTTGTATTTATGTCCCCAAATTCCAGTAGTCTTGTAATGAAAGGGTTTTGAGGCAGTGAACTTCACCTTGAAAACAATGTAATTCTGTTTGGGGCTGTAACTGTAATACTCTTATATGGTACAATAACATTTCAGAAAATGCCAGTTTTAAACCAATATTATTTTCATATAAATCAAGTATGACCCTTGAAAAGGGATAAGAACCTCGTTAGAAACATGATAAGATAGCATCCAACTCGTGTCATATACCTAAAGCTTGTTAGCGGCACTATAGTATGAAACATTAACTGAGCTTTTAAAATATGTCCCTATGATTATTGGAAAGGACTAGCTCTACTGTACATACCATAGATAAGCAAATGTATACTGTATGATAACTGTCAAATTTAAATCTGTATTATTTGTATACATATGCCACTGGGATTACTGATAGTTTGCCCTCTAAAGGGGATTTAGTAATGCTTTGAAATAGTGGTCTTGTTTCATAGTCGTTTGTTTGGTGTTTTACATGCCTGTATTTAAAGTAGGTTTAATGCGTTTTTTTACAGGTCCACAGGTATCTAATGAGACACTATACAAATGTTTATATCCGTGACAACATCTTTAGGCAGCAGTTGTTATCAAATATGAATCTAAAAATAAATATAATTTGGACCATTGTTGTCCCTTTTTGGACCACTAGCAGATTGTTACATTTTAAGAACCATATCCTTATATGCAAACATCGAAAACACAAATCTTATGTATTTTTTAGTGGTGCACGATAATTATCGGCCCGATATTAGGACGTCATCCCGATAAAAGTATTAATAGCCCCGATAATATACAATATATTTTTTGGGTGAAGAAAAAGAAAAAAAGACTGCGGTGTGGGTGGATTGGGATGAGGGGCGCTTGTTTTTCACTCGGCTCCTCCCGTTTTGCCAGTACTGTGGTATTAGTGGTTTAGGAAGAGGGGAGTTCTTCACAAATCCAGCGCTCCCTAACTCATGCCTGGCTGTGACGTAAATGGTGTGCGGCCGTGAAGCCAGGACAGTAAACAAACATGTCGTCGGTAGTGTGGGACTATTTCAAAGTTTCAGAGTTAGATAGTTCGCTTGCTATTTGTATTAACAAATGCAGAAGTTCCACGAGGAGGGAAAAAGGCAACGAGCTATAATACTTCCAACCTGATTAGTCACCTGAAACATCGCCATCGCTACGATGGTGTGTTAAAAGCGTACGAAGACGCCTGCGCTGCTAAACTAGCGGCGAATCCAAAGCCAGCTGCAAAGGCACCGGGGCTTTTACCCATCGACGAGGCTTTTGAAAAAGGCAAGAACTTTATTTGGGAAAATAAATATGGTCACTTTGAAGAGTCAAAACTGTTCTTGGCTTTGTTTTGTTCATAGTAGTAATGCTCATGTCATTTGCTCACTACTAGTCTTTGTTTTACCACCAGGTGTGCAAAAACTACAGGTACATTTAATATATATATATATATATATTATATTATTATCGGTCTTGAGAAGCAGGAAGTTATCGGTATCGGTTTCAAAAAACCAATATCGTGCATCCCTAGTATTTTTTATTTAAAAAAAAAAAGAAATTGCCCTTTTAGAATACAAAAGCTAAAATAAAGACCAGAATCGTGTGCATTGTGGAAGCTGCATATTTAGTTAGAGTATCATGAGCAGAGAGAAGTGTCACGTATTGAGGGGAAGAGCTGAGAGTGGGTTATTGATTCTCCGTTGGTGCTGGTTCCTGCAGGATGAAACCAGTCCTGCTCTGATCAAACAAACGCATGATAACAGAAGAGCGGCCTGGGGCAGTCAGTCTGGAACCCTCTCTTCCCCTGTCTGTTTGAGTGAGTGAAGATAAATGGGTGGGTAAGATGACCTCTTAGAAACCACTGATGTGGTGCCCTTTTCAAGTCAGAAGACAACAGAGGTTATACTGAGCAGCTAATGCTATCAACCAGATGCATTTTTGGAAAACTAGAAACTGCATTTTGACTTGCACCATCTATTTCTCTTTTTAACCTTGTGTTTGCTAAACGAAACAAGGGTAATACCAAGCCTCTGAATTAGCCCGGAGCGAAAAAATGCTAACGCACAGAACTCGCGGTAGAAATACTTTATTACTTATCGGATCCGCACAAACAAGATATCAGATTAAAGCTGAGATTCCACAGATCCTAGAGGTATAAGTATCATCACTGTGCGACACAACTCAGGGCAGCGAAGGCAAACCCAGACAACACACAACGTAGCTTTACGCAGCCAAAACGGCAAATACATCTTTCTTATCAAAAGTTGTGTTCAATGGCATTAAAACGATAGAAACGCTGCTGAAGGTTAATCCAATGTGTCTGTCACTTTGAAATGATTACTGATAATCCATCATTCCATTTGTCGTCAAAAACTGAGATTTCATATTAGCTGCTATGAGAGCTACAACCCAGCTTCCGTTTTGGGCGCGCTGGCATGCATTCACCAATGGGTAATGTTTAGATGGATTTTAGGAACTTCCCCTCGATTCTATTGGCTCCAACGGTTCAAAAGAGATGTCAATCATCAACATCGACAGAGATATGGCAAATACACCCAAATGCTAAATCTGTCTAAAAAGGTCAAATGTCACTTGTTTTGCATCAATCTTGATACAGGGGTACTTATTATATGTTATAGTTTGGATTCCTAAAGCTTTTAGTCTACTATCCCATCATTCAAGGGTGGTTTTCACTAGAAGTAATGTTTTCTTTTGGACGGACACTATCATTTATATATTTTTTTACTATGTTCAATCTGAATTTACTTTAAAATAAAAAACATCTATATTCAGTGATGCAAACACAGGTATGGTGAAAAGAGAGAGAACTATTCGAAGCAGAAAAAAAACAGCGTAATATACCATCTGACAAAGGCCTGTGCTATAATGCTTCAATTAACTGCTATTCTTTATAATATACTCAGATCAATAGAGACAGAGATGTTAAGTTAAAAATCAAGGGTTTTTATTATTACTTACAGCAGGGGAACCTTTTTCCTTTCAATCTTTACAACATCCTCCGAGGGCCGTACAAATGATTGACCTCTGCTTAAAAATACTAAAATCACTGCCCTTTCATTTGGCCTTTCTTTCATGCTGTGCAAAGAAAAAGCAACCTCTTCATCCAGATATCTCTCCATGACTCACGCATGCATGCATGTGCACGGTGTGGCATGATTTAAGTGAGGGGACCTAACCTCCTCTAGGGGGGTCCGGGAAGATTTTTTTTTTTTTTTTTTAATATTGAAGTTAAAAGCATCAATCTGGTGCACTTTGAGAGCAACATTAAGAGATCTATGGAAACATCTCTCAACACCCGTATGAAACAGAACTGTAAGCAGATTCTTCTTTTTGGATATTTTACAAATCACTCCCCTTTTAAACTGTATTCTTGTTATTTTTAACAACTTTCTCGTTACTGTCATATAGTATTTTATACCTGTTTTTCATTTAGTCTCTAATGTCTCATTAATAACTATAATGATCATAGCAAGGTGTGCCTTAACCTCACTGAGGTTATTTGAGCCTCTCAGGAGAGAGCTCTCTTCCACCTGGTTGTAGAAAAGCTCTTTAAATTCGTTAGCATAGCTAGCTAACCAGATGCTAATAACAACAGCTCGCCACTGTGTGTACGGCTCCTTATGGGTACTGCAATATTTGAAGAGCCGTTCCGGTGCTCTCCGTCGGCACTCTACACTCCTTTCAGACGAGACATAACCACGTGAAGACACGTTACGCTCGTGTTGTGTTCAAGGAACCTGTCGTTGGCCAGGAAAAACAGGCACTCACTTGTTGTAATTATTTTTGCGATCGAGATTTCTTCTTCTTTTTTGAAGTGAGAAGTTGTACGTCAGTCGGACGGACCCCCCCACTTTTCCATTTAAAGCCGCAACTGTTTAATAAACTCTTGCAAGCAAGTTGAGTCTAGTTTATATATTACATGTTCTGAGAGTCTTGCCTGATGAGTAGATTCTCTCTGGAGGAATACATCTGAATAAATAGATGGTAAAAACATTTCACCTCAGCTCCGATGGCGGTGAGGGTCTCGATGAGCACGGCAGTCTGCAGGGTCATGTGGAGGCAGCCAGCGATGCGGGCGCCCTTCAGCGGCTTGGACTGACCGTACATCTCCTTCATCTTCATCAGACCCGGCATCTCGTTCTCTGCGATGTCGATAGCCTTACGCCCCCAGTCGGCCAGGCTGATGTCAGCTGAGACGGGAAAAAGGACGTCAAAACACAAGATACCAAAGCTTCTTCATCCTGCACTCAAGATTCCAAGGGTTTGTAGTCATATTATAAAAGCTACAGTGTAGTTGATGGCAATGAGAATATGAAGTCCCATGCCCTGCCAAAAACGCAACCTTAAACGTATGAAATAAAGAAATAAGGAAGGGTACAAGTAAGCAGATCCGTCACCTCAAGCTTATTTCAGATGCAATTTCTTTATAAATCAGCTTTGGATTTTTTTTTTTTTTTATAAAGAACATGACATTATTTCAATTGAATGTCAAGAACAGTATAATACAACTTATCCCTATGAAACAACTAAAGGGTTTTTTGATCAATATCAAATGTTTTATTTTAAAATCAATAACATAATATAAATGTTTGCAAAGGACACTCAACATGTCCATATTTGCTGCAGACTTGGATCAAAAAGATTTTTAAGAGACACAGCATGGAACAGGTTCTTAAATCTCTTCCTGAAAACTAATCACGATTTGGAATATTGCTCTTCTACAAATAATGAAGTCTTGACAAAACCCAATACATTTCAAGTTATCTGCAAAACTTTTTTTTTTCGCGATGCATGTTATTTTTTTTATTTTTGAACGTGTGAGAATATAATGGTTTCCCTGCTAACCAAGTTGCTGCCGTACACTCACTGCTCTCCTTTCAGACAGCTGCTACTGCACATGTGCAGTTTTGTGTTTTACAAGAGCTGTAGTAGAAATGATTGTTTTGAAGCTTTCTTTAAGTGTAATCCTAATTAAATGCAACTTTACACACATTTTATCCTAAAGTAATGTTACCTTTGAGACTACTTTGATGTCAAACTGAAATGTATTTATTCTTTGAGAAAACATGTGTTTTAGAATTCAGATGAGGTGTGTTGTTACTGCAGGAGGTTGAAGACAAACTAATTCCAAAGGGGCTTTTAATATTAGTGTATAGCTTCAGGGGACAGGATGAAGGTCATGGAGTGCAACCCACCCTCCTCCTCCTCCACCGCAGGCTGCAGCCTGTGCAAAATCCTTATACAAATACAGTCTATGGTGCAAACTGAGTCTGTAGTAACTGCACCAAACCGGCACTGGCCTGAATGACCGGCCAGAGACAGGATTAGTAACCCAAGTTCACCCCCAGGTCAAGTGGAGTGACTAAACTAAACTTTAGCTACCATCACCAGGTGTGAATCATTGCCGAGTAGGGCAACAGTATTGGCAGGAATGTTGGTTCAAAGCCATCTATAAACAAAATAGCATTTAAAGTGCAGGTATCCTGGCACATGTGCCTTAATAACTGAACTTTGCTGTGTGCCCAGAGTTCAAATCAGGTCAGTTATTTGAAAAGAAAAAGCCAGCATTTTATAAATGTTAAATAGTCTTTCTTTTTTAACTAATCAATTAAAGTATTATGGTATACAAAGTGCAGAAAATAAATCTTATTACCAACTATTACAGCTCTAATGAAATAACACACTCCAGCAATGAGTGCCCTCCACCCCCTCCTTAATCCTTAGAAAAGTACAAAATGTACATTCCATGGCCATGGGACAATGCTTGGTCTACAGACAAAATGTTTGAATTAAAAAAGAGATATTGCATCAATTAATCACTCAGGACTTGACTAACAGTCACTGAGGAACTGGTTGACTCTTGACTGAATGTAGTCAATAGAGAATGTTTAGACTTTGCCCCACGCTTATCTGTGAACAGGACATTGTGCAACTGCATCTGCTTCTAACCAGCTGCTTCAGGCCAACAAGTGTCACGTTTGACACTCACCGAGTGCCGTTACAACTACTGGAGATTTTAATGTATAATAACTAACATTATCTCCCATTGTACATACATTACCAGGTTTTCCCAAATGTAATATTAAAAAGTCTATGGCGCATTATTTCCCTATGCACTGCTACCTTGAATTCTTTGTTTGTTTTTGTCTCATCGTATACAGTGCTTCTCCATTTCTGGAGCCAAATGAACATACTGGCAAATCAAAGAAGATTGTTCCAACTCATCAAATAAAGAACGGCAACTAAACACTTTTGAATAACAAATAGTTAAAAAAGAAAGAAAATTGCAAGTAATTAAACATAAGAAAAAAACGATGTTCAAAAGTGACATAATTCGAAACAATATTTATTTTAAACCATTTAGCTCGTAAAGCGGCTACACAGCACCACCACGTGTAGTCCCAGCTTTACTACCGTATGTAAGGTGCATACAGTGCAGATCAGTCTCTGCCTGCTGCTGTCACTCATGCACAAACTGGCGGCGGGTTGCAATGCTTCACGGGAAGTGAAGTTTGCAAACACAGCCATGGCATTACGGAGATACCCAAATAAACTACAATATCCAGAGACTGGACGTCGTTTCTGTTCACAGAGAAAAGCATGCTCGGCGGTAGTACGGCGGTCTCATTTCTATTCATTCTCAGATTTAAACAAACTGTGAATACTGAGAGTATAGAAAATGGGAAAGAACATGCTAGAATCTAATAGACGAATAACAAAATTATGATGAACACGCTAAAAGAAAACATCATAATTGAACACATGCTATCAGGTTATGGCTAGCAATAACAAAGGCAGGAAATAACTACAACCTAAGCCATGTAATAATAAAACCGTTTTAAACCTCTAATTGTTTTTCGTCTAACGATTAGGTTTTTGGCTCAAACGGGCTGCTCGACATGCACGGAACCACAAACTTCACAACAAGCTAGCTAGCTAACCGTACGTGTTACCAAACAAAACATATGATTAGTAGGTTTAAATAAAGTCAATAAAACTGACACTTACCAACTTTGTAGTTAAGTTTGTCAGACATGGTTGTTTTCTGGTGTGTTGTTTTGGGTAGGTTTAGTGCAGCCTAGCCGACGAACAGAGTCAGAGAGGGAGGGAACGACACATGACCGCTCTCTTTTTATATCCAGGGAGGCCACATTCAAACCGGCTAACGCGAGGGGACGGCTCGAACCCGCGTCTATTCTTGATTCCTATTGGCTGTCGAAGCTCCCGCCCCGCGTGTCAGAGATGTTATTGGATGACGGTGTATGTAGGAAAGACAGCCAATCATATCTCGAGTTGTAGTGTGGGGCGCCCACAGATTAGGCAAATGTTACATTAGACAAACATTAGGCAAGTAAAACTAATCCTCACTATAGGCCTCGTTTTTTACGAATTTCAAGAAAGAAATATTTTCATGAAGATTTAAAAATGTACCAATATTTTCTTTCTTTCTTTCTTTCTTTCTTTCAGTCTTTCTTTCGAACAGATTAAAAAATAACAAATGTGAAAAACAGAATACCGTATTGTTATAATACAGTATTTATCCACATTCATGGTAATATTTGTATATTCAACAAAAAAACAAAAAATGTCTTCATATTAATAATAAATCATATGTGTCCGAAAGGGAGTAGGAGGAAGCAAATGCTTATTAATTCCCACCCCTTACTTGATCAATGATTGTCCTTTAGATCATTATACAAGTTATTCCTACATACATTTACATGTATACATACATATACAATCATTTCTCATCTTCAATCACCTTTCTTCATTCTCATAGTTTTCCAAAAAAGTGTTTCTGTACATCCTTTTAAACTGAATGATGCTTGTGCTTTGTTTTAACTCCTGCTCCAAACCATTCCATAAAATCACCCCACAGATTGTTAAACTCATACTTCTCAGAGTTGTTCTGACCTTGAGTTGTTTAAAATGTAGATTTCCTCTCAGATGATACCCACCCTCTCTGTCTACAAACAATGTTTTTAATTTCCTAGGAAGTAGATTATGTCTGGCTCTGTACATGATTTGTGCCGTTTTAAATTTAACCAGATCAATGAACTTCAATATGTGTGACTTCAAAAATAATACATTAGTGTGTTCAAGATATCCAACATTATTGATAACTCTTATAGCCCTTTTTTGTAATGTGCATAACGGCTGTAGGTTGGTTTTGTACGTGTTTCCCCAAATCTCCACACAGTAAATCAGATATGGCAATATTAGTGTGTTATATAGAGTATACAATGAGTTATAGTCCAGAATGTATCTAGCACTTTGAATTGCCTTGTGTTGAAAAGTGCTATATAAATAAACTTGCCTTGCCTTGCCTTGGCTTTTCCCAATATTGCGATAGTTTTAGCCAGTTTTGCTTTTACATGAGTGATATGAGGTTTCCAGCTGATTTTGTGCTCTAAAACCACACCAAGGAACTTCATTTCATATACTCTTTCTATGTGTATGTTATCTAGTATTAATTGTATCTGTGGATTTGTTTTATGTTTTCCAAATAACATAATCTTTGTTTTGCTTATATTTAATGATAATTTGTTTGTGTCAAACCAATGTTTTACTTTAATCATTTCTGCTGTTATCACTTCCATTAGCTCTTTCAAATTGTCACCGGAACAAAAAATATTAGTGTCATCTGCAAATAAAATAAATTTCAATATATTTGATACTCTGCAAATGTCGTTGATGTATATTATGAACAGCTTTGGACCCAACACGGACCCCTGAGGTACTCCACAAGTTATGTTAATGTATTCTGATTTATGTTCACCAATTTCAACAAATTGTTGTCTGTTGCTTAAATAATCTCTCAGCCAGTTTAATCCCACCCCTCTGATGCCATACCGTTCCAGTTTTATCAGTAAAATATTGTGATCTATGGTGTCAAATGCTTTTTGTAAGTCTATAAATATTCCCACTGCTTGTTTTTTATTGTCCATGCAGTTTGCTATTTCCTCACTTAATTCCATTAGTGCCATAGATGTTGATCTATCTTTCCTGAATCCATATTGACTGTCATCCAAAAGCTGATGTGTTTCCATGAAACTGTCAAGTCTTTTTGTAAAAAGCTTTTCAAGGATCTTGGAAAACTGAGAGAGCAATGAAACAGGTCTGTAATTTGTGTAATGGTGTTTATCCCCAGTTTTATATAATGGTATAACTTTTGCTATTTTCGTGTATGCTTTGATGTATTATTATTTATAAAGATATTAATGAGGAATGCATCAATGCATGGTATTATAGTAAAGATGCAATGTTAAAAACAGGCACTGTTTTGTACTCCTGTACTAATAATAGCCTCAACTCTAACCTGGCCTTTGCTCCACACTGGACCCTGTCTCAGTTTCCCTGAGGGTCCTCACACTCATTCTTTCACAACAACATTTCATATTCACTCTTAATACTTACACTAAAATCAACTGATGTGGGTTTTCGGAAGCAGTGCACAGGATTATTTCCATCATTTTCAGTGGCTTTACACACTAAAAACCCTTCACTAAATGCAGAGGAAAGTGTTTGTTGGATTTATTTTGAGCAGTGGTCGAATGTAAGAACATTTACTCAAGTATGGTACTTAAGTACTTTATGACTTCTAAATTCATTTAATACAACTCTAGTCTTCCACTCCACTATGTTTTAAAAGCCAATATTCCGTTTTTTACTGCACTTCATTTATTTGACAGCTGTACTTTACAGATTCAGATTATTAGCTAATACAATACATCTAATACATTTGTACTTCTGCTTAAAAGTAAGAGTTGGAGTACTTTTATTTGTAACAGAGTATTTCTACAATTTACTTTTGCTACCTAAGTAAAACAATACACCTCTGAATTTTTTAATGAAATACTGTCATTTAGACACTATATTTAATGTGAAATTCACAAAACGGTTGAAATGCAATGCGTAAAGATTTCTAACTGAACAGTTTTATTTGTTTATCTTAGGGCTGGGCAATATTAGAGTATTATATCCATATGGTTAAAGAGACATTAATTTAGGGGTCTTTGATTAGATACATTTAATTTTTTCCATATTGCACAGCCCTACTTTGTATGAACTTAATGTTAAATAAATACAAGTCAACACATCACTTTTTCTTGACTCTGAAGAGGAACTAGTCATTTTGACATTTTCTTGAGTAAACATTTGAACTCACACATTTACTCCTCAAGTAGTATTTGTATACATTTTCTCAACAGACATAAGCATACACAAATATGCACAGTACAAGAAGAAGCAGAGCTGCATTTAAACCGTAAAGAAGAGTAAATATCACCAGTAGAGTAGCAGTAATTAAACAAATTAAAAGGAATTGGTTAAAATGGTCTTGATAATACATTTGTTAATAACTTTATGAACTCAAAAAGGAAGGATATTGTGAATGAAAAATATGACATGGAAACAATAACTACAAGAATTAGAAATAAAGTGTATATATTTGAAGAACAAATGGGGAAAATGGCTGCGATTGTTATGGCCTATAGAATCTTGGACCCCAAAGCAAAAGACTGGAGAGAGATGGTAAAAAACAAAAAGCTTTATTCAAGCAGAAAACAGAAAAAAGACGGCAGTGGAGTCAGGAAGTTGGCTGGCACTGAGTCGTCAGGGACAGGAGGCAAAAATCCAAACAAAGAATCCAAAAGACGAGGAGAGCAGCGAGACACACCGGAGGGTCGAAACACAGAGGAATTATCTGGCAGGGAAGTGGCATGAGGACCGGGCTTTTATATCTACAGGTGAAGAGGTGAGTGGAAACAGGTGTGCCTCATCTGCTCCTGGGAGGAGCTAGCCAACTCCCTGTCACACACCAGCCCTGCAGAGGAAAAACAGAGAAGGGAGGGGTGAGAACAGGAAAAAAGCACACAACAAAAACAAAACTAAACAGAATCATAACAGTTACCCCCCCCCTCAACGGACGCCGCCTGGCGTCCTACCAGGCCTGTCCGGGTACCTCTCATAAAAGTCCCTAAGGAGAGCAGGGTCCAAAATCAGGGAGCGGGAGATCCATGAACGCTCCTCTAGCCCGTACCCCTCCCAATCCACCAAGTACTGGAACCCCCGGCCTCGCCTTCGTACATCCAACAACCGCTGGACGGTGAAAGCAGGATGATTGTCAATACTCCGGGGGAGAGGAGGGGGCTCGGCCGGAGGAATCAGAGGACTGGAGGAAACTGGTTTGAGAAGTGAGACATGAAATGCTGGGTGGACATTCAAGGCAGCAGGCAGCTTGAGCCTAACCACAGCGGGGTTAACAATCCGTTCAATGACAAACGGGCCAATGTACCTGGGTGCCAGTTTGCGGGAGTCAGTCTGGAGTGGCAGATCACTGGAGGACAGTCAGACCTTCTGACCGGGCTGGTAGTCCGGGGCTGGAGTGCGATGGCGGTCTGCAAGCCTCTGGTTGCGAGTAGCAGTGCGAGCGAGAGCTGCTCGAGCTTCGTGCCAGACTCTGCGGGCCCGCCGAAGATGCCCCTGTACTGAGGGGACTGCCACATCCCTCTCCTGGGTGGGAAAGAGAGGGGGTTGGAACCCAACAGAAGCCATGAATGGAGACATTCCTGTGGCGGAGCAAACCAGGGAGTTGTGGGCATATTCAACCCAAGGCAGGTGGGAGGCCCAGGAGACTGGATGGTGAGAAGAGACACAGCGAAGGGCTGCCTCCAGGTCCTGATTCGCACGCTCAGTCTGGCCGTTGGTCTGCGGGTGGTAACCTGATGACAGACTGGCCGACACCCCCAACGCCCGGCAAAAGGCTTTCCAGACTGGAGAGGCAAATTGCGGACCCCTGTCAGAAACAATGTCCAGAGGAATGCCATGCAATCTAAAAACATGCTGGGTGATTAGTGTAGCAGTCTCCAGAGCAGAAGGTAATTTTGGTAGGGGAACGAAGTGTACGGCCTTGGAAAAGCGGTCAACAATAGTCAGGATAACTGTATTTCCTTCCGATGGGGGAAGACCCGTCACGAAGTCCATGGCGATGTGAGACCAAGGCCGATGAGGAATGGGAAGAGGGCGGAGAAGACCAGCAGGGGCGCGGTGGGATGCCTTACTGCTGGCGCAGATGGAGTAGGCGGCGACATACTTCTTGGCGTCAGAGGACATGGAGGGCCACCAGAAGCGTTGTTGGAGGAGGCCTAGAGTCCGAAGTGCTCCTGGATGGCAAGCTATCTTAGAATCATGTCCCCACTGGAGCACTGAAGATCTGGCGTGCGGTGGAACGAACAGCCGACCCGGTGGACAATCCTCAGGAGCTGGATGGTCCTCTTGTGCCTCCTGGACCACCCTCTCAACCTCCCACCTGGCTGCTCCCACCACACAGGAGGATGGAAGACTGGTTCCCGCGGATGGCTCCTCAACCGGAGGAGCGAACTGACGTGACAGGGCGTCTGCCTTGATGTTCCGTGAGCCTGGCCGATAGGTGAGGGTGAAGCTGAACCGGCCCAGAAAAAGCGCCCACCGAGCCTGGCGAGAGTTGAGCCTGCGAGCAGAACGGAGATAAGATAAGTTTCTGTGGTCCGTCCATACCACAAACGGATGAGTCGTGCCTTCAAGCCAGTGCCTCCATTCCGGCAGGGCTAAGACTACTGCCAGAAGCTACCGATTTCCCACATCATAGTTTCTTTCTGCCGGGGAGAGCCGGCGGGAAAAGAAGGTGCAGCGATGCAATTTCTGGTCGGAGGCTGGGAGAGGACTGCCCCTACACCAGTGTCGGAGGCATCCACTTCGACCACTTGTGTGAGATAACACAGGATCAGAGGAAAACAAACACTTCAACATGGCAAAAGCAGCCTCAGCTTCAGATGACCACACAAAGGGAACTTTAACTGAGGTGAGCTTGGTGAGTGGGGCGGCTGCTCGACTATAGTCACGAATAAACCTGCGGTAAAAGTTGGCAAAACCAAGGAACCTTTGGAGTTGCTTTCTCGTTGTAGGAGTGGGCCATTCGGCCACTGCCATGACTTTGGCAGGGTCGGCTCTGACCTGTCCCTTCTCTACCACAAAACCCAGGAATGAAACAGAGGAAACATGAAATGCACACTTCTCAGCCTTAACATAAAGTCTGTTCTCCAGAAGTCTCTGCAGCACCAACCTCATGTGTTGGACATGTTCTTGGGGGTCACGAGAGAAAATGAGGATATCATCAAGATACACAAAGACAAATCTGTTAAGCATATCACGAAGGACATCGTTAATGAGTGCCTGAAACACAGCGGGGGCGTTAGTTAACCCAAAAGGTATAACTAAATATTCAAAATGTCCCAGGGGCGTCTTAACGCAGTCTTTCACTCGCCTCCCTCCTTTATCCTAACTAGGTGGAAGGCATTTCGGAGGTCCAACTTAGAGAAAATGGTGGCTTGATGGAGGAAACCAAAAGCTGAGTCTATGAGCGGGAGAGGATACTTATTCTTCACAGTAATGTCATTCAAGCCCCTGAAATCAATACAGGGGTGTAGAGTCTTATCCTTCTTGTCAACAAAAAAAAAAACCTGCCCCCAATGGAGAGCGAAAAGGGCGAATGAGACCAGCAGCAACAGAGTCAGTGATATAAGTCTCCATGGCCTCCCTCTCAGGCTTGGAGATATTATAAAGTCTGCTCGAAGGCAAGGGAGCACCGGGGAGCAAGTCAATGCCACAGTCATAAGGTCGATGAGGTGGTAGAGACAGGGCACGATCCTTGCTGAAAACCTCCTGGAGGTCATGATACTCAGAGGGAACTGACGTGAGGTCAACAGGTATGGGGGGGGAACAGGTTTGGAAGTAACAGTAGTGGGTATGGCAGAGTGTAAACAGTGAGAGTGGCAGAACAAACTCCAATTGACGATGGATAAGGTGGCCCAGTCTATGTGTGGGTTGTGGAGTTTAAGCCAGGGGAGACCTAACACCAGCGGAGAAAGGGGTGAGGGAATGAGATAAATGGAAATGGTCTCGTGATGATTACCTGAGAGTAACAATGACACTGGGGCAGTACGGTGAGTTACACGGGCAAGAAGCCTACCATCAAGGGAAAACAATTCTTGGGCTCGGGAAGGGGTTCTGAGGAGAGATTAGACTGGAAAACCACGTCAGAGTCAATTAAATTTTCATCAGCCCCTGAATCAACTAAGACTTGGAGGGGAAGGGAAACTTGGGAACTAGAAACCGTACCCTTTAACTGGAGACGATTAGCGTGGGAAGGGGAGACAGAAGTATGGCTCACCAGCGCCCCTCCCCTGGCTGCTGAGCCTGCTCTTTTGGCCGAGCGGAACAGTTGGATCGAATGTGGCCAGCCTGACCACAGTATATGCAGAGCCTCTGGAGGGAAACGGCGTTCCCGTTCAGCAGGTGAAAGCCTCATTCTCCCCAGCTGCATAGGCTCCTCTGGGCTTAGGGATGAGGAGACGGTGGGTGGGTCCCGGTAGGAGAAAGGCTCCAGGCGTTGGTGAGGAGGTGCAGACTGTCCAGGCGGACGTGGTGAATCTCTGCCTGTCTGTTCTCTCCCTACGCCTCTCACGGAGGCGATTATCTAAGCAAATGGCCAACAAAATTAACTCCTCAAGGGACGAAGTCTCATCTCGAGCAGCTAGCTCGTCCTTTAACTCCTCGTTTAATCCACAGGAAAAAGCTATCTGTAGAGCCGTCTCATCCCACCCGCTCTCTGCTGCGAGAAAATGCGGAAATCAATTGAGTAAGTGGAGACTGACTCAGAACCCTGGCGTAAAGAAAGGAGCCGATTACCGGCCTCCTTACCCTGAAGCGGGTGGTCAAAAACTCGATACATCTCGGTCTCAAACACAGGAAAGGAGTTATAGATAGCTGGGTTACTCTTGGCTATGGCCACCGCCCATGCAGCTGCTTTACCCGATAACAAACTCATAACGAAAGCTACCCTAGTTCTGTCAGAGGAGTAAGTTAAAGGCTGCTGATCAAAAACTATGGAGCACTGGTGAAGAAACTGACTACATGTCCCTGAATCACCTGAATACCTCACAGGGGTGGGGATGAATGGTTCACGGGGTTGGCCGGGATGAATGACTGGAATCTCAGGAGCTGGAGCCGTCAGCATGTTGAGCTGGATGAAAGACTGGTCCAAGCGGCCGCTGAGTTGAGTGAAACCGGCAGTAAGGTTGTGGAGGGATTCCATGATACCTTGTAGCGCTTGTTCGTGCTGCCCCACACGAGCTCCCTGTGTCGAAATAGCTTGCTTCAATTTCTCAGTCTCTGCGGGGTCCATGCTTTAGCCAGATAATTATGTTACGGCCTATAGAATCTTGGACCCCAAAGCAAAAGACTGGAGAGAGATGGTAAAAAAACAAAAAGCTTTATTCAAGCAGAAAACAGAAAAAAGACGGCAGTGGAGTCAGGAAGTTGGCTGGCACTGAGTCGTCAGGGACAGGAGGCAAAAATCCAAAAGACGAGGAGAGCAGCGAGACACACCGGAGGGTCGAAGGAATTATCTGGCAGGGAAGTAGCATGAGGACCGGGCTTTTATATCTACAGGTGAAGAGGTGAGTGGAAACAGGTGTGCCTCGTCTGCTCCTGGGAGGAGCTAGCCAACTCCCTGTCACACACCAGCCCTGCAGAGGAAAACAGAGAAGGGAGGGGGGAGACAGGAAAAAGCACACAAAAGCACACAACAAAAACTAAACTAAACAGAATCATAACAGCGATAACAAACACACACATAATGACCCTCAGGTCAGAAATAATTATGTATCCATCATCTGTGAATGATTTCAGATTCATTTAAGTTTATCATTCTCTTAACCTTTGTCTCGTTCTGCTTTCCCTTACATTTGTTGATTGTCATTTTATAATGTTTAACTGTACAGTGTTTGTATTTGATTATGTTTGCATTATAATAACATTATGTCTTAAAAAAAATAAAGGAATAATATAACTGGTGTAGCTAAACAATAAAACATGGCTGACTTAAACAATAATGTTTCTGGTTCCCTGTTTCCTGGAGTGTTTGTCGGAAAGGAGGTCACTGATATGAGACAGCTCATGAACAAGTACTATCCAAACATCTGAATACTTATTGCTGCTATTTCTGTGAAGCCTAAGTTGTAGTAGAGATAAGATAAGATACAAATATAGACAGAGATAAAACTCCACCAGGTAAATTAAAGGTGTCAGAGTGAGTGAAACAGGACAGGTTAGGGTTCACACAAGGTTAACAAAAACAAAACATGTAAGTAAGAGTCAAATAAAAATAACATCAGTAAAAAAGGTAAAGCTGTAGCAATGAGGAAGAAAGGCAGGGAGCGAAAGCATGCGTTGAAGGGGCTATATACTGAGGCAACTGGTAGAAACATTATACTTGAGAGTACTATATTTAGGAGCAAGTTTAAAGTGGTTTACTACAGCTTGTGTCACCCTATATCTCTCCAGGTTAAAGGTCAAATTATGTTTATCACCCAGAGGCAGCAGGGAGGGAAGTGAGGTCTAAAAAACGAACCGCTGTCACCAATAGCTGCAATTCCATTGCTTAACTGTTGAAGTACATACCATATAGGTTTTGGGGAGCAACAGGTTACATGACACAAGAGGTTACGTGTCATGTAACCTCTTGCATAACGACCCAATTCAGAATCATATAAAGTACAGTATTATCAGCTAAATGTACTTCAAGTAAAGTAAAAGTAATCATTCTGCAGGATGGATTCCCCAATCTGATCAATGATGACATGTATCATGTCATCATTTCAGCGCTGGTTGTCTTGGTGGTGCCCAGCAAACAATGTGGGCTTCGTAAATAATTGGACAGCCTTCTGGGGAAAACCTGGTCTGATTAAGAGTGACGGCATTCATCCTACTTTGGATGGTGCAGATCTCATTTCAGCAAACATTTCAGGGCTTTGTGGACTTAATCCATGACAAACTGGAGTTGAGACCAGGAGGCGGAGTCGCAGTCTTACACGCTTCTCTGCGCTCTCTCCTAGGCAGTCATCCATAGGAATCCCGAACCCAATAAAATACCCAATATTAACGGTGTGTGCGTCTGCCCAAGGACAATTTAAGGTAAAACCTAATAGAGGTGTCACACATAATAACCTAATAAAAGTAAATGTAACAACTACTACAGTGCAACAAAACAGGAAGATTAAATGTGGTCTCTTAAACATAAGATCTCTAGCATCTAAAGCAATATTGGTAAATGATTTAATATCAGATTATAATATTGATATATGCTGTCTCACTGAAACTTGGTTGAGACATGAAGAATATGTCAGCATAGATGAGGCCACTCCACCCAGCCATATCAATACTCATATTGCCCGAGGCACGGGCCGAGGAGGTGGAGTTGCAGCAATCTTTGACTCAAGTTTACTTATCAATACTAAACCAAAATTAAATTATACCTCCTTTGAAAGCCTTGTTTTTAGTCTTACGCATCCGACCTGGAAAACTTTGCAGGCAATCTTATTTGTTACAGTGTACCGTGCACCAGGTCCTTATTCAGAATTCTTATCAGAATTCTCTGAGTTTTTATCAACGTTGGTTCTTAAGGCCCTGACACACCAAGCAGTCACCAGAGGACTCGCCGACGCCGACGTCGGCTGTTGTGTCGCGGTGTTCTCCTGCGTCTTGGCCATGTGTCGCACGGGAACACACCGCAAAGACTTCAGTGCGTGATTGGCAATAACTCTCCTTACCAGCAGGCGGCGGTAGTGTGTATTCGTCATTAAAAATAGGCAACAACCGGAAGACAGAGAAGAAGACCAGACTGCGTGATATAAACAACAACAAATAGCGTGTGCAAACTGCAGCCTGGTTATGATCCACTGCTGTCTGCCCGTCTTTGGTGCTCCACAACTACCCGAAGGGGCAAGTCTCCTGTACCGGGTGTACTGGGTTCGCAGAGAATCCCACTTCTTCCTCAGCTCTTTCTCTGAAGCACACAAATAAACGATGTAACCATTGTGGCTAGTTAGCATGTCCAATTCATATCTATATGCAGTGCCAAACTGCACAGCTAGCAACAGCTAGCAACAAGATAACAACAAAACACAAGGTTGAAATAACAAATTACATTTCACGTTAACGTCACTGTACGCTGGCAAACAATAAAAAGCCAACAGTATCTGCTAAAGAGCTCAATTGATGAAAAAGATAATCTTACCCGAGAAACCAAGTTCCGTTTCAATCTCTCGCCAGAGTCCGGTTTTCACTACTCGGTTCGAGTACCTTTTCTCTGTGATGTCGTACAGAGCTGGCCTCTCCTGGATCAATGTGATGAGCAGGTCTTCGTTTGCGTCATTCCAGATCGCCATGATGAGATGAAAATGAATATCAGTCTGTGTGTGCCTTCTTAAATCGTTTGTTTACGTCCCTCACTTCCGTTTCGCTTCTCATTCACTGATTCGCTAGCTGAACAGCCAATCAGAGTGATTGTTTGGTCCGACTGCCAGACCCGATGCATGGCCGATTCAACATGTTGAATCGGCCATGCATCGGGTCTGGCAGTCCAAATAAGGCGTGTCACGGTCGACGGTGCGGGACACCCCAAATTGAGTTTGGGCGACAGGACACGCTTCGTCTCCCGACTTACGAAAACAGCCGAAATCGGCCTGGTGTGTCAGGGCCTTTAAACAGATAAAGTAATTATCGTAGGTGACTTTAATATTCATGTTGACGATGATAAAAAATAGCCTTACTGTTGCATTTAACTCTATATTAGATTATGTTGGTTTCCGTCAGAGTGTAAATAAACCAACCCACTGCTATAATCACACTCGACCTTGTTCTGATTTATGGTATTGAAATTGAGCAACTATTAGTCGAACCGCATAATCCTGCTTTATCCGACCATTTCTTAGTAACTTTTGAAGTACTGTTACTAGACTACAAAGCATTAGTCAAAAGCTCCTGCAGCAGAAACCTATCTGTTAGTGCTATAGCCAAATTTAAGGAAGAGATTCCACCCATACTTAACTCGATAGCATGTCTGCATGTAGGGGAGGAAACGTATACAAAATGTACACCACCCCAAATTGATCATGTTGTTGATAGTGCTATAGATGTGCTGCGAATAAAATTAGACTCTGTTGCTCCTTTGAAAAAGAAGAAAATAAAACAACATAGAATCTCGTTTAATTTGGCATATTACTCTCAATGAATATAAGAAAGCACTGAGTAAAGCGAGAGCAGCCTACTACTCCTCATTAATAGATGAGAATAAGAATAATGCAAGATTTCTTTTCAGCACTGTAGCCAGGCTGACAGAGAGCCATAGCTCGATTGAGCCTTCTATTCCCATAGCACTCAGTAGTAATGATTTTATGTGCTTTTTTAACGATAAAATTGTTACTCTTAGAAACAAAATTAATGACCTCTTGCCTTTGACCAGTATAGTGTTATTAACAGCTCCCGGAAACCTAAGTTCTAATATTACACTAGATAGTAAACTAGAATGCTTTTCAGCCATTAACCTTGAACAATTAAATTCAATGATTTTTTCTTCTATCTAAACCATCAACGTGTATCTTAGACCCGATTCCAACTAAGCTGTTAAAAGAAGTGTTTCCATTAATTAGCACTTCTTTATTAAATATTATGAATGTGTCTTTATTATCAGGCTATGTTCCACAATCATTCAAAGTAGCAGTGATAAAACCGCTTCTTAAAAAGCACAACCTCGATCCAGAGGTTTTAGCCAACTATAGACCTATTTACAATCTTCCGTTCCTCTCAAAAAATTCTTGAGAAAGCGGTCGCAAAACAACTGTGTGATTACTTAAAAAACAATGATTTATTTGAAGATTTTCAGTCTGGCTTTAGAACACATCATAGCACAGAGACAGCTCTGGTTAAAGTCACAAATGACCTTCTAATAGCCTCAGACAAGGGACTTGTCTCTATTCTTGTTTTGCTCGATCTCAGTGCTGCATTTGATACTATCGACCATGATATCTTATTGCAAAGACTAGAGCACTTAGTTGGCATACAGGGAACTGCTTTAGGCTGGTTTAGGTCCTATCTATCTGAACGCTCTCAGTTTGTACGTGTCAACGATGAATCTTCCATGCAAACCAAAGTTAGCCATGGAGTGCCACAGGGCTCAGTGCTTGGACCTATTTTGTTCACACTATATATATATTCCGCTAGGCAATATTATAAGGAATCATTCTGTAAATTTCCACTGTGATGCGGATGATACTCAACTATATTTATCCATCAAGCCTGATGAAACCAATCACCTAAATAAAATTCAAGACTGCCTTAAGGACTTAAAAACGTGGATGACCTTACATTTTTTGATGTTAAACACGACCAAAACTGAAGTTATTGTACTCGGCCCAAATAATCTACGAAACAAACTATCTAAAGATATACTGCATTAATTTGGCCTCCAGTGAGACTGTAAGGAATCTTGGTGTTATATTTGATCAGGATTGATCCTTTAACGCCCACATAAAATCAATTTCAAGGACCGCCTACTTCCATCTACGTAACATTGCAAAAATCAGGCATATCTTGCCTCAAAACGATGCAGAGAAACTAGTCCATGCATTTGTTACTTCAAGGCTGGATTATTGTAACTCTTTATTATCAGGGAGTACCAAGAAGTCAGTTAAGTCGCTTCAGCTGATTCAAAATGCTGCAGCTCGTGTACTAACCAGAGTTAGGAAAAGGGACCACATTACTCCTGTTCTGGCTGCCTTACACTGGCTCCCTATATAACACAGGATAGAATTTAAAATTCTTCTTCTCGCCTACAAAGCCCTTAATGGGCAGGCGCCATCTTACCTTAAAGAACTCATTATACCCTACTGTCCTATTAGGGCATTGCGTTCCAAGAATGCAGAGTTGTTGGTTGTTCCTAGAGTCTCTAAAAGTACAATGGGAGCCAGAGCCTTTTCTTATCAAGCTCCACATTTGTGGAATCAGCTTCCAGTTTGTGTTTGGGCGGCAAACAGCCTATCCGTTTTTAAGAGTACGCTTAAGACCTTCCTTTTTGATTAAGCTTATAGTGATAAAATAAAAATAATCTAATAAGAGTGCATTGATGTAGATACGTTGTGCCTCTTCACCTATACATTTTAGTTCTTACTCTTTCACTTAAATCCTAAAAACTTAGATCTTATATTTAAAACTTTATCCAAACCTTTCCCCTCTATGACCTCTCAAGGTTTATTAGAGGGTAACAGGTTGCAGAGAACGCCTAGCCCGGCCGGGGAGTATGGAACGTAGTCACTGACCCACTCCTACTTCTGACAAATTCAGGTTCCAGTGGGGACCTTTCTCCCTGTGTGCCTCTCCACCTCTGTTTCCTACTTCTTACTTGCTACCCTTTTCCCTCAACCTATCCTAAGGGAGTGCATGTATGTAGACACGTTAGTTTAGCTGCTATAGGCTTGGACTGTTGAGGGGGGCACCTTTCTCCATCTTTCTGGCTGTTTGTACCTGTGTACTCTCATGTTCCGATCAACCCAGTTTCCCCCAAATCTCTTTTTTGTGTCCATATATATATATGCCGGGATCCTGAGTCGAGGCTAATCATGTTGCTGTGGTCGTGTGTCCTGGATCCTCTATCCTGAGCACTGGATCTGAGTCCTGGACTTCGAGTCGTGGCTGAACAACCCAGTCTCACAAAAAAACGTGTAATAACTACGTTGGTCCACAACGTAGGACGTAGTATTTCTACAAAAACGCCTCTGAAATTGTAAGATCCCTACATTTTTTTTCACCATTCATTCCAATGGAATGTCACGTCTATGTCACGTGATCTTCACATTTCTCCCTGCAGAAAAAAAAAACATGGCCGAACTTTGTTTTATTCTCGGTGGAAAATGCCTATTTTAAAGTTAGTTTGGCCATTAAAATGCCTTTTGATGTCATTTGATGCGAGAAATATGAGTTGTTATTTCAGATTATGTGTGCAGTGGATGTAGCCTACATGATCTTTAGTTTGCTAGTTATTACGAAGATTACTTCAGGAAATTGTGTCTATACAACATTTTCATTGTTACCAAGGTGGTTGCTAGGGATGCTGCTATCAATATTATTTCTGTTATGTTGTGTAACTGTTTAATGGTGTTATCTTTATTGCTACCCCCTTCCCCGCCAATGTATAGTGTTGGTCCACAGCGCAAACTTATTAGTTTAACAAAATCCGCATCTAAAATTGTGGCATAGATACGTTATTTTCCCCTGTGCAATTCTCCATTTACTCAACAATAACACATAATTATCCTTGTGTTTATTTATTTGTTTGATTAATAAACACAAGTTGGAGTCCGTCAGGACCGAGGGTCGGAGCAGCTCATTTGCTTTAGAGAATATTACACCCGGAAGTAAGTATTCTCTCCGCTTCGCTTGACAAACCCCGTGATAGTCCTCAAGCTCTGTGATTGGAGAGTGTGCCGAGCGTCGAACAGCACTTGAAATGGGATGGAACCACGGCAGACTGTCCAAAACTGGATTTGAACGGCTCCCCCCCGTCCCCCCCTCCCCCACCCCGTCCCCAGAACTTGTGTGTTTCGCAACATGTTTTATGGCACGTCTCTACTGGGAGTTGTAGTTTTAAAAGACGTTTTCGTATTTCCCATAATAAGAAGTTGCCAGTATTAAACTGTGTACATCCCTGGAGGTTTAGGGGATAGGAACACTCACATTTAAAACATATAATTAATAAATGGGTGAAAATGGCTTGTGCCCATAATGGGCAGCATTAATATATATACCCACATGCCAGCTAAGCTCAGAAGAGCTTTATTTAACAGCTGGTCTTATGTTTGTGACCCCTCCTGTTGTTAATTGATGAGCCTGAAACATGCACTTGTCAAGGTTCAGAGGCACATTTTGCAAATATGGCAGTAGCCATCGATCATCTTAAGATAAGATATACTTTATTGATCCCAAGTTGGAAACATTTGCGTTACATCAGCATGTGTAACAGTTGTAAATATGTAAATCATCATGTAAATAATTTAGTATAATCACACAAATTCTGTGTTTTATATTTAATAATTCTGTGTTCTTTATTTATTCATTGTTCAATACCTGACAAGGTCGGAGATGAACAACTTGGGTCGCAGGTTCCTCAACAGTGCATTACAAGACATCTATCAATATGTGTGCATACCTCCACCATTAAACTGTCATATTCTGCACATTTCTTATACTATCTACATACATCTTATATACGAGTATAATACATGTATAATATCAGTTAAAATAAGTGCTTCAACATAGTTAACATTGCTGGAGGTATATACAAAGTTTTTCATTCATTGCATAACTACACCGTAGTTGTGTATATGATATGTCAATAAACCTTAGAAAATCTTGAAATCTTGAAAGGGATGTGCAAAATAGTCATTATATACAGTCTTTAATTATCTATTAGTAGAGAATAACAAGTAATGAATATACTTTATAGGGATCCTATTAATATCTAATAATAAAAATAATGAAATCCAATAACATGCTTTAACCACTAGGTGTCCCTTTATATCAGCTGTGCACCTTTATGGTGTAAATACAGCCTATCTACCAATTGGATCAAATATAAAAGTCAGCCGAATTAGTGTTGATACTGCAAGGAGACGTATTGTGTGAAAATAAATGTAATATGTTGTTTAACTGCTGATATATTTATGATCCACGTCACGTTTTCAGTGTTGGCGGCAGTTCCTCATGTTTGTCCAGAAGTCTTCTCATCAGGGCTCTATAAATACAGAACTACGGCAGATATGTAATATTTAATGCAGCCGAACCCTGTATTACAATGCCGTTATGTGATGACTTTCAAAGAGAAAAGCAAGCACACTCGGAATAAAGTGTTTTCGGTCTGTTTCCGGTATTTGTTAATGACGATGTGCTGTGAGATGTGAGACTGGAATTGCACAGGGGAAAATAACGTAGATCTTTGCCACAATTTTAGATGCGGATTTTGTTAAACTAATATGTTTGCGCTGTGGACCAACACTATACATTGACGGGGAAGGGGGTAGCAATAAAGATTACACCATTAAACTGTTACACAACATAACATAAATAATATCGATAGCAGCGTCCCTAGCAACCATCTTGGTAACAATGAAAACGTTGTATCGACACAATTTCCTGAAGTAATCTTCGCAATAACTAGCAAACTAAAGATCATGTGCATCAACTGCACACATAATCTGAAATAACAACTCATATTTCTCGCATCAAATTACATCAAAACGCATTTTAATGGCCACACTAACTTTAAAATAGGCATTTTACACCGAGAATAAATCGAAGTTCGGCCATGTTTTTTTTTTCTGCAGGGAGAAATGTGAAGATCACGTGACATAAACGCCAGCCATTGGAATGAATGGTGAAAAAGAACGGAGGGATCCTACAATTTCAGAGGCGTTTTTTGTATAAATACTACGTCCTACGTTGTGGACCAACGTAGTTATTACACGTTTTTTTATGAGACTGGGTTGGGCTGAACCGGTCTCTGCGGTCCTGCCTGACTCATCATACTACTTCCCTGATGGCTCCCACAAGATTGCTGACATCCTCGTGGATTCATCTTCTTCTTATAGACACATGCATTTCCAAACATTTGGTCTACCTACGTTGTAAATGTATTCTCTCTTCGATTTACATACGGGCATCTATTGCACGTCTGTCCGTCCTGGGAGAGGGATCCCTCCTCTGTTGCTCTCCCTGAGGTTTCTCCCATTTTTCCCTTTAAACTGTGGGTTTTCTCTGGAAGTTTTTCCTTGTACGATGTGAGGGTCTAAGGACAGAGGGTGTCGTATTGTCATACTGATATTCTGTACAAACTGTGAAGACCACTGAGACAAATGTAACATTTGTGATATTGGGCTATATAAATAAACATTGATTGATATCTTCACAGTATTATATTATCCAGTTTGTATCACTGACAAATACATCTAAGAGCATTTAAGCATTAATAGCCTACTTAAAATACTCTACTGTGTAGATTAGTAGTACAGTAGCCTACTACATTATACCATATCAGCATATCATGTTTTTATATTTACAAAGTATAGTGACAGCAAGTGTTAAAATAAATGTAGTGCAGTAAAAAGTATGATATCTGCCTCTGAAAGGGAGTGTAGTAGAAATATAAAGTTGCCAAATATCTTCTTTTCTAATGTCACATTGTTCTGTTGTTTTACATAAAACCCTTCAGTTAAAAACATCGTATTGATATTTTTGTATCGCATTTGACATTGGTAATCCAAATCCAAAGGTTAGGTAAAGTTATTTTACTTTTATATTGTGATACTCAGATTAAGTTACACTTTTGGTAACTAGCAGTTGTAACACAATAGATGTTTTAAATAACCCTCCTAACCCTGGTAGGAGTGAAGTTTTTAGGGTTATGATGTGAAGCTTACAGACATGGAGTCTCTGGGGAAGAGTGGTTTGGAGCTGAACACAAACTAAAGAAACTCCATGCTGCTGAATCAACTCCTCATCATGACCTACACCCAAAACATCCTTACATCACAAATACATTCTCAGGATAGCTGTATGAGGCTCAGCAGCCCTGGACAAGTTGGAGGAAATTCACAAAACCTGTCAAACATGTCAGATCATGTTTTGGAAAGAAACTAGGAGCTGTAGTGCATACTGTATTACGAGTTTGCTTCCTTCTAAAAGTGTATAAAGCAAATATTAGAGAGGAAGGGCATTTCAGTCTCCCTGTTTGTACCACAGTCAGAGATATTGATAAGAAAGTTTACTTTGACTCGACTATTCATTTAGAATTTGCCTCGGGACTACAGGACTATTAAGCATTTTCGCTAACACTGGTATTTTAACTAAACTTAATCTTTGTGTTCACTAATGTGCTCTGTACCTGTCAAATAAACAAATATAAAGTAGCATAAAATGGAAATGCTTAAATTCCAGTTCAGTATACTTGAGATGAGGTGATCATGAGAAAGACTACATGTTTCATCAACGTACACTGTTAAATATCCACAGCCAGATTCCTGATGATTGAAAAAGCCATGAAAGGGAAACTTATTTCTGACAGAATAGAAAAAAGTGCCCAAACTTGCACCAAATCCCAACTTTATTAACATAAACGGTATATGCCTACAACCCGTCATAAAACATGGCCGGTCTTTTCACGCTGTGTTTCTGTCGACAGAACATTTTAGTTAACAGGAAAACATGGAAAACAGTTTATTGGCATATGCCAGATTCATCTTTCAATAGTTTTAATTAAATATCAGGACTGGGGTCGACCTAAAGACAAATAAGGTGATTTCAGTCTGAACCGTCTTTTTGAATTTGGACCGACCCCGATCCATGACTGTGTGCTGACAGACGGAAGGGCAGACATGAGAAAAGGGGAAGTGAGCAGAAGTTTTATGACGAGACAAATATGTAGTCTCTCAGCGTTTGAATCCTTTTTACTCCACAGGTGAGCCAAGAGCAGATTGAAGAGAAACATCCAGCCCAGCGTCTGTTTGACTACGTATTCACAAGAGGTCACTGTGTCAAAAGGCTGAAAAACACCACACACACACTCACTCACACACTATCTTCAAATTCAACCAATGTAGGATTTTCTCAGAGAGCATCACAGTGACAGACGAGGCGTGGAGTGTTTCATGATCCCTCTGGCAGCCATATTGAAGGGACACAAACAAATGGAACAGCAGAAGCAAAAGTACTCCGATCCTAATACCACAATCTACAAATACTAAAAAAAAAAACCTGCTCGCACAATTGTCCTTTTTGAAATGTTAACATAATATTTTCAATTATTGACTTTATATTGATATGCTAAAACTACACTGTAGCTATTGTGCATATGACAAATAAAGCCTTGAATTCTTTGAGAAGTGAAAAGAAGCGGAAATAGGAGTAAAAGTACAATGTTTCCTACCTTCTGATATATAGTGGAGTATAAGTAAACAGAAGCATAACATGGAGATTACTTAATTAAAGTACAAGTTCTTCCAAATCTTACTCTGCAATTTTCAGTGTAAATTGACAGTTTGTTACATGAAGGATTATCCAAAAACATTTACAGTAAAGTAGAAGAATTGCAAAGTGACACTCTACTGCAAGTAACAATCCACCACTGTAACAATTCATTCAGTTAATTAAACAGTACATTAGAATGCTAGCCTAGGGCTATCACTAATGGACAGAAAATCACTGAATCATGTACTGTACAATTTTAGGGTATCTGAGTATTTTCCCTTTATGCTACTTTATACTTCTACTCCATTACATTTTGTAAAGCAATAAATTACTTTTTACTCCACTACCTTTATCTGACAGCCAATTGTAGATTCAGATTCATAACTAATATTAAATATAAATCAGCTAATGAATAAACATGGACATATAATCATGGGTTAAGTTATCCAGCAGAGGATATACAATCATTAAATGAGCATAATAATATATGGAGGCCAATACTTTTGCACTTCTACTTAGGAATTTAATTGCAGGACTTTGGAAACTGAGTATTTTTACCATTTAGTATTGCTACATTGACTGAAGCAAAAAAGTTTGATTACATCTTCCACTCCTGGTGATAGGTGGATGTTATGGGATCTCTATAATTGAACATTTGGGAATTGTAGCTGTTAGCATTTGATTTCCAAAAATAAACCTTATGATGATTAAACAGTTGCCTCGTTACATTTTCAATAAAGTAAGCCCGTGTAAGTGTTTTCCCCTCACATGACATCTAATGAATGTAACTGATTAGATCCAGAGTTAGCTATGAGAGACTAAGCATTGCCTGCGGACCCTTCAGAAGGAGATATGGCAGACAGAGGGATCAAACTCCCGATCTCTTTACAAGATGTTTCCACTGCTGTAACATCCGTTTTTGAATGAGAAAGTCCTACATTTTTATTTTGCTGCTGCAGACATTTAGCAGCTATAGATGAGGGGTTGTCGTCATCGTTTTAGAAGAGCAGAGATGACAACGCAGGAAGCAGAAAAATGGCTGAATCATGATCTGTTTTTTCTTTTTTTTTCTCCCCTTACACATCTGTTTATTCTTCACATTCCTCCCAGAAACTCGTCCTCCACACACCCGTCACCTATAGTATGCACTAGTTACACAAAGTGCACATTCATGTACTCAAAAATAAGAGAGCGGTATACATCACCACAGGCTTGGAGGGCATTTCTTTGGCGACTCTATGCCCTTTAAGGAGTGCACAGCTGGAGCAAAGAGATCACATTAATGAGAGGAGAAAAGCCTGGGTTCATTTCGTAAAGTCAGTGTACAAGTGCATACTTAAGGGTTGGGGTCTGTTTTAGATATATGCACGTAGGCTTTAAGAGAAAGCAGCAGCAGAGTCCCTGCCTCTCTTCCAGATGGAAGCAGCCTGCACACAGACAGGAGAGAGGCATTAGCTAGCTAGCAGGGCGAGCTAGCTTAGTTAGCCGCCCACGCCTCCAGGTCCGCCATGTCGTCCTCGTCTTCTTCCACCTTCTTCTTGTCTAAAAACAGGAGCAAACGGAAATAAACCTCAGATTTAATAATGTTATTCATAATCAGAACATTTGATTTATCCTTGGGGAAATTGGGTTTCGAAACAGTTGCTCCATTTTAGAACAAAATAAATGTTTAATTAAAACTAAAATATAATAAAATATTTATATAAATAAGGAAGTTAAAATACATACATAAAACGATTAAATAACATTAAATAGAATACAAATATTTATATAAATATACGAAGTTAAAACTGAACATGCATTCAAAAGATTAAAAAAAACAACATAAAGATGTTTATATAAACATAAGAAGCTAAAGTAAAATGTCAAATGTAAGGATAAAATAAAAATAAATTCATACAATATATGATATGGAAGCACATCTTTGAAAAATAACTAATTAAATAACAAATTCTGATTAATTGTGCGGCCCTAATTAGGGATGCCAGCGATTATTCGATTATTCGTTACAGTCTCCATAATCGAATATTATTTTAAAAAAATCGATTTTATTTATATATTTTTTTATTATTATTTATGTTTTTTTGTTTTGTTTTCTGGCTTAGTTTCAACCAAAATATAGACTAATGCTAATAATAGTAATAGTATTAACAATTGTAAATGGCCATTGATCACACCACCAGTTTGTTTTACTGTAAACTTGGAGGAAGCCTGCGTGCAGAGCAGACTGCTGCTGCAGCACGCTACACACCGACCCCGCCCCCGCCCCCACCCCCACCCTCCCTCACACGTGCGACTAAAGATGAACAAAGCGGCAGGTAAAAAGAGTTCCTCCTCGTGGAACTACTTCGAACTTATAAGTCCAAAGGAAGTGAAATGCAAGCTCTGCGAAAAGACGTTGGTCTATCACAGCTCAACCTCAGCAATGCGTTCGCATTTGAGTGCGAAGCACGCCAAAGAGATTACAGAGAAAGACGCAGCACAGCCGGCCATTACCAACTTCACTTCAAGGCCACGCCGTTGTGATGACATGCGTGCAGGTGAAATGCAATGCTGCTATTATTAATAATACAGGCTACAGCCTGTATTATTAATAGCATTGCAATAAATAAATTGCTATAATAATATTTATTGCAATGCTGCTATTATTAATACAAGCTGTAGCCTGTATTTAATAATGGCAGCATTGCAATAAATACATTGTGCGCGCATAGCGCATCTCCAAATAAAGGCAATGGCAGGCACTTTAGAAAATAACAAATAATAAACCAACATCATGTTGATGTTGGTTTATTTGTCGTTTATTTTGTTTGTACTGTTAAACATGTTCCAGTAAAGAAAACAACGGAATTCCTTTTGAGTTTTTTTTTTTTGTCCCGCGGGGGGGGGTCGATTAATCGATTATTATTCGCCAGAGCTGCCGAATAATCGATTTTGATCATGGTCAGTTTCTGGCAACCCTAGTACTAATATGTAACATGTATATCGTAATAAATGCTTTAGCGGTGTATAAATATGAATAAGATATAATTGCTGAATTGCTCGGTTTGAAAAGGTTTGGCTAATGATGATTGTGTAGATGTGTGTGCTGTTTGTGTGAGTATGACATAGACTTTTTACTTATAATAATACCTGGTCTCGATGGTAGTGATGTAGATGGTACGCTGGGTAGAGGAACGTCTTCTGTTCCTTGGATTTCCAGAAGATTTTTGTCCAGCTCTTCCTGTTCCAGCTCATCCAGCTCAGCCATAAGCTCGTCCTGAACACACACAAAAACACACACACATACACACGTGAGTTATCAATTAACCAACCACAGACAAAGACTAGTTTATTTTATAATAAAATACACACTTCTCTCATCTGAGGTTTTATCCATTTGATCTTAATGCCAGCAGCTGTAACTACAATAGGCGCTTTCACACCGCAGTACTTTTCCCACTTTAGTTCCGATATAGTTCTGAAATGTTGCGTTCACACCAAAAAGAGCCGGAACTAAAATTAGTTCATGAGAACCTTTTCACCCCCTTTTCTGTCCCTGCTAGAGAGCAGGGACTTTCGTGGGAGAAAAAGGTTCCTATGTCTGATTGGCTGGGCGGATTGCAAACCACGCCCCGTAAAACTCCCCAAAAGGTTTTGTGAAGCCGCCATTTTATTATCCTCGCATTAGCATTATTAGTATTAGCATTAGCCCAGCGCAGAAACGCCGAGAGACTAACTTATGGCAACACAAAATAAAACATGGGAGCGGTGGAGATGAGGAGGTGTCTGCGTTCTGGCGATTTACTCGGAAGGCTTCAGTAGAAGCTGCTGGGACTCCCAGCAGCTTCTACTGAAGCCAGTCCCTAACTCCGGGGACTTCCGGCCGGGGACTTTGGGCGGCAGTATACGCCGTGAAGTGGTTTGCGGCCTGCCAGTAAACCCAAAGCAGAAGAAGAAGAAGTGACGTCAGCGGCTTCATTTGCCTACTCCTCCCCCAGGGACTTATTCATGAGAACTAAAGAGTTCTCATGAACCTTTGAGGGAAAAGTACTGCGGTGTGAAAGCGCCTAATAGTTTATACATTTATGGAGACATGCTAAATCCTGGTGATATTCTTAAATATTGATGAAAGTTGAGGAGGGCCTCCAAAAGGCACATATTCACACAATATTACATTTTCCCTTTATTAATGTGTCAACAAGTCGAGTCCATTTGGTCAGTAAATTCTGAAAATATAAAATGTTTCTGCTCTTTCTTATGTTGCACTTACTTATTTACTTTGTCTTTTAGTAAAACATAGATTTTTTCACTACTGTCATGAAGAATAGAGCTGTGGCAGATTATTTGAGTCGGGTTCCTGATTTCCAGGGATGTTCTCACCTCGTCAAACTCATCCCCGAAACCGATCGGTCTGGAAATGACATCTGAGATTTCTTGAGCTACTTCCTGTTGTTCCGTGATGTCCGCCATCAGATCGTCTACTTTGTCTATGTCCCTGTGAAACACAAAGAGAGATGTGAGGATGTGTAAGTGAATGAATGAATACAAACATGTCCCAAAATAAACCAGTATAAAGTGGTGCAGGAATGAGTCCCAAGAGAGTGTGCATATCGCCACTTCTGGTTTGCTTGTCTTGTAGTCAATGGTTTTTAGAACATTTTTCTGGTTAAAAGCCAAAACAGGGTCTGCGTTCAATACAACTTAGAAGAGTATATTGACTCCACGACATAAAATACCCCACTGGTGAATGTCAGCAGCTTCTATGTTTTGATAAAATGTCTTATGAGACTACAAAACACCATCATGCCGAAAATTAGCCACCCTTAGATTAGCGGAGGTGACGTAAAGTCATGTGACCGTGCTGTAGTTTGTTTAAAGCCTAATGTTAGCTTTTAACTTCTGCCGATTGCAGTTACTCTTCAAAAATCATAAAAGTGGTTCTAATATGTGGAGATGATCCTGCTGAACAAAAGATGTATGTATGATAAACGTGTATTCGCCAGAGCTTATTTTATGCAATAATCCAAAATCTGTGGTAAAATCTCATTGGCTTTGTGTCACGGAGATGCTTCAAATGTTGAGGTCGGCCAACAGAAACACGTCATCCCTGCACCACTCTATTACATACTTACAATAACAATGGTTAAATGTAACCTGTCATATGTTTCTAAATGTCTCTTACATGTTTTCATGTGCAGCCTTCATGGCCTTGGCAGCGTAGCCCATGTTCTTGAGCACTTCTGTGTTGGTGTTGGCGTTCTCTAGTGCTTCCCTCTGGAACTCGATGGTGGATAGCGTGCCGTCGATCTGACCCAGCTGCTGCTCGTAACGCTTTTTCCTTTTCAAGGCCTGTAGAGCCGCTGCACAGAAACAGACACAAAGTTAGTTCAGGAGGACATTTCTTGTTGAAGCGGCTACAGAAACCTAATCTTGTTTCAAATCCCTGCTAATGCTGTCACAGTAAAACAGAAATTGGGGAATCACTTTTAGAAGGCCTAGAGGTAGGGATTAAAATGCTTCAGAGGAAGAAATCAGAAACGGATAGAAATAAAAATAAGGATACAATTGTAACAACCCCTTGGCAAACAGAAAAGTATAGAAATATATCCTACTGTACTTTAATTGTCTCCTTAATGTTGTAATATATGCTTATGAACATGCATTGCAACCTACTTAATGCATTTCATTCTTAATTACTATTATATTATTTTATTTAAAAATAGTAGTAAGCTTTTAGTTTTTTTCTCAGTTTGTTTTGTTTATTTAAAAAAAAGCTATTTGGCCTTAAGAGAAACATCCAAGTCCAAGAACGTCTTGTACGTCTTGTACGTCTAAGAACGAGACGGAAACAAACAGAGGATTCAGTAGCACTATACGGTACCTCAGGTCAAACTGAGGACAGCGATAACAGCTCAAGTAGACAGGAACTTTGGGACCTTTGGTAAGTCATGAGCAGAAGAGGGAGGCTGGAAGGCTGCACTGCTGTGAGATGAAATAAAGTGTTTGTCTTAATGAAACAGGACTCTGATAATCGGATAAAATCCTGTCTGAGCCAAATCTCTGTCAGTGTGACCTCAGGCTGTTTCGGGTTGTCCTCTCACTATTGCTTCCTGACAAGACCTGCATTTCATCCAGCTCACAGTATCAACTTAGAATAACCGGGATGATACATTTGGAAAAACGTATTTGGAGACAACCGTTGGATTTCCCCCTGATCTCAGACTGGGGTCGGTTGATAACAAAAAAGTGATAGTTGAAGTTTGTTTAAGCCATTAGAAAGATAAAGATGCCAAACATACACTGGTTCCATCTTCTTAAACATGCCATTATTTTATTTGAAGTAGGGCTGCACGATATTGGAAAAAACTGACATTGCGATTTCTTTCCCCCTGCGATATATATTGCGATATGAAAAAATACAGGAATTGAAGAAAAGACCGTTTGTTTTGTCCGCAAACCATCCTTTCTTGAACTTTAATGCTATACAATTGGTATTTTTTAAACAATATTTAACCGGATGAAGGATTTTAGTCACGGACGTCTGAATCTTAAAGGGGACCTATCATGCAAAATGCACTTTTGTACGTCTTTTATACATGAATATGTGTCCCCGGTGTGCCAGGGAACTCACCAAGTGTCAGAAAACACAACCCTTTTCCTCCATACCCAAACTCCATCGATCAAGCCAGTGTGGCTGAAACTTTCTCTCCCTCTTCTTCTCATGCTCCCTGTCACTCTCCTTTAACTCCTCCGGTGACTTTCTGTTATTTGAAGATTGTTATTTGCCCGGCGCTTGGCCGGTTACCGCTGGTATTAAAAACATTTTGGCGAATGGTTAGGTGGCGAGAAAGTCTGTAGTGAACGAACGCGCTCCCGCTCTGTTTGCTTTTCACCCAACAACGACAACCGCCTCACGAAACGCTATGTTGTAGCGTTAATAAACGAAACAATTTAACAACATTGCTTGTCAAAATACCTATACCACAGGACCATTTGAAAAAGAAGAAGTGTTTAGTGGAACCGAGCGGGAAAGTGGAAAGTACGTTATGCTGGCCCGGGGGGTCTAAATAGTGCTTCAGGGCCAGCGGGCCATTTCTAATGTCAGCCCTGCTTTATATTTCTGAAAATTTAATTTTAGACTGAAATATCGCAGTAAGGTATGGATGGATTGCCATTACATTTGGTAAATATATTCATGAACCCTTGACTTCAGGATTGACGAATGCAATACCCGTAAAAGTTGCAACATCCTCCCATCAAAAAACTATTCTTTCCATCATTTTGTCCAAACACATTTTATGATATTTGTGTTGAGTGCTTAAGAAGAAATGCTAATCCACTAAACTAAGTTGGTGAACATGTTCAACAGTATCTAACAACATATTAGTAATGTCATAATTATCATGTTAGCATGCTGTTAGCATGTAGCTCAGAGAACTGCTGTGCCTCTGTGCAACTTCACAGACAGCTCACACCATTTTCTTCATGTGGAAAACTAATCCATAGTTACATGTAGCTAAACAACGTTGAAACGCTGAAACTCAATGGATTTGATCACATATAGACCTGTATCACTGTATGTGGCTGCTTTGTTCCACTAGGAGCCAGACAGCAGCAGATTAGATTTGTCATCGTATTATATCAGCACCCGGCTCTTTTTCTGGACTGATAACGATATTACCTACATCACACAAATCATTATTAAATTATCGGATGCAGAGCTGCACTCAGCCTGCACACTTAGATGTTAGGTTTAGTTCTGTGACCCTTTGTTTTTCCTGTTCCTGGCACTCTTCAGTAAAGTAGGGCTGCACAATATGAGGAAATGTGCAATATGTGATCAAGTTATTACTATTACTTGAGATAAATGAACAGATATTCAAGTCTACACGGTTCTGCTGCTTTCCGTATAATGCTCAAACATATTGCTTTTTGGATAAATTCATAAGAAATACGTATTTCGAAAGTTATAATAAGGTTTGTCATAAAACTGGAAATCATTTCTTTCCAACACTCTTTTAATTGACAAATTGAACATTCAACTGAACACAAAAGGTGCTGAATTGCAGTATTTATTGCTTAAGTTGACATTGCAAACACGATTTTAAAGAACTATTATACTGTGCAGTCCTCAAGTACTATAGTTATTGTAACAATCTAAGCTTCATCATGTCAGTGAATAATTAAATTCATTAACTGGCTATTCTGGTGTCATTTGAACTAGAGGAGGGGCTTTCTTTTCTTCAGGCAGATGCTGATGAAGTCAGGGTCTGACTAAGTGTTGTGACAGGTAGGGATCACACTTAGTCAGACCCTGACTTCATGGGAAAATATGATGTAATCTAAATTACTGACTATTTTTTAATTGGTAATTGAATTTAGAAAAGGAAATCTGATCTGCCATGGTAACACGTGACCTGAATTGCTTGATGCCACAACCAACATGTCCCTGTACAGGAGTGCAGGAGGTACATGCTCATTGGATTCCCTGGCTGACGTCCTGCATTAGAAGCTGTTACATAGCCCCCCTCTATGGCTTGGAGGAATAACCCAGGTGGAAAATGTTTAACAAAGACTTGATGTCAAAGAGCACAAAGGGTGATGAGGTATTGTAGCAAAACGTGGTTAAACCTGCCATGGTGCAGATGCTGCTTTCACTACAGGTTTATTATGTTTACTTGTATGTATGGACTGTGGCTGCGAGGGAGTGCGGTCGTCTTTCAACCAGAAGGTTGTGGGTTCGATCCCAGCCCGCCGTGCAGTCAACATGTCGATGTATCCTTGAGCAAGACACTTAACCCTGAGTTGCTCCCGATGGCCAACGGTGTGTGAATGTTAGTTCCTAGAGTAAGGTGCTCTGTATGAATGGGTGTGAATGGGTGAATGACATGTAGTATGTAAAGCGCTTTGAGGGGTCTTAAAGACTGGATAAAGCGCTATATAAAGTACAGTCCATTTACCATTGTGTGTGTTATTTATCACCTGACTATAGGGAGGTTTACTGATTGGATGAGCTTGTTGAAAATCAGGTTTCAGGGTTTAAAGCTTGTACAATGTAATGAACAACAGGACTTTTAAACCAGTTTCAAATGAGCTAGCAGTGCACATGAGTTCCTGGAAAGGATAAGTTGTTGCATCATAGATGTCATAGCAACCACTGCTGGAGAATGGAAATATGCCTGTTTTTCCTGCCACTATGGTAAATGGTGTTATGACAACACTCCTGAAATGTGTCTATTTGAGCTGATGTATAATATAATGACTTCATAAGATGTTTGCCTTGGATTTGATCCAATCTGACAGATATTTAGTTACATGACTCAACTTAGTTGGACTCCGCAAAAGCATTCAAATAAATATAATAGAACATATAAGACAACCAGGAGCCAGCTGGTTGTTAAAAGTATTGAGTTTACTTTGAATGACTTGAATGCATGACTACAACTTTTCTTCTGATTGACTTTTGAAAAAGATAGAAAATGCATACATGCACACAGACCGTGACAGTGATGTGCCTAGTTCTATTGACTGTGTTATTACATGATATATTATTAACATAGCACCAGTCATTCATTACAGTATACTTGCTGATATCTTTATGCAAGAACCTTAACATGTTTAACCAGAGAAGTAGCACATTATGAAGTAGAAATAGTTCTAAAATAACAAGATGTTACATTTTAATGCATTTTGGATTATAATATATATTTAAAAAGTAGTTGGGTCCACTGCAACACTGCTGTCACAGCTTCAACCTGCAGAGTTACAACGCAGCTAACTGAAGAACGTTTTTTAAATGTTAGCGAAGCTCTTCTCCAACGTGAAAAATCACTTCTTGATGGATATTATGTTTAAAGTTGTCTGACAACATTTCACCCAGTCTTTATCTGGGTGATGACATCAGATCACAGGACTTTGAGTTTATACCTGGTATAAAGTGTGTTGTCACTTATTCCATCTTTCTGGCAATGCGATCTGATAGCAGACAAATGAGTTGAGCCGAGCCAGCTTGTAGCAGCGCAGGTCAACAGAACAGACGCTTTTTTGTCCAGTTGAAGTATAAACAAATACAGCTTTGAGGTTAATATGAGCTGTGAGTCCTAATGCTGCAGAACCAGCTAATGCAACATACAAATAATATAACACTATTAAACATGTGCAAGATATAGAATAATACAGTCATCTTTTTTTGTTTCACAATTGTTTAAGCAGTGACTTTTTATACAGGACTGAATCTACTGAACATGTATTGTGGTCAGCATGTTGACACCACTCTGTTGCTCAATAACATGTTTAAGTACATATTCCATATATAACCAGCTGAGTGTACTATTTAAGATTGTGCTCATTTTACATTTAGTTACTTTACTGTTTTTAGATGGAGGAGCATGTTATCGCTGCAATGACAACCTTCCAAAGTTTGCGTCACTATTCTGGAAAGTTGAAATGGCTGTGAAGTGTGGGATTCCTTAAAGCCCTTAGATCAGGGGGGGCAAACTCAATTTCATGGTGGGCCACATTAGCATTACGGTTGCACTCAAAGGGCCGGTTGTAACTATATAAATATACATATATATAAATACATAATATATATGAAATAATGTATAATATTATATTATTGCCTCTGCATTGGATTTTTATCGGATAGGGTAATAACTTCATAATTAACTACGTCTGAAAGCAGAAGTCTAGGGCAAATCATTGCAAGTCTCTTCTGTGCATGTCACAAAATGAGATGCATTGTGGGACATGTAGTTTATGGGCAACGTGCTTCTGTAAGGTAAGATAAGATGGATCTTTATGAATCCCCGTGGGTAAATTCAGTAGTTTAACAGCAACAGGGTGAGATTGAAAAACAGGACAGCGCAGATTCACACAGATTTATACAACTAAGGATAAATCAAAGATACAAATAAGAAAGATAAATAACTATAAAATAAGAAATTAATTAAAAATATATAGATATACTGTAAAGTAGCATGTAACCGTATAATAAACGTATTATATTCTTTGCAAGCTCTTGCGGGCCCCATCAAATGAAGCCGGATTTGGCCCCCGGGCCTCGACTTTGACTCCCCTGCCTTAGGTGAAGCCGTGGCTTTAAATGCAGCATCCGAGTGCTGTTGTGAATGAGCACATCCTCTACAGGCCTTACCAACACTACGTCAGTGCCACGTCTTCCACGTCTTCCACAACACAGTATCAAACCGATCATAGTGCAGTTGATAAGGATCATTGCCAAACGTAAAGTCCTGGCCGCTCCCTGTAAGCACTATTTGCTAGACAGAAGGAAGCTGCCTATGTTCAAATGAAACCCTGATAATCCAGAGCACATCATTCTTAAGGCACTTTTTGCCACAGTGCATACTTCTGTCAGTGAATGTATACAGTTGAAAACGTCATATGCTGACATTTAAAGCACTATATATATTAATGTTAAATTACTATCTTAAAAAGTCTTACAGGAATGCCTTCAATTCATTAAAAAGTCCCAAAATACTAAAAACTTCCTGAAACCAGAAAAGTTTCCATTTGATAACAAAAACGTTTTTTAATCCATTATCTTTGTAGAAAACAAACACGTTCCTATTTATGCAAATATGAAATAAGAGTACATATTAATGTTAGTTGTCATCATAGGAATCAAGAGAATATGTAATTACTCTTTTTCTTTTTGAAGTCACTATTTCGGTAATGAGCTACGAGCCTTCTTCTAAAGTCACACAGCAGAAGTATTTGGATACTTTAAATAGCCTTTCTGTCTGTGTTGTTAAACAAGCCTTAATCGATCAGAGCATCTGATGACAGGAACACTCTGCGCTGCATGGAGTCCACACAAAAAAAGAGTAGGACCTTTAGTATTTTGAAAACATTAAGCGTATTACCCGGATACTTTTAGCAAGAACTCATGAACTCAAAGCATGTCACAGGTCAGTTTGATTTTTGTCGAAGACTTTTTTTTTTCTTTGACTATTTGACAAGGTTCTCTGGTTCTGAGTTACATAACCTATTTTTGGAATTACTACAGCTATAATAAATGCAAGCTGTTAGATCATAAATATATGTACACTACATTGCCTTTAAATGAGACTTATTCTGTGTTTTAATACCTCCTTAACATACTGTTTTGTTCTTATTCCTTTGGTTGTTTTATTCTTGAATTGTTGTTAGCTACCCATTAATGCTATTTGCTTCCTCTTTTTTTGTTATTATTTCGATTTCTTGCCTTTTTATTCATTTGTTTATTCAGTTTAGAAATGTATTTAATGTTATTAAATATTTATAATTTATTTTCGGTTAAATCCGTAATATAAAAGATAGTAACGTACTTTTGACTGGTTGTCATTAAGTGAACTAGCTACTGTCTAGTAGCTAGTTAGTCAGACAGTTGGACGTTACGTTACAGAGCCACAGAGTGAATGAAACAATACAGTCAAGTTTGTAGGTTAGTAACTCTCACTTGTTGTTTGATGTGTCCCTTTCAGTTCATTTCATTCTACAGAAATAGTATTAACACTGTACTGTCTTTAAAAGACACATTTAGAGTCAGGTGACCGTGTTCGGGTGCCGTTAACAGGAGAGCCTGTCAACTTCCCGGTTCCTTTCCTGTCGTTAGCCCGCAGGCTAACTAACAAACTAACTAACTAGCGGTTTGACTAACCCGTCAACTTCAGGAGCTTTCTTTCTCACCTCGTTTATTTTTCGTGCCATTCTTCTTCGCCGTAACGAGCTCCTCCCCGATTTTCTTTTCTAAAAAGTCCTGTTTTTTGGCCAACATCTCCTCGGTTTCTCGGAGTTTCTGGATAGCCTCCTGGGGTGTCGGCGCTTTCCCACCCTTACCCTTGTCGCCGAATAACTTAGCAAACATCGACATTTTGTTAGTAAATGTAAACAATAACGGCTGATGTAACCGTACACGAACAGCCGGCCCTTTGTGGTACAGGACAGGTGGTCGTTAAATTGCTTGGTTGTCTTTCTAGGTAGCTATAACATTAGTAACCGAGCGGAGGGCTGCCGCTGCTGCTGTTGTTGTTATTTTTGTCTCTTCTTCCGCCTCTTCCAGAAAGGCCCCGTGATGTCATTACGTCAGCGCCGTTACGTGACTCATGCGCGTCATGCGTTCAGGGAAATTCACAAATGAGCTGTTAAAAATCTGACAGAAAAATGTATCTATTTTTAGAAATCGTTTACCTTCAGAATTACATTTCTTATTGATATAAAACTTACATTTTTTGTTTTTAATATTGCTATTGCCAAAAGTATAAAAACGTTTTTTTAATTCATTATTATTTATATTATTAATATTTACTATTTTTAGCTCAATAATAACTTGTGTCATTATTGTATAACAACCTAATAATTTTAACTGTTTTAATTTCACCTCTGTCAGAATGTATTAGTTGGTATATCTTTTCTAAATTTGTATTTGTATGCAAGGCAATTGTCCAAAACTAAAAATCCCCTGGTTAAGATCATAAGTGATCATGTTAGTTCTAATGTAATGATAAGTCTGATAAACCACGATAAAAACATCAGGTCAGAATTCAGGAAGCAAATAACTGCTGGATGTTACGCATTGATGCATGATAAACAACATGTCCATCCATCCCACATCTGGAAGTATAACACGTCATATTGTGATTGATGTTTTTAATTTTTTAAATGCTACATAATCATAACTCACTAATAAGTCAGTCAGTTATTTTTCGGTAAAAGTCACAACTTCCAATCAGCTGCAAGCGCCAAAAGGCCAGCCTAGTTCCTTCAGAAAACTACACCTCCCATGATTCACTGTGGCATATTTTTCCAGCTGAAGATTTGAATGACCTGAGCGCCAGCCAATCAGAGCCTGCGTTGTTTGAGGGACAGGAGGAGCGGGAGCCACCTGGAGCACAGAAACATGGGGTGAGATAGATGTACACAGGGGTGGAGAGTAACTAAGGAATATACAAAGTATGCATTTGAGCTATACTTGTACTTCACTTCAGTATTTTATGCTAGCTTATACTTTTACCCCATTGCCTTTTGTATGCCAATATTACTTTTACATTTGTACTTGTAACAGAGTATTTTTACACTGTAGTATGTCTGCTTTTTTCTCAAGTAATGAATGACTTGAACACTATGCACAATTTATCCATAAAAAATATAAGTATGGATGTAAATAACTTACTTGGATATTTCTTTCTGTAGGGGTCAAAGGTCGTGCTGCAGGGCCACTGGGAGGCTCCGCTCTTAAGACCTCCTTTAACTTCACACACTCCCTCTCGTACTGAAACACATTGTAAACATATAATCAAATTGTGAGCTTGTGCGATCCTCACTATTGTATGAATTAATGCAAAGACTTGAAACAATGTGTGTGTTTTCTTTGGTGTGTCTCTGTATGTGATGACTGGTAGTAAAGTGAAGTAAAGGATTTAAGTACACTTTTAAGGTAATTGTACTTTATTTGAGTATTTAGATCCCCTGCTTATACAGAAGACTACTTCACTACAATAACACTTACCCAGCAGGATATGTAGTGTGTGTGTGTGTGTGTGTGTGTGTGTGTGTGTGTGTGTGTGTGTGTGTGCGTGTGTGTGTGTGTGTGTGTGTGTACCTCCTTGTAAGCCTCGGTCAGGGAGCCCCACTTGCTTGGCCAGACAGAAGCCGAATCCTTCTCAACTTTTACATGTGCTTTCCTACACACACACCCACACACACCCGCACACACACACACACACACACACACACACACACACACACACACACACACACACACACACACACACACACACACACACACACACACACACACACACACACACACACACACACACACACACACACACACACACACACACACACACACACACACACACACACACACACACACACACCTATATTATATATATTTGAAACTGGCAAACCCATCTATTTAGTTCTTGTTGATGTAGCTGCTGCCTGCTCTTTGGTTTGGTTTGTTTGAGTCTAGTTCTCCCACTGATTTGTTACTGTCTCACATGTATAATGTATTTCTTTTATGCTGACCATTTGAATTGCACTAAACAAAAGGAAAAGGAAAGCTGAAGCTAGATGCTAACAAAATAATAAATAGCTTATTTTTGCTTAAACAAGGCATATATAGGTAATGCATCGTAGTACTAGCAAGAGCTAGAGAACATGCAGAAGGAAATTGATCTGTGCGCTTTTTTAAATGAAAACAACATGTATTTTTTATTTACTTTTTAATGCTGTAATGATAACATTTTCTGGTTGGATACTACCAAATATTTAAATGTATAGACAATGTTTCTAATCAAATGTAATGTATACCATGTCAACAACATGGTGCTCTGCAGATATATTATCTATCTATTTTACATTAAAGAGAGTGAAATTAACCCAGTGGAAAACACATTAAGATTACGAACTACAAAACATAGAACAATTATTTAAAAAATGAAAACAATATTAAAGTGTTAACAATGAACAATAAGTCATTCACAATAATCACACAGGAAGACACGTCTCATGTTTTAAAACAAAATAAAGATTAGAATTAGTACTTATTCTGACTTTTCAACATCCAGTCAACTTTACGCCAACCCCCCCACCACAACGAATCAAATACATCTTTGTGAATGACTCTGGCCTCTTTCACAAAGAGTGATACAATAAATACCAATGGTAAGCAACATTAAATCAGATAACAGTGAGCAGGTTTACCAGATTTCATCTTGATGCACAAAGTTGATGGGCTTAGATGTTCCCTGTGGATCCGCCATTTATCCTGACCAGAGTGTGTGTGTGTGTGTGTTTGTGTGTATGTGTGTGTGAGGCTCTTTAGTTTTGTCCGGCTAATGTTTCACCTGTGTGTAAGTTACACTGACAAAACTGTTTACCGTCACCATGGGGACGGAGTTCCGTGACACTCACATACACATATATCTCTGTGTAACCGTGGCGATGATAGGATGGAAGCACTGGAGGGGAACTCAAACATTAGAGAGGTGTCCACTGAAATATCTCGATAACTCATACATACTCTGAAATAGAGTGGTGCAGGGATGAGTCCTTAAACCTGGGGATGAGTTAGCATTTAGCACTTCTGGGACTTCAACAGGAAATAAGGTCTGTGGTTAACAAAATCTTTGACATCAAATTCTTCAGTAAACACACCTGCATGTCTGAAGCTTATGTGTCAAAGAAAACAGGGGTTGCTAACAAGTGGTAAACGACATCTCGCCGAACATTAGCCTATTTTAGCTTAGCGATGGTGACGTGAAGTTATGTGACCGTAGTTTAGTTTGTTTATAGCGTACATTTACCCTTTTACTTCTGGAGATTGCATTTACACTTCAACTATTTTAAAGAGGTGTTAATATGTGGAGATTATCCTTGTGGACAAACCTGATGGTATCTTAAACAGAGGGAGGCTGTGGCTCAGTGGGTAGTGTGCTGGACTTCGAATCAGGGGATATCAAGTTCGAGTGCCACTGCAGTCAGCATGTCGTTGTGTCCCTGAGACACTTCACCCCAAATTGCACCTGTGGGGATTGTCCACAGTACCGAATGTATGTAAGTCGCTTTGGATAAAAGCGTCTAACAAATGTAGCCACAGATCATATTTTCTTCAATATTAAAAACAATTCTCATTGCTATTGTGGAGGAAGCCTCTTTGATGCTAACTTCCGAGTTGGCCTGAACAATATGTCGTTGTACCACTCTCTACAGATTCTGAATTAGGCTTCTGATCACCGTTCACCCACACACTAACCTCCTTTTCCCCTCTCTCTCCAAGTGAGGTTCTTCCCCTCATTAACCCTGGACACCACCCTCTCTTTCCAGGCGCACGTCAAATCTGTCACCAAATCCGCCTTCTACCACCTAAAAAACATTGCCAGAATCCGGCCTTCACTCTCTGACTCTGTGGCAGAAACCCTGGTACACGCCTTCATTACATCCCGTCTGGACTATTGCAATGGCGTCAGTCCGGGGTTCCCAGCAAAACCCTGGATAGGCTCCAATACGTCCAGAACTCTGCCGCCAGGCTTCTCACCCACACCAAGCCATGGCACCATATCACCCCCACCCTCATCCACCTACATTGGCTGCCGGTCAAGTCCCGGATTCAATACAAAACACTCATCCTCACGTACAAGTCCCTCCATTCCCTCGCCCCCCAGTACCTATCGGACCTCCTCCATCCCTACACCCCTTCTCGGAGTCTGCGATCCTCAGACACGGGCCTGCTCTCCATCCCCCGCTCTCACCTCCGAACTGTTGGTGACAGGGCATTCAGTGTTGCGGCCCCCACCCTCTGGAATGCACTTCCTGCCGAGATCCGTAATGCTGCCTCCCTGGACATCTTCAAATCATCACTAAAAACACACCTGTTCAACCTGGCCTTCGGGCCCTAGCCCTTTTCTGGTCCCCCGGCTTCCTTTATTTATTTATTTGGTTTGCCCGTTGATTGTCTGTTTGTTTTGTTTGTCCACCATGTACAGCGACCTTGGGTCCCTTGAAAGGCGCTATATAAATATCATTATTTATTATTATTATTATTATTATTACCTCTGCCCGTTCTACCACCTGTCCTCTGGACCCTATCCCCTCAAACCTCCTTCAGACTACTGTTATGTGATGTCTTTCAAAGAGAAAAGCAAGAACACTCGGAATTAAGTATTCTTTTATTCTTTTAAAATGTTTTCCGGATTTCATATCATATAAACACCAAATCCCAGCATGCATTGCGGCTACAACATCCAATCAGCGAGCTTAAAGCATAGCTCATAGATCTTGGGTAATCGCTCGAAATGCCTACGTCTGTTTCCGGTTAGTTTTATTTTGAAATTCAGTTCCTGACGGACGCCAAAAAAGCCAGAGATTATGGAATTAAACCAATAAATAAAAGCAAGGATAATTGTGTGTTATTGGTGAGTAAATAACAGTGTGTTATTTTTAAAAGAATAACAAATTAGAAGGAAACAAATATTTTAAAAATACAGATTTCAGTATTCTGAGGCTCTGAGCCCCATTTATTTTCCTCACAGACGGCAACAAAAGTCCGAAATTATACGATTTAAAATAAAAGCAATAATTGTGGCTTGATATTGAGTAAGAACATGTTTTTATGAACCACACAGCTTCCAGTCTTCCACGACCCGACCGGAGAAAAAGACGTGCTGCAGGCACGAAACACATTACCAGTAGAAATACATTGCTTTTAAAATCGTGCTGTGCAACACGAAAAAAAGGGGGAAATCGTGTTGGTGAACACGAATCAATAGATTAAAAATCGTGTTGGTGAACACGAAATGCCATGAGACTGGGTTGAAATGTTTTGGCATCTTCTAAATCACACGAGATATATTCTTGAGACAATTGGAGTGATAATTTTCTTCCTTTTTGAGAGGAAACACCTCCATTGGACTCCTTAGTTTTCTTCTGTGACAAAGTGCCGGTACTCAGTAAAATGCCGGTACTCAGCCGCCGGCCGCACATCATGACGGCCCGGACTGGCCTGTTAAGTGGCCTGCTGGCCTGAGGATTTTTTTTTATACGTATTGTGAACGCGGCGCAAATGTGGGTCTGACTCTGCCTCGCAGAGGGTGACTGGCTGTCTACATCAGGGGTTCTCAAAGTGCGGCCCGCGGGCCAATGGCGGCCCTCGGAAATGTTTCTGGCGGCCCGCGATAGTTAATGTGACACGCTGAAATGCATGCGTTATATTTGAATCCTCCATGGTTGTATCTAGTAAGAATTAGAATGAGTAGCTTTCCAGCGGTATCTCCTGTGAGACTGTAACCAGGGCACAGCAGCCAATATGGCCGCTCAAAGCAGCTTGACTTTACACTGTGTGGGATTGGTGGATTTGTGTGTCCGTCAAGGAAATCTCGGCCGGCAGCCATCACGGTCTGAAATGACCAATGGACATCGAGAAATCACTAAGGGCCTACCCACCAAGTAAAAAAAACATAAACCACGTGTCTCCCATCAGTTTACATCTGTGAGGAGAGAGAGAGAGAGAGACAGATAAAATGGCTAAAAAAAACTTTACAGTTGCCGACTTCGCTAGAGATTTTTTTTCGCTAGCAGCAGTGAAGATAGAGCCTCAGAACCTGAATTTTTCGACTCTTCTGAAGAAGAAGAATACAAAGACAACAACAAGGATCCATTTGGACATGGGTAAGTGTAAATATTACAGTAATAGTGTACTGGCAATGTGTGGGGAATACCGCGAAATTGAACAATAGGTTTATTGATATATATTTTTTATCGATAGTCATGAACTTTTTATTGGAACAAAATAGACTCTCCATTAGCAAACGTTTACTCTGTGTTAACGTTATTTTGGTGTGTAAAAGTGAGATTACATGTGTAGATGATTAAATTAATCATTTATTCGTCCCACAACGGAGACATTTACAGTGACATGTTTTTGCCATCGATTATTTTATCATACTGTTCTGTACAGATGAGACTTTGTCATAGATTTATTTATATGTGTGCCTGTTATTATTTTACCGTCCTGTACAGATGAGACTTTGTAATCAGATGTAGCCTATGTGTGTCTGTGATTTTATACTGAATGTAAAGTAACTGGAAATACCTGTGTGTGTGTGTGTGTGTGTGTGTGTGTGTGTGTGTGTGTGTGTGTGTGTGTGTGTGTGTGTGTGTGTGTGTGTGTGTGTGTGTGAGAGAGAGAGAGATCGAGAGAGACTCCTTCTGCAACCTCCCAAACTTTATTTGTATGTGTGCATTGTTATTTGTGCTTGAGCAACATTTTACTTGAACTTTATTTCAATAAAATTAGTTGTAATTATTGTCCTACACAGGCGGCGTTTATCCAGCAGCCACAACATCCATCTGTGCCTGCCCCCAGGTCAAGATCTACTGTGGCTCAAGGGCCTTCACCAGAGCCATCACCACCAAGGACCAGCAGACCAGCATCACTACAGCTGCCTCCACCTCCATCTGCGGCTGCCACCAGGTCAAGATACACCTCAGCACAAAGGCTCCACCACAGCCATCACCTTCAACCCAGCCAGCAAGGAGGTCTCGTATAGCACTTGTACACCCCACCTACACAGCAGCCCATGCACCATCACCCCCACCTACACAGCAGCCAGACCCACTGTCTTGGAAGACAGACAAAGACCTTGACACTGTCTTGACATTTATAATGAATAGTTGGTTGAAAGTTCTGATGTTCAATATTGTAAATAGTGAGATTTTCCAGTTTCTTATATTTATATAAATAGTTGGTTGAAAAAAACATATTTATAATAAATTGTTGGTTGAAAAAAAAAAGATTGAATGCTCAATTTGTATTTGTACACATCACATGAACCTTGGTATGTAATATGAAGTCATTATTCAGTCCTGATGTATCTCAGTCCCTGCTGTGGTGAAAGTAGAGTGATAAACACCTATTTTACTCAAAATTTGAATGTAATGTTTTTCATTTTAGACATGAATAACACATTTATATACAAATTGTAATTCAAATATTTCACTGCTTTTGTGATCCTATGACTTTGGTAACCAAATCTAAAACACCAAAACAATTCGATCACATGAGTAAATTTGTGTTTTCACAAGAGTTTTGAAGATTTTCCAAAAATCAGATTTCACATTTTAAGCTTTTGAGCTACTTATCTCATCAAACAGTGCTCTAAGGTGAGTAATATGCATATATAGCAAGACCAGAGATTGTCCTGAACATTTTGATATTTAACACATGGGGGGCCATGTTAGAAGAAATACATTTAAAAGGTTATTTAAGAAAACATCTAAAAATCGAGAAAATACCCTTAGACTCCAGAGGGTTAAGAATGGTAAAACTGCGCCCCCTGGGTTGTCATTCCTAAATGATGAATGACAGCTTGTGGAAAGTTTGCTAGACTACTGGTTGCATGGCAACTAGGCATCTCGCGAGTTGCGGTAATTGGTTAGTACAATAAAGAAAGGATTTGTTTTGGAATTATTTTGTGTTCCGTCTTTTCTTGGGCGGCCCTCAATCCAATATTTGGTACCTAAATTGGCCCTCACTCATCAAAACTTTGAGAACCCCTGGTCTACATGATGTGGCCTGCCGACATGGCCACTTTCATACAGATCATACTAATGCGCTCGATTGGTCTCTCTGTGTCATTCAAGCTCGGGAGCAGAGGCGCGGGAAGGTACTTTGAGTGGGGGTGCTGAGGTGCTGGACTCCAGTGAACACTATTACGGGCACTATAGAGCACGCACAAAAGCAATCCCCACACGCAAACACACAGTACACCCGCGACTGTTACAATGAAGGCTCGATAATCAGCTCACGGCATATAGGCAGGGGTAAAGTGCTATTTTTTTTACGAGTGGGGAGCGGACCTCACCTCCTCTAGAGGGGTCCGGAGGGATGCTCCCCCGGGAAGTTTTTTTTAAAATATTGAAGTTGAAAGCATCAATCTGGTGCACTTTGAGAGCAACATTAAGAGATCTATGGATACATCTCTCAGCACCCAGATGAAACACAACTGTAAGCAGATGTTCTTTTTCTTTATGGATATTTTACAAATCACTCATTACATTAAAATGCAAAGGAGTGTTAGGGCGTTGGAACGAACACTTTGAGGAACTCCTGAACCCGACAACTCCGCCCTTTATGTTAGAGGCAGAGCTGGAGTATGACCGGGGATCAACACCAATCTCCCGGGAGGAGGTCACTGAGGTCGTCAAACAACTCCACAGTGGCAAAGCCCCGGGGGTGGATGAGATCCGCCCAGAAATGCTGAAGGCTCTGGGTGTTGAGGGACTGTCATGGTTGACACGTCTCATCAACGTTGCGTGGAAGTCGGAAACAGTACCGAAGGAGTGGCAGACCGGGGTGGTGGTTCCCCTTTTCAAAAAGGGGGATCAGAGGTTGTGTGCCAATTACAGAGGCATCACACTACTCAGCCTCCCCGGGAAAGTTTACTCTAAGGTACTCGAAAGGAGGGTCAGGCCGATTGTCGATCCTCAGATTGAGGAGGAACAATGCGGATTCCGTCCTGGTCGTGGAACAACGGATCAGCTTTTTACTCTCGCAAGGATCCTGGAGGGGGCCTGGGAGTACGCTTATCCGGTCTACATGTGTTTTGTAGACTTGGAGAATGCGTATGACCGAGTTCCCAGGGAGTTACTGTGAGAGGTGCTGCGGGAGTATGGGTTGAGGGGGTCTCTACTCAGGGCCATCCAATCTCTGTACTCCCAAAGCGAGAGCTGTGTCCGGGTCCTCGGCAGTAAGTTGGACGATTTTCCGGTGAGGGTTGGCCTCCGCCAGGGCTGCGCTTTGTCACCAATCCTGTTTGTAACATACATGGATCGGATTTCGAGGCGTAGTCGTGGGGGGGGGGGGGTCTGCAGTTCGGTGGACTAAGGATTGCACCACTGCTTTTTGCAGATGATGTGGTTCTAATGGCTTCATCGGTCTGCGACCTTCAGCACTCACTGGATCGGTTCGCAACCGAGTGTGAAGCGGCTGGGATGAGGATCAACACCTCCAAATCTGAGGCCATGGTTCTCAGCAGGAAACCTTTGGACTGTCCACTCCAAGTAGGGAATGAGTCCTTACCCCAAGTGAAGGAGTTCAAGTATCTCGGGGTCTTGTTCTCGAGTGAGGGAACAATGGAGCGTGAGATGGGCCGGAGAATCGGAGCAGCGGGAGCGGTACTGCAGTCGCTTTACCGCACCGTTGTGACGAAAAGGGAGCTGAGCCAGAAGGCAAAGCTCTCTGTCTACCGGGCCATTTTCGTTCCTACCCTCACCTATGGACATGAAGGATGGGTCATGACCAAAAGAACGAGATCGCGGATACAAGCGGCCGAGATGGGTTTTCTCCGCAGGGTGGCTGGTGTCTCCCTTAGGGATAAGGTGAGAAGTTCTGTCATCTGGGAGGGACTCAGAGTTGAACCGCTCCTCCTTCACGTTGAAAGGAGCCAGTTGAGGTGGTTCGGGCACCTAGTTAGGATGCCACCTGGGCGCCTCCCTAGGGAGGTGTTCCAGGCACGTCCAGCTGGAAAGAGACCAAGGGGTAGACCTAGGACCAAGTGGAGGGATTATGTTTCTGTGGGAGGTGCTGCGGGAGTATGGGGTGAGGAGGTCTCTACTCAGGGCCATCCAATCTCTGTACTCCCAAAGCGAGAGCGTGTTCCAGTCACGTTTAGCCGGGAGGAGACCGAGGGGTAGACCTAGGACCAGGTAGAGGGATTATGTTTCTTCTGTGGCCTGGGAGCGCCTTGGGATCCCCCAGTCAGAGCTGGTTGATGTGGCCAGGGAAAAGAAAGTTTGGGGCTCTCTGCTGGAACTGCTACCCCCGCGACCCGACCACGGATAAGCGGGAGAAGATGGATGGATGGATGTTTGAATACTCACCAAAGTTGTCCTCAGTTAAGCTGTATATTAAACTGACGTTGTTGACACATATGAGCTGCCTCTCCACGATCCTCTGCAGGACGTCGTGCCTGTCATTGTTCAGCGTGGAGGCAGAGAGGAGCCCGGCGGCAGTGAGGCCCCCAACCCCCCCCCACCATGCTGTTGTACTGCATCGTGAACTCTTCGTTGAAATACCAGTCGATCAGGTACTCCACATGCTCTCTGGAGTAGAAGGCACACCAGAAGTCAGCGTACATTACATTACATTGCATTGCATTTTGCTGACGCTTTTATCCAAAGTGACTTACAATAAGTGCATTCGACCAAGAAGATACAAACTTGAAGAAAACAGAATCATAAAAGTACATCAGGTTTCATAGAGCCAAAACATTTCAAGTGTTACTCAACTGGCTTAAGATAAGCCAGTCCTTTATTAGTATATAAGTGCTTTGTTAGCAATTCTTTGTTAGTAATTGTATTGCTCGAAGTGGAGTTGAAAGAGATGAGTTTTCAGTCTGCGCTGAAAGATGTGTGAGCTATCTGCTGTCCTGATTTCAATGGGGAGCTCATTCCACCATTTTGGAGCCAGGATAGCAAACCGACGTGTTTTTGCTGATGGGAACTTGGGTCCCCCTCGCAGTGCTGGTGCAGCGAGCCGTTCAGATTCCTTGTAGTCTGAGAAAACAATAGAGGTGCCGATGTTGATTGTTATCAAATCAAATCAAGTTTTATTTATATAGCACATTTATAAACGATTTTTGGTCGAGCCAAAGTGATGTACATATAATAAAAATATCCTACAGTAGAGACAATTTACAGCTAATACAATAGCACAGATTGTTCAGAATATCAGTATGAGAAAAAACGAGTGGGACAATCTTTCCCGGAAGGAAAAGCAGTTCAGTCTTGTCAAGGTTGAGCTTGAGGTGGTGAGCAGACATCCACTGAGAGATGTCTGCTAGACAAGCAGAGATGCGTGCGACGACCTGGGTCTCTGGGCGGGGAAAGGACAGAATTAATTGGGTGTCGTCAGCGTAGCAGTGGTATAAAAAACCATGCGGGCTAATGACCGATCCGAGCAAGTTTGTGTACAAGGAGAAGAGGAGGGGACCAATAACAGAGCCCTGAGGGACCCCTGTAGTTAATTGACAAGGGTCGGACTCGGACCCTCTCCAAGTTACCCTGTAGGTACGGTCTTTGAGGTATGAGGTGAAGAGGGAAAGTGCAGAGCCTGAAACTCCAAATTCTTGGAGAGCGCGAAGGAGGATCTGATGGTTCACCGTGTCGAATGCAGCAGACAGGTCCACATGAAGTATAGGCGTACATGAAGTATTCATCAGCTGCACCATCTGAACAGAAAAGGAGAAGCACCAAATATGATTTTCTTTTTGTGTGCAGAGACAGGAAGTCCATGGTATGTTGACAGTCAACAGATTGCTTTAAATAAAAGTTTGAGTGTTTCTGTACTTGCTGCATTCCCTACAGTATAGGCCAGTGGTTCCCAAACGGTGTGCCGCGGCACACTGGTGTGCCTTGAGGCAAGTCCGGGTGTGCCGTGGGATTTTGTGACAACCATCCGTCATTATTGCAATATACAACTACTAATTTACTATATCAGTACTTTGTAGGTTTATATGTACGTAATCTGCGCGACTTGCGCGTCCACATCTCCACGTGCAGTGCTGCATAAACATGGCTGAGTCAGCGATAACTTTCGAGGGGTGAGTAGAGGTATGTCCATTATTTTGAGTTCGTCCGAAGAATAGACAGGAATGTGACAGTGAGGTGCAAACTGTGTCCAGGCCAGAAGCTGTTATCCACTGCTGGAAACACCACGTCAAACCTCAACAAGCACCTGCAAAGAACACATGCTAAGGTGAAGCTAACGCACACGCTATTTGTTGTTTGTTTATATCACGTAGTCTGTTCTTCTTCTCTGTCTTCCGGTTGTTGCCTGTTTTGAATGACAAATACACACTACCGCCGCCTGCTGGTAAGGAAAGTTATTGCCACTCACACATGCGCAGTTCGTACGTGCTCGGCGAGTAAAGTAACGAGTTACTTTATGTAGATAGTAACGAAGTAGTGTAATATATTACTTTAAAAAAAAAAAGTAATATATAATATATTACATTTTTTTAGTAACGACCCCATCTCTGGAGTTGGCGTTCTCTACTCTGGTTTACATGAAGAACAACAGGAGGTCACGGCTCTCTGTTGAACAGGACAAGCGAGTGGCCCTCTCCTCAGTGCCACCAAGGATTAAAAAATGCTGCGCGCCCCGACAGGCACATGTATCTCACTAATTTGTAAGTCGGCAAAATATTTACAATGGCACATGTTTCAATGCTGATTGCTGAAATGTTACATTTATAATTTGTAGTTCAGGACCATGGACAATGCAGATTCCTTGCATTGACAGTTCTCTGTGCTGAATTTCTGCTGAGTTTCCTTTGCCTCATTTTTAATGTTGTGACCTGTCTGGTTTAAATGAGTGTGTTGCTGCTTTGATGAAGCCTAATTTGATAAAGTTTCAAATTAATTTCTGAAATATTTCGTTAATAAATATTTCATGAGTAATATAGTTGTCTTTGTCACATTTTATTTGGCATTAGTAAATAATTATGCACATTTACAGATATTTTACATGATATGAGTGATAACACGTGTTATAAGGGCTATTTGCACAATAGGTGTGCTTGAGATTTTTACTTGTCCTTTGGTGTGCCTTGGGCACAAAAAGTTTGGGAACCACTGGTATAGGCTACATGAATAAAGTTGTGTGTCGTGGAAGGCATTTTGTGTCTTTTAGTGTTTTTTTTGTAGTCAGTTTGTCATTTTGTAGTTCCTACAATGTAATTTAGTGTCTCTTTAGTGTTTTTGTGGTCATTTTATTTGTCTTTGTAGTAATTTTGTGACTTTTTGTAGTATTTTTGTGTCTCTTTGAATCCACTTTGTTTCATTTTGTGCCTTAAGTGACTCTTTGTTGTATGTTTTTGTCTCTTTGAAGTATATTTTCTGTGTTTAACATGAGCACTTTCAGTGTCTTTTTGTTGTCACTCTTGTCTCTTCCTGGTTGGTCCGTGTCTCTTTGGTTCATATGTAGTAAGTGAAGGTCAGGGGCCCCCTTGATACTTTGGCCCCTGGTCTGTGCCCTGAAGGCCCATCACCAACACATCCATGTTTTCTGGATTTGCCACTTTCAGTATCTCCAGCACAGTGATTCTCAAATGGGGGTACGCGGACCCCTAGGGGTACGTTGGGGTACTGCAGGGGGTACGTGAGATACAAAAAAAAACATTAAAAAAATACCATGCATGATTACAAAAATAATCTTAGTACAATAAGTTAAATAGAAAACACAATTTTATATAAAATATTCCTAGAACCTCATAAACATGTCAAATTGGTGTATTGTATTTTATAGTTTTGCATAATATATCATTTTGTTCATTGGTTTGTTAAACAGATATTACTTCAGTTGAAAAAATCAGTTTATATTTTTTTTCTTTTTTCATGCATAAAATGAAAATATCCTTAGTTTGTTGTAAAGGAGTTAATAAATCACACACTGATGGAACATCACTATATTGGAATATTTGTATAGGCTTTTCGATCAAACTTTTTCGGGGGTCGGTCAGGGGGGGTACTTGGCTGAGAAAATGTTTCAAAGGGGGTACATGACTGAAAAAAGTTTGAGAAGCACTGCTCCAGCACTTTGATTCAGAAACTATTCTCATGAATTGTCATGACATTTGTGACAGGCAGGAGGAATACAGTAACAGAAACGTTTCATCATCTTGTGTAGCTACATTTGGGATTTAAGAATGACATAAAAACATAATGAAAAATGGCCTTAAAACCAGTGGCGAACCGTGTCTATCACAACTGGACCTTCTGACCCCCCCCCCCCTCCGCGACATGTCCGTCTTTTCACTGAATTGTCGTCTTGGAAAGGGTACTCACAACAATTCCGCAACAACTTCATCTTCACCTGTTGCACTTGTCATTTCAACGTTAAAAACAATAAAACGGCATGAATTGCTTCGTCGCATTCATTCTAGATCCTCTGTCTCGAGCCAGTTAACTAGCGGGCCTTCTAGAGTACCCTGGAACCGAGGGAAACTCTGAAAGAATACGCCCATTGGCTACAAATCAATATATGATTGGTTGATCAAACTGTCAGTCCAAACGTACGCTCTCATTCAGTGCAACGGCCAGGGCATTCTATCAAGGATGTAGAATACCTTGGTTGAAGGATATTCTACCCAGAGACCCAGAACAAGATCTGATTGGTTGCTTTCTTTTCTAACACAAACCCACTGAAATGCGTAGTGCATGGTCCGACAAGGACAAACAAATCAACGTAACACTGTAATATTACAGATCAACAACACAGATACCATTCTCATTTATTCATTTTATATACATTTTATTTATATAATTAAATCGATTTTTTGTTTGTTTTATCTGAGTGTTCCAGGGTATTCTCTGAATACCTTGAAGGCCCTGACGGTTTGCCACTGCCTTAAACATTCTAAGGTAATATATAGGCCAACCCACAGAAACTCTCTGAAACATTGTGTTTTCAACTTTCAATAACGTGACTCTGTAGCCACAAACACTTTTATCCTTTCTGCCATCAGCACAGAGCTGAAACCCGATTATAGTTCCTCATTCGGGTCACTGGAGCATTCAAAAAAAGAAAGGAGAAATAAGGCGCCCTAAATCTGCACTAATATTAACAACATGTCTATGTTCTACCAGAGCAAATGTAATTTCAACAATTCATATTATATTATTGTATTATATTGGATGCTGGTTGACGTGGAGCTAATTTAAACTACTTTATAGACATTTTCTTAATGGTTAATAATGTATAATAAATTAATGCATCATATAGTTTTTCAGATAATGAGATATTTTATAAACTATACTTATAACTCATTTTAGACTTTATCCGTCAAATAAATGCAGTGTTATAAAGAATACAATATGTAGTGAAGAAGGGGAACACAACTAGTATTTGTGTGTGTGTGTTTTATCTGATCCGGATGGTTACTAATTCCTTTTCTTTAATTCCATGGGTGTTACAAAGTTGACTAAATCATAAAGGATATCATAATGCCTTAATGCAATCAAATGTAAATCAAAAAAGTTATGATTGATGAAAGTAATAAATCGGTCAGATTTGACCCGAAGACAACAGGAGGGTTAAAGCATGTTCAAATGTTTTACTGGAATACCCAAAGTATGAAGCTGGAAGTTAGTGTAATAATTCTTACAATGGTTTTGTAATCTTTTAAATGTTGTTTCAGACTTTTTGTATTTTTTTCTGTATGGGCATACATTTGGTTTTCCTGCTGTGTATCACCAGTCCTACGCCCATATTACTCTATTTGTCTTTCCTTGTAAATACATATGCAAATGCAAGTAAATAAGCCTGATATAATAAAGCTGTCAGTTCCATATCCACTTTGCATTAAGTCGAAAGTGCAGCTAACTAACGCATGATGTTAGTTAATGTTTAACCTAATATTTAATGTCAACAGCTACACATCTACAGTCTCAGTCCAAAAGCGAAGAACAGGGAAGAGACAAGGATGGACAAAGTTCTTCTGATCATCATCGCTCTTTCAGGCAAGAGTTTTATATATTTTTATTTAAAATACTGCATCTTATTCCATTAGCAATTTTTAGTACTTTGTATTGTGGTGTCCCTCTGACAATTACTTAAAGTGGACCTATCATGCTATATTTGAAACATATATTGTAAGACCATACTTATATAAAGTATATAAATTAGGGCTGTCAAACGATTACAATTTGTAATCAGATTAATCACAGCTTAAAAATTAATTAATCATGATTAATCACCATTCGAACTATGTCCAAAATATGCCATTTCTTTATGTATATTGTTGTGGGAATGGAAAGATAAATGAAAGAAGGCGGATATATCCATTTAACATACAGTATGTATGTTTATTATAAAATGTTTCTGTGTGTCAAAATGAAAGACAGCCCACACACCTATCAATCATCAAACCGTGGGGTCTTAATTCATTACGTGTTGATTTCTATCAACGGGGGAGTACTTCAGGAAAGTCGACGGGGGGCTAGTGGAGTACTTCGTGACCACAGAGTGGTGAACGTTGTGATTGATTGATTGATTGAAAAGTTTATTAACAGCTTGTATATTGGGTACAGTACAGTACAGCTCAAAACATACAATTGTTAAGGGGATGCAGACCAGAGAAAGACTTTCGTCTTGTTTACATCAGGGTCCCCCATTTCCAATTCATCATGTCATTTAAGACATATAAGACATATTTGACATACAGATGGCTTATTTACAATTTACATACAGGTGGTTTTTTTACATACAGATTGCTTGTTTACAATTTTCATTTTAGATTTCGTTCTAATACATCCTAACCGGACATTTAAGACATACCAAGTCTACAGATATACAGTGCTGGAATTGGGCCGGTACTCACCGGTACGCAGTACCGGCACTTCTGGTTCTGACCCATGGAGTACCGGCACTTCTTGCTCAGTACCGGCATGCTGGCGGTACTCCGGTACTCATGCACCGTGCCAGTACTCAACACTCTCCCCGCCGTTCTTATTATACATCCATATATATATATACAGCCGCCCGGTACTCAGTAGATGCGTCATGAGGTGCCGAACGGACATTCTCATCGCTCTAACCGCTGGAGTTTCACAGCGGCTGTCAGCTGTTTACTCCTGTCATTCAAACAGAACGTGCTGGAGAGGGGGCGGGGCTTATCTTCTCCATGTAATTACTGTGGTGGAAACGACTGTCAAAATTAACCTATTTGACCGTGATTTAATAGTAATACACGTTTCAAAATAATAATAATAATAATAATAATGCCGAAGTAACAACATACTGAAAACTGTTAGTAAAACCATGTTTTAATGCTTTACAATTTACATACCTAGATGCACGTGTGTTGTGTTTATGCAGTGCAACTCCCACCCAGTGGGTGGCTATGTAGAGTGATAGAACAGAGCAGGCACGCCCCCGAGAGAAGGAAAGCAAGTCATGTCACAAATTAGCATTTCTAAAATGTTAGCGTGGATTAATAAAGTGCAAAAAGACAGCGGTTGTCGCCGGAAGAAACTTCAAATACAGAGAATGCTGTGCCTGTGTTGGAAATTGTGTCTGATGGGGAGCTTTCTTTGGTTGATCCTCCTGCTCCAAGTTCTAGTGCATTAGCATTAGCACTAGCTCCGCCGCCTCCTCCAGAGCCTCTAACGTTAGCTGCTGCTGGCGCAACTGCCACCACCAACACCGGGCAAAGCGATGCACCTGACTGCTGGACAACGGACCAGGTGCAATATTTTTGCAAGACCAATGCATGGCTCCTTCTTAAAGATAAGAAGCTAGGATGTCGGATATGCAGAGATGTCAAATCTTTGGGAATACACACTGGACAAGGACTGAAACTGTCAACTGAATGGGGTGAGTGTGCAGTGTCTCATTTCGGTGTTGACAAGGGCAAACAACAAGCTAGCCTGAGAAAAAAAATCAAAGAACATAAAGAATCACAAGCCCATGTAAAAGCTGCTGACATCCTTACATCTGCTTCAGGTGAAACTATTCAACATCAAGTGCAGTCTATGCATACATCTGAATTAGACACCACTATCAGAGTTTTTCGAACGGCATATAAAATTGGCAAACATAGCCGGCCATTCACAGACATGCCAATTGATTTGAATGTACAGAAACTGAATGGGCTGAACGTGGGCAGGGTTTTGCACTCCAATAAAACCTGTGGCGAAATCATCGACCACATAGCTCATGAGCTGAAGAAAAAAATGGCAAAAGACATTACAGAAAACCAAAGAAAACTCTGTGTTTTGGTCGATGAATCTACCACTATTAGTGGTAAAACGGTGCTTGTTGTGTGTCTACGCTCAGCATTAGCTGATGCTGAGCCCGAAAACGTTTTTTTTGGGAGCTGATCGAGTTGGATGGAACAACGGCTGATGACATCACAAAGGCGTTAATGGAGTGTCTTGGAAGAGATTTTAACGAGGACTTTTTAGGTCAGTGTTTCGTTTCTTTTGCATGTGATGGGGCTTCAGTCATGCTAGGGAAGAGAACAGGCGTTGCTACCCAGTTGTGTAGTAAATTCCCAAGCCTGTTTGTGTGGCACTGCTCCAATCATCGTCTAGAGCTGGCAGTTGGGGATGTGGTCAAGGAGGTCTCAGGGCTCAATCATTTCCAGATCTTTTTTGACAAACTCTATTCCTTGTTCCATGCCTCCCCCAAAAATCAGAGGCAGTTAGCGCAGTGTGCGCAAGCAGTCGGACAGCGTCTCCTGGTGATAGGGCGTGTTTTGTCCATCCGCTAGGTGGCTTCAAGTGAAAGGAGCGTCAGAGCAGTCTGGGAAAACTACCGAGTGCTTCATGATCACTTCACAAATGCTGCAAACGACACGAGCAGGGATTCCAGAGACAGAGCAAAGTACAAGGGCCTGGATGATGTGCTCACATCTGCAACGTTTGTCAGCAATCTGGGACTGATGTACGATGCGCTCACAGAGCTCAGCGACTTCTCTCGGCAACTCCAAAAAAGAGAGATGACACTGCCTACAGCAGATAGGCTCTTAACTCGAGAAATACGAGTTTTTGAATCCATGGTCACCATGCCTGGCCCACACATGACTACAGTTCATACAGCTCTAGCTGAGAAGTCCTTCAAGGGTGTTGCCCTGCGTGAGAATGGCAGGCTTGTACAGATTCATGCAGGTCAGTTTTTCCGCAGTATGGTAGAGAATCTGAGACGCAGAATGACTTCCACAACCTCCTCTCATGTCAGCACAAGAGAAATCCCATTACATGGCCGGGAGGCCCGGGACAATCAGCTAATCCAGGACATGAAAGTTATCCATCCTGGAAGTTGGCCTGAAGAGGAGTTAGACGTACAGTATGGGGACGTAGAGGTGCTACGTTTGTGCGAAGTGCTGAAAGTGGACAGAAGAGAGACTGTTCAGGGCTTTCGCGAATACAAGGAAACCAGGGCATCCCGTACACCTGCTGCCATGGAGCCTCTACTGAAAGCAGTCCGAACCATCGTTGTCTCCACTAGTGAGTGTGAGCGGGCATTCAGCTGCATGAACGATATCCTTACTGCAAAAAGGAATGCTCTCTTTGTCAGCCGACTGTCCAGCCTGGTTTTCATTAAATGTAATGGACCATCACTAGGACAGTTCAATCCGGAACAGTATGTCAGGTCCTGGCTGGCAAAGGGAAGGAGAAGTGCTGATGAAAGAGCCTGTCCAGCTCCAGCCCCTGATACTGATGTCCCCAATGCCTTCTGGAGCCTTTTCTAACAATGTGAAGTATATTGCAAAGCAGCTCACCCAGTGAGAAGACTTTTGGCATAATGTGCCGATTTGTACAGATCCTGGAGATAGAAGGACTTCAGACCAACCAGGGAGTTATCTGATCAGCTTGGTGTTCAATGTAACTCTTTACCATGGCTCAGACTTTGTTACTTGCAGTTACAGTTTCTCATTTTAGATTGTGCAAATTTTGCATTTGTTTTTACATGTTCTTTGTTCATGCGCTTTATCATTTTTCTGAGTTGGAAAGTTAGATTGCATCATAGTTTACTTTATACATATTTTTATTCTTCAGTGGTGAAGTATATTGCAAAGCAGCTCAGCCATGTGAGAAGACTTTTGGCACTTTTTCGTTTTTCGTTTTCTGAGTTGGAAAGTTAGATTGCATTCAAAATGTACAGAAATACTTAATTTTGTTAAAGCTTTTTATAAAAAATGCTTCTGACCAGAGCTTTGTTTCCTTGTCATTAATGTTGAACACCACCAGAGGGGCTCTCACCTGAAAGGTCTCTGCTTCATGTGTCTTCAGCAGAAGATCTAGACTTTGATTGCTATATTTTCCGTTAATATTGACCTTACTGAGCTTTAGCCATATCCGCTGCCTATCATAAAAAATGTTAAGTACAGTGAACCTTTCTAAAATATACAGTAGTAAAGAGACAAACCCACCAGCATTATAGTAGCCAAATTCTTGTTTGTGGGCTGTATATATAAAATTGACTTGAAAAAGTTGCTGATTTTAGAGTACTGGCACCTTTTTCATTCCAATTCAAGCACTGCAGATATACAGTTAGTAACAGAGTCTAAAATGCGAGTATATACATAGATGGGGGGGGGGGGGGGGAAGCTGTCCATTGAACGACAGGTTGAGATTTCCTTTTTTGTGCCAAATCTGGGTTTCACATGATTTGTGGAGCTCCCTCTGGTGTTATGATCATGGTATTCCTTGACCTTTGGGAAGAATTTTGACATGTACATGGGTACCATAGAGGTGTAGTGGATCTTGTAGACCAGGCCCATTGCAAGTAGCTGTACTCTGTCGTCTACTCTAAGCCATCCTAGGTTGTCAAAGTGGGCAGAGGTGAGGTGGGTTCTAGATGAAAGGTCAAGCAGTAGTCTGACCAGTTTATTTTGCGATGTTTGAAGTTTTATTTTTAGCGCCTTGGAGGTGCTATGGTACCATGACGTGCAAGCATAGTCATAGTACCCTTGAATGAGTGCTCCTGCCAGAGTTTTCAGGGTGTTTTTGTTTACCAGAGAGGAGATCCGGTATAGGAATCTAGTTCTTTGATTGACTTTTTTTATTACATTGGATGCCATTTTGTCACAGGAGAGGTTTGCCTCAAGAATAGATCCTAGGTATGTAATTTCCTTCTTACTTGTGACAATAATGTCACCCACTGCAACTGAGAAGTCGTCGGATTTGCTGAGATTATGTTTCGAACCGAAGAGAATGGACTCTGTTTTACCCAGGTGTAATGATAATTTATTATCGGCGAGCCAGGTGCAGATTCTGCCGAGCTCGGAGCTGAGGGTTTTTTCAACCTGCAACCTGTTCCTGTCAGAGACCAGCAGGGCTGAGTCGTCCGCGAACAGGAACAAGTTGCAGTCACATGCTGATGACATGTCATTTACATAAATTAGGAACAGTAACGGACCTAATATGCTTCCTTGTGGAACACCACAGCTCACTGGGAGGGGGGGGGACAGAGTACCGTTTACCTCCACCATCTGTTCTCTCCCCTCCAGGTAGGATTGCATCCAGCTCACCGATAGTTTATCAAAACCAATTGCTTTTAGCTTGTCAATCAGAATGGGGTGATTGACAGTGTCGAAAGCCTTTTGTAGGTCCAGCATCACCATGCCGCAGTACTTGCCCTCGTCCACCTCTTGTTTGATGTGGTCGCTCAAATAAAGAAGGCATGTGTCAGTGGAGTGGGATGTTCTAAAGCCAGATTGAAATTCATAGATTAGTTTCTTTTCCGCGAGGTACTTTTCGACCTGTTCATATACTATTTTTTCCATGACTTTCGAGATGGAGGTAAGTATAGAAACAGGGCGGTAGTTGCCTGGGTCCAATTTGCTGCCCTTTTTGTGCAGGGTGGTTACTCTTGCAATTTTGAAGTCTTTGGGTACTTTTCCCTGTTTTATGGAGAGGTTAATTATGTGAGCTATGACTGGTGAGATGGCGGTTGCTGTGTCTCTGAGGAATTTGGAGGGGATATTGTCGTGGCCAGTGGCCTTGTTAGGTTGGAGGGCGCTCAGTTTAATGAGTACCTCTGCTGTTGTTACCCTTGCTAGACTGAAATCATCTTTGCGTACCCCTAGGTTTTTGTAGTAGGTCATGATGTGATCTACTCCAAAAAGCCCTGAGTGGGAGGGTAATTTATTTACAAGAGTTGTGGCTATGTTTGTGAAAAAAATGTTCAAGTACTTGGCCACATCCAGTTTGTCTGTGATGAGCCTGTTATCTGTCTTTATGTTTAAGTTAGAAAATCTCGTTTTGAGTTTTTTACTGCAGCCAAGCTGGTTATTGAGTAATTTCCAAAGTTCACGGGGTTTATTTTTGTTTTCCTCAGTTTTGACATTGGTGAAATTCTTTTTGGCAGTTTTGATCATGGAGCTTACGTCATTTCTTAGTCTGTTTCTTTCAATTTTGAGTTCAGTCACGTGGGCCTGGAGTTCACTGCTCGTGCTTTTGGAAAGCATTGACTGACTTTTATGAAACTCAGAGCATTTTTTGTCTCTGGTTTTCATGGCGGTCAGTATGCCGGAGTGCATCCACGGCTCAGCGCGATTTTTTACCCTGGTTGTTCTTAGGGGGGCCAAATCATTGAGTATTGCAGAGAATTTGTTTTTGAAACCAAGCCATGTTTCTTCAACTTGTGTACCACTGAGCTCATCTGACCAGTCTAGGCTCTCCAGTTCTAGGTTAAAGGCCTCGCTAGAGTAGTTTTTGAGGTCTCTAGATATGACTGTTTTGTGACAGCCGGCCCTTTGTTTTAGCTTTTTGCGGGTACAGAATATCATATAATGATCACTTAAACCGCATGCTATAACCCCTTTACTGGAGATCCTGGACCTGTCAGAGGTCAGAATGAGATCAATGGTAGTTTGTGTTGTTTCACATACCCAGGTGGGTTGGGTGATTAGCTGGCTGAAGCCGTGCAGATCACAAATCCTACTGAAGGACTTGAAGACGGACGTGTCTTTACGTTGCATATCCGTGTTCCAGTCTCCAATAATAATTGTCTCTACATCCCTCACATCAGCCAAACACCCATCTAATGTATCATAAAAGTCACTCTGTTCCGGTGGTCTATAGATTGTCCCGACTATTACAGATTTAGCATTGTCAAAAAGAATTTCAACCCACACAGATTCAATATTTTCATGATGCAGGTCAGTACGGTTTTTGAAATTGGTGTCTTTATGTATGTACATGCAGACACCACCTCCATTCACATTCCTGTCCCTTCTCACTACAAGATAATCTTCAATTTCAATCTCTGAATCTGTAATGGAATTGTCAGATTTGGTCTCAGAAAAGCATAATATGCTTGCCTTACCGTTCATGAATAGCTGCCTGAGTTCAGCCAGTTTGTGTCTCAGGCTGTTAGTGTTCAGATGAAAAATATGTAGTCCATTTTTGTTGCTTAAATGCACAATGTCGTCAGCTTGCAGATATTTGTCTTTGTCCGTTACAGCAAAAAGCGAGGTGTTTCCTTTCCCAGCCGTTGAGAAGGTAAAAGTCATTGTGGTTCATTTTATCCCCGCTTTCATTACTCTCCTTCTCTAAGTGATGTTGTCTCATTGATGAGTTGAGGTAGGAGTCCATAATCCATATTGTCAGGAGGATGAAATATGTAAAAAATCGTGAGGAATAACCGCCAAAGCGGGAGCTCTCGAAAATGCGACCACTCATAGTGAAACCGGACGTCACGCCCGGTGATCAGCTGTTTTAGCGCAGTTCTCCAGTGAAGGGGGGGAGTCTCCCTCCGCAGCCGGTTGGCGTAGTTTTGGCACAATTCCGTTGTACAGACCGACGTTAACAGCAGCCCTGTCTGTGCACACGGAGACCGACTCTGTCGTCCGGTGATCTAACCGCCTTCTGGAAAAGCTTCACAAGTACGTCGGTACGCAAATGCGCTTTGTGACACAAGTGCTGGTAGGCCTACGCATTTCAGATTACGCACATAACCTGCGTACCAGTTATGTGCACCCCTGTACTACAGCAAAAGTATTCTCCGTCAGGATTTCCTGCAACAACACCACGCCGTTATCTTGATTCTGATTGGCCAGAAGACATTATCAAAGATGTTCTATTTAGAAGACGATCACTACGTGACAAAAGTTTTCAAAACCGTTTCTGGTCTTCGGTATTTCCAGACAAGTGGTTGAAATCAATCTTACTAACTGCCGTCTGTGCAATCTACTCCGCGCGAGTTGGCAGACTTTATTTTTGCTTACTTTAAAATCATTTTTCATGGTGGGGCTAAGCCATTTCTTGGTATGGGTGTAGCCTACCCCAGCCATACCCTGGCGCTGCCACTGGTGGGATGTATGGGGCGGGCCATTCTGCACATGCGTTAAATGCGTTAAATATTTTAACGTAATTAATTCAAAAAATTAATTACCGCCGTTAACGCGATAATTTTGACAGCATTAATATAAATATATATATTTTTTCAAAATACCAAACAGATCCTGTATTTTAGCCAGTGGCGTTTTCTCCCGGAGGCCAAGGGAAGCCAGGCTTCCCCTATTTTTTCGGATTGTAGTTATAATTTTAATAAATAAATAAAAACACTTCGTTTAGTTTCGAAAATTCTTTGTTGTGTGTTGCTGCCGGCCCGTCTCTACCCCATTCTCATTGAGTATTTTACTAAGAGTGAAACAGCGCCCCTCTAGATGTTATGGTGAAACAGTAGATTGCACTCTCTGTTGCGAGAGGAGGCCAGCCGAAATTGGCTTCCCTTGGTGAAAAAAAATGGAGGGATTGACCAATCAGACAGATTGCTGGCTTCCTTTGCCTCACAATCCAATCAAATCGCATCAATTTAGTGGTGCAGTGACGCGTCGTAAAACCCGGAAGTAAGCTGCGCTCGGTTTCCTTCGACAAAAAAGCAATGAGATTTCTCCATAGGATTTTGGAAAATAGCTCGAAATAAGGTCTGTGGAAAACGAACCTGTTAGATAAATGCACATTTTGTTCGGTCGGATCATATCCACATGTCTACCCTACTTTTATAATTTTCTAATCATAAATCGAATCGATAGAAGATAGATAGCGTCACTGCACCACTCTCATCGCCGTTAGAAAGTAGCAAGCAACTGAAGCAAGTGCAATTATGGAGGGTGGAGATTTGGAGTATTTCATAAAAAATAATTGTACTAAACTTCCGCTACAGCAGCAACAACAAATACAATCTGATGACAGGCCAATGCCCAAAAAATTAGCGAATCGGACGTAAAACGTTAAAGGTCTCCTGATTTAGTTTGTGAATGAATGCTTATTAGAGTTTGGGCTGGAGAGTGCGTGCGGACCTGTCGGTTAGATAACAGGCGTGTGTAAGTCCTGCATCTGTATGATACAAATGTGTGTACAATGATACCGGGTAACTCATCTGGTTACATTATTACATTGACCACCACACCCCCGACCCAAAAGAAAGGAGGTATTATTGGCTTCCCCTAATTTTTTCCCCACGCCACGCTACTGATTTTAGCCATGGCTCATTTCGCTCTATTGGCTCTTTCCAGCACTGTTTTTGCAGGGGGCTGATTCTGTGAGCTGCAACTGACCACACCCCCCTGCAGGAAAGGGGAGTTGGCAGTTACATTGGCATTAGGGCAGGGATATCTAGATACTTTCCAAGGTTTGACATAATGAATTGTGCTACTTTTAAAGCAAGCAATGATGTTTTCAAATCTGCAATCAAAAAGCTCCTCAAAAACACTATCGAAGCAGTTCCTGCCGTTGCTACGTTAGTTCAAACAGTAACAACGGACTACTTTTCTTAGCGGATGCATGTCAATTTAAATCAATACAACTATTTTTTAAATCAATAAAATCATTTTCTAAATCCATAAAAGCATTTCAATTAATATTGGGAGTCATATCGTTACTTTGTTGAGAATGTGGCCATGTTGCAGCCCCTTTTTTTAGAGATTTGGGTATGGAGGAAAATAGAGAGGGTTGTATTTTCTGACACTTGGTGAGTTCCCTGGAACACCGGGGACACATATTCATGGATAAAAGACGTACAAAAGTGCATTTTGCATGATAGGTCCCCTTTAAGTTGTTTAATTCACAGTCTAACTTTCATTTAATTTGGTTCAGTAATTGATATTGAATCTAATCAAAATGTCTGTGTCTCTACAGGGCTGAGCGCTGTCTCCTCACATGCTGAACGTCAGTACCATTTTGTTTATCAACCAAAGACCATGGCTGAAGCACAGAGATACTGCAGAGAGAAACACACAGACCTGGCCACTGTAGACAGTGATGAGGTTGTGAAGCTCCTGAACAACATGGCAGGCCAATACAACCAAGTGAGGTCACTTTTCTCTGTCTTTCGATTGATAGCTATTATGAATATTAGGTAGTTTTAATAGTATAGGCTATAGGTTCAAACGTTTTTAAAGCTTTGCCTACATAAAACACTTATAACTTAACTGTAGTGCAAAAATGTCCATCTTATATGTAGTTGAGTAGATGAAGTGTTTTTAGTATAAACCTCCCCCATTGTGTTTCACCAGACAGAGTTTTACTCTGATGAGTGAGGGTAACAAAAGGAGGACATGTTGTATTACAAAGACCTTAATACATCAGGATTAATTCTTTATTAACCCAATTCATGTTGCTTTCAGTCAGCCTGGATAGGGCTGCATGATGAGCGGTACACCTGGAAGTGGTCGATGTCAGACCCAAGTTACTACAAACCGAGGGAGATCGAGTTCAGACAATGGGGCATTGGACAGCCTGGCAAATATAATTCTGAACACTGCACATGTATCGGTTCTCCTGATGGACTATGGCATGATTATAATTGTATCAGCATTTTTAGGCCAGTCTGCTTTAATAGCACAGGTAAGAATATTAACTTAAGATGAATACTATACATTTACATTGTTTTAATTCTGAGTCAAAGACTGCTCCAGAATGTCTTTCCTAACAAGAAAAATATGTGTCTTATTGTCTTTTTGTGTGTAAAAATAATGGATATTTTTATTCAGAGAGGGAGACTGTAGAGAGATATGTTTTGAGATGATATTATTTACATATTTATTTATACATGTATTAATTAATTGATGTCATTCCTTATATCCCGGGGGATTTAAATTATATATAATAATAAAAATAATAATAATAATGATAATGGGAATACACTTTATTTATATAGCACCTTTCATGCAAGATCCAGCCCAAAGTGCTTTAGGAACATAATGAATAACAAGTTATAAACAAACAGAAAGAGCTATATCACAGAGCCATAAAACAATAAAACATGAACAGTGATACCCCAAATAAAAAAAAACATTAAAAAGATAGGCCTTTTTTATTTTTTATAATAAAGACGTAAATACCATGCCTGTATGTCGTGGTGCCTCTACTCAGCACTTCTCTGTGGTCCATTTTCAGGGCCGAATGCAACATTTGTCCTCATTGACAGCAAGATGAACTGGACTGAGGCCCAGAGCTACTGCAGAGAACACCACACAGACCTGGCCAGTGTGAGAAACCAGACGGAGAACCAGCACATTGTTGAGCTGTTACCTGCAGGGACATATTGGATCGGCCTTTACAGAGACTCCTGGAAGTGGTCCGATGGGAGCAACTCCTCCTTCAAGTACTGGGCAGAAAATGAACCTAACTACAGAGCTTTTAAGGTTTGTGTGGCTGCAGCTTTCAACAACTCTGGAAAATGGGAGGACTTGGACTGTGGAGTGAAGAAACCATTCATTTGCTACGGACGTGAGTCAAATTCACAGCTACGTCAAAGCAAGTGATGATGTTGAGTATGTTGAAAAAGAAGACACCATAAACGATGTGACTGATGAAGTTTGTTTGTGTTTTTAGCTGTGCCTGTTTCAATGCAAGTGATAAAGGTGAGGGTGGAGAAACCAAACGGTGTGGATCTGAACGACCCCGCTTTTCTGGATGCGATGTTGGTGGAGGTAAATCATGTTTTCTACTTTTATGCAAAAACATCAATCACCAGAAAGGAAATTCACATGACATGAGAACAAGAGACAAAAGAGGTAGGAAACAAATAAATATATATTAAAGAATAATGAATTCAACGAAAGAAAATGTAGTAAATTAATTTCAATATGAATGAAATGGACCAATGAACATGAATGAAATTCTATATCCAAGCAACCAGACGAAATTCTATATCCATTACTTATATATCCAATACTTTGGCCACAAATAACAGGACCCAAGCATTTATTGTAAATAGCAGAAACTTAGCCACATGCCACCAAATGCATTAGGAAAATGTACAAATACTATTTCATAACCTGAGGTAAGCCTTTACACTGGAATAAATAAGGGGAAAAACTACCATTTCAGATGAGTGAACTAAAGATAAATCATCCGTTTTTATTGGAACGATAATGATAATGAGTGTTTGTGTCTCAGGCGAAAAAGAACCTAAGGGCCCAGGGATTGGACGACAACGTCCAACTGGCCTGGAGGACCCAGCCGGATGGACAAGTCTTCCATAAGGAGGAGGAGGAGGAGGAGGAGGAGAAGAAGAAGAAGAAGAAGAAGAAGAGGGATGAGCTCTAAAGCTGAATTGCTGTGTCGGCTTTTATCAGAGAAAAGTGTATTTCTTTCCTCAAAGTCCTCGTGTTACAGAATTCAGCTGCAACAATGATCTGAATAATCAATTAGTTACGATCATTTTGATAGAAGATAGAGAATGTGATGCTTTTCCTTGTTATATATGGTTATGAATTTAATATGTTTAGGGTTTTTACTATTGAATGTATTTGTTTGGCCGGTGGGAGATAATAATAAAATGTTTGGCTTTTGTTGACTTTTTATCAAAATTAAATTACCAATAAAAAAAATGACCTTTAATGAGATTTCATACAAAAATGTGTTTATTTATTTGCATCCTAATTATTGTTTTTTTGTCTCAAAATATCTTCAAATGAGTTGTGTTGAAAACAGTAACAGGCCGTGCATTTCACACCTAGGCCTTCAGTAGTGTCTACCTGAATGAATCCACCTCCTAATACCATTATTATGACGTCACGGCTATAGAAACCATTAATATGATACATTAACGCAGTATAACAGGGCGCTGCATCACAGACAGGTTTCTAATGTAGCGAGAATGAATGCCATTACTAAAGCAAGAACACAATTCAACAAGCCTCCTTTCACTGCTGCGCCACACATCATCTCTAGCATATATGCAAGATCCTGGATGACAAGACGCTTTTTTTTTGAAAATATAGGTAATGCCTTTTAGACTATAAAGTGATTTTTGAAAAGTGAGGTTTTGAAATATAAAGCTTTTTTAATTGTAAAGCAGCTCTAAACATTCTGAATGTGTCTCAGTTCATTTAGTTTGCAGTAAATGCCATCAGAGGGTGAACATTAGTGCGCTATCGCGCACAGAGCTGGAAATTTGGAGGAGTACAGGAAATCTAAATATGATCTCCGGAGAGCAATTAGCAGCGCAAAGAGACAGTACAAAGACAAGGAAGAGTCTGTTTTTTGCACGTTTTGACAGCAGCCAGGCTGTGGAGGCACAGAAAGACCAGGAGCCCTGCCCTTTTGTTTTAGACAGGGCAGATGTGTGCAAATCCTTTAAAAGGGTTAACCCACACAAGGCTCCTGGACCTGATGGCATCCCTGGCCGTGTTCTCAGGGTGTGTGCAGTTCAGCTGGCAGAGGTGTTCACAGATATCTTCAACAGGTCCCTGCTGTAGTCTGTAGTCCCCACATGTTTGAAACACTCCACCATCGTTCCTGTCCCCAAAAAGACAAAAATCACCAGCCTCAACGACTATCGCCCAGTAGCACTCACCTTCATTATCATGAAGTGCTTTGAGCAGTTAGTCAAAACCTTCATCACCTCCTCCCTCCCTGACTCTCTGGACCCCCTGCAGTTTGCCTACAGAGCAAACAGGTCCACAGACGACGCCATAGCCCTCACCATCCACACTGCCCTCTCACACCTGGACCAGAGAAACACATTATGTGAGAATGCTGTTCATTGACTACAGTTCAGCCTTCAATACCATTGTGCCCTCCAAGCTGGTCATCAAGCTCAGAGACCTCGGGCTCAACAGCGCCCTCTGTGACTGGATCCTGAACTTCCTGACGGGCAGACCCCAGGCAGTGCGGGTTTGAACTGGGAAACATCACATCCTCCACCCTGATCCTCAACACCGGAGCCCCTCAAGGCTGCGTGCTCAGCCCTCTCCTCTACTCCCTGTTCACTCACGACTGCGTGGCCATACACAGCTCCAACACCATTGTGAAGTTTGTTGACGACACGACCGTCATCGGCCAGATCACAGACGGCGACGAGACAGCGTACAGAGAGGAGGTCGAACACCTGACATCTTGGTGCCAGGATAACAACCTCCATCTCAACGTCAGCAAAACCAAGGAGCTGATTGTGGATTACAGGAAGCAGCAGAGAGAGGGACACGCCCCCATCGCCACCAATGGGACTAGGTGGAGAGTCAGCAGCTTGAGGTTCCTTGGTGTCAGCATCACTGAGGACCTGACATGGACTCTTCACACTACCACCATCACCAAGAAAGCTCGACAGCGGCTCTTCTTCCTCCACAGGCTGAGGAGGTTCAACATGGACTCCAGGATACTCTGCAACTTCTACAGGTGCACCATAGAGAGTGTCCTGACTGGCTGCATCACGGCCTGGTACGGCAGCTGCACCGCCCTCAACCGTAAGGCTTTACAAAGGGTGGTGAAAACTGCACAGCACATCACCAGGACGGAGCTGCCATCCATGGAGGACCTTTACTCCCAGCGGCTCAGGAAGAAAGCCCTTAGGATTATAAAAGACCCCCATCACCCCAGCCACAAACTGTTCAGTCTGCTGCCGTCTGGCCAGGCGTTACCGCAGCATCCTGACTAAAACCATCAGATTCAGAGACAGCTTCATCCCACAGGCAATAAGACTGTTAAACACCTGAACTGCTGAAACAATTTCATAACATCTGCTACTTAGTAATTATTTATCTATTATCTAATATATCATTCCAATAACTTGTATATAGACTCGTATTGCACTATTCCACTTTTTTTTTTCTCACTTTTTTAAACTATTTTTCTTTTTGTATTACTTTTAATATAGTATATGTTAATGTTGTTTTAATATTGTCTGCTTATCTGTATTATTGTGTTGCATTGTTGGAGAAGCCTGTGACCTAAGATTTTCAACGACATAATTACTCTGTAGCTATGTTAGTTTGACAATAAAGAACCTTGAACCCTTGAACCTTGAACCTTGAACATGGACTTAAGCCTTTGCCATAAAAGTAAAATCCCTTTGAGCAGCTAAAACAAAGCGTTTGAAACAGGTATTCAGACACAAAGAAAAACTGTTTGAACTGCTATTACATTAACACAAAAACCATTAATCATCACCAAATTTCATTTAACACCCTTTAAAACTGTACATATTGTATCAGACTACTGGTATACATGAAGAACTGCAGTAAATATACAAAGAACAGACACTGAACATGTATTGCGTGTGCCAGGTGTGATCCATGTGGGGGGATGGGCACATAAGGGGGGAACACATCTAGAGTATTTGTTTGTGTGTGTGTGTGTGTGTGTGTGTGTGTGTGTGTGTGTGTGTGTGTGTGTGTGTGTGTGTGTGTGTGTGTGTGTGTGTGTGTGTGTGTGTGTGTGTGTGTGTGTGTGTGTGTGTGGGTGATTTATCTGATCTGGATGGTTACTAATTCCTTTTCTTTATGGCGGGAACACCATGGGTGTTACAAAGTTGACTAAATCATCCAAAATTCAATGACAGTGGTGATCAGCAATTGTACATGTTCAAATGTCTACTGTGAAGGATATCATAAAGCAGGGTTCCCCAATTATATATACAAGCTAAGGGCCAAAATGTTATGTGTCACTAAAAGTTGTTTTACACTATGTGCAGATGTTACCTCTATTATAATTGTTGTAGTAGTGGCAGTAGTAATTAAACAAACCCTGTGTTGAGAGTAAAGGAAAAATGCATCCTTGAAACAAAATTAGACAGAAATCAAACATTTATTATAATAATTAATAATTTAATAATAAATAAATGCTTTAACAAATACAAATGATTTTGCTGTGGTCTGATGGGGCATAACAATAAAACAAAAATAAAAAACAACAGAGTGAACTCTGATCAAATAGTCAGACAGGTCCACATCCAATTCAGCAAACACTGTAACACCCACACACTGGGAAAGACAGGAAGACAGAAAGAGTTTCAGTTAGTTACTTTTATAATGTCATACCAAAATACACCGCATTATTAGTTTTAACATTTTTAAATATGTGTACCAAATGATATCAGGCTGTAAATAACAAATAGTATTGGGAAATTTAGGAAATTAATGTATATATAAAATATAACTATAAAATGGTTATTTTTGTCTTAATAATTATTATACCACAATAGAATTGACAAATTGCAAACATAAATTGATGTTCACTCACCAATCAGTGAGAGAAGTGAGAGCGGCGGGATGAGGCAACCTGTGTGATGTTGGGCTTGTATTCTGTTGTGGCAATCCTGAGGCACTGTCCAAGATGTGCACTGGAGAGTCTGTTCCTGTCCTGGCTTTTGATAGCATTCATTGAAGAAAATCCTGATTCGCAGATGTATGTTATGGGGAACATTGTGAGTAGGAACATAGCAATAGCTCTGGTGTTTTTGAAACGAGCTTGGGGAACCACGCTGATCCAAAAGTCACACACTGGTGCATCCTTGTGTTGAGCTTTCAGCAACTCAGAGCTTCCCATCTCTAAGACCTCCATCTGAAGAGCTCCCTCTTCTATGGAAGGCACCAGCCTTTTGGCCTCTCCAGTCCACTGCCCATCTGCTGACACAGAGAACGGCTGTCTGAGGAAGAGGAGGATGTCACCTGAGATTTTAGGGGAGCTTTCAAATCGCTCCTTGAAGTTTTCTGCCAGGTTTGACACAAAATCCTTCATTACTGGATCTTTCGGCATTTCATTCTTCTCGCAGTGTTCACGCAGACGTGGAAAGTGCAGCTTCCTCCCATGAATGTCTCTCTCCAAAAGGTGCAGCTTTGACCGAAAAGCTTCAACCGCCTCGTACATCTCAGCAACAGTGTGGTTCTTGCCTTGCAGCTGCAGGTTAAGGTGATTTAGATGAGACATGACATCACACAGAAAATTAACATCTGCTATCACCTTGGTGTCAGTTAAAAAGCTAAAAAACTCATGGGCTTTTTGGCTCTGCAGGCTTGATAAGAACGACACCAGTTCATCACGCAGGTCGCACACCCTCTCCAACACACGGCCCTTGCTCAGCCAGCGAACATCGTTGTGTAGTAAGAGATCCTTGTGTTCAGATGACATTTCCTCTAGCAACGATCTAAAAAGGCGATGCTGCAGACTAGAGCTCTCACGCACAAAGTTAACCAGTCTCGTCACAGTATCCATCGTTTCTTTCATTTTTCCACACAGTTTTGCGCACAACACTGATTTGTGAATGATGCAGTGAAATGTCAGGAGCGCCGAGTTAACGGCGGAAAGCCTGCTTACCAAGCCTTTGTGCTTTCCAACCATCGACGGAACCCCGTCGGTTACAACAGAGACGATTTGACTCACATTCAAACCATTCTTTTCGAAGAACTGTGTAAGCTCGTGGAAGATTATTTCCTCGGTCGTGCGCCCGGGCAGAGTAAGCAAACACAGCAGCTCTTCCCGGAATATCTTCCCATCAAAAAATCGTACGAACACAGACAGCTGTTCCATGTCGGTTCGGTCACAAGACGAGTCTATGGCTAGGGATAGAGCCTCTGTTTTTTTCAAATCCGTGAGTAGACTGGAAAAACACTCGCTAAAACCTCTACTCTTCTGGTTGCCGTGTTAGCCGACAGCGGCACCTGCTTTAGTAGCTCTACAACCTTTTTTTGTTGTTTTTCATCAGGATTTAAAACTTCACGAGCCATGTCTATCGCACACCGTTTAATTAGGCTAACTCAGGATCAGCAAACGCCTTCTTGGCTCTAGCGAGCGTCCAAGAGACGTGCAATGAGGCAGCTGTTGCGCTCATTTGTGTCGATGTTGTTTTCGACATTGTGGAAACAGAGTGCTTGTATGATGCAAGCAATCTTTTGTGTGCGCTGGTCGGATTTCTCTGCATAGTTAGCATTAAAACTGGCAGCATGAATAGAGGTGAAGTGCCGCTTCAGGTTGTCTGATTTGATTACAGCTACACTCTGCATGCAAATCAAACAAGTCGGTTTAGCATTGGTGTGGTCCGGTAAAAAAAAACAATACTTCTCAGTCCAGTCAGTTTTGAACTGACGGTTCTCCTGGTCTACCTTCCTCTTCTTAGCGAATTCCATCCTGGGTTTGAGTTATCCACGGCCCGTTAGTGTCATGTTGGTCAATCGCTGGGCTGGGATGACAGGCGGCTAGCTGGCGAGCTATTGTTTATCTGTGTTTGCCGCTATTCCAGGTGGTGACGAGTAAGTCAAGCGCGCGAAGCACGTCTTGCATATGAACGCGATAAGGTCAAGGGTCAGGTTTACGAGTGTCGACGGAGGTCAAAATAAAGCGAAACCGCGGACATTTTATTTTATGTTTTTATGTTATAACAAGTGAATGCCAGTAGATCAGCGCGGGCCATGCATTTGCCTCTCGCGGGCCGGATCTGGCCCGCGGGCCGCTAATTGGGGTTGGCTGTCATAAAGCCTTAATGCAATCGAATGTAAAACTAAAAAGTTATGATTGATGAAAGTAGTAAATCGGTCAGATTTGACCCGAAGACAACAGGAGGGTTAATGCACTCATTGTATAGACATATTATGTTCAGGAAAACAATTTATAGCAGACAGAATGTGCTCATGCACACAGTATGTTTGTCTAATAAAAACATTTGAGTCATGGAAATAATTCTACGAACAGGTGCATACTGTCAAGTCAATGAAGAAGTCAATAATAACTCAATCTGTCCTTTAAGGTTCTTTTTGAGTTCCTTCATGAATGCAGTTCATTTACCAATGACTTCAATCATCTTACTGGCTGATGGTTCAATAATTCACTTGCTTTCCTGGAATACTGATATCATTTTTTTCTACATGGATGTGTACTGATTTGATTGTATTAACGCATGATAGGCTTTTTATGTAATATGTTAGTCTACTCATTGTTATTTTTAACTTTGAACTAATATGTTAATTTTCCCGCTTGTGGACAAATACTGGATTCCTGGTTCTGATAAAGCTTTTAAAGGTGCCTCTCCTGTTTCAGTCCACTAACTGTCACTGTTGTGCTTTCTATGTTTATTTAATATCATCCACAGCAGAATCACATGAGAGAAACTCTAGGTTCTCAGGCTCCTCATTAATAGACATTCATACATCTAAAGAAATATATTGCCCCAGCATCAAAATACTACAGTACAGAATAACTGTAATATTATTATTCATATAACATTAAGATTAATATAGTCATAAGTATATTGTGTGTACACATTTGTGTACATTGGCAAAAATGACATGATAAAGAGAGTTGAAGTTGTTTGTACGCTGCATTATTATGATTTCCTTCTACAATTTTTACTTAACTTATTTTCACTACCTTTTCGCATACAAAAAATGCCCAAAAATATTGTAGTCCTGTAAAATTAAATGATATATATCAAGAAAACACCTGACACGAGAACTTCGTATAAAGTCATAGAAATAACAATATTTTAAGTAATATTTACTATCAATCAATCAATGTTTATTTATATAGCTCAATATCACAAATGTTACATTTGTCTCAGTGGACTTCACAGTTTGTACAGAATATCAGTATGACAATACGACACCCTCTGTCCTTAGACCCTCACATCGTACAAGGAAAAACCTCCGGAGAAAACCCAGAGTTTAAAGGGGAACATGGGAGAAACCTCAGGGAGAGCAACAGAGGAGGGATCCCTCTCCCAGGACGGACAGACGTGCAATAGATGCCGTGTGTAAATTGAAAAGATAATACATTTACAACGTAGGTAGTCCAAATGTTTGGAAATGCATGTGTGTATAATAGGAAGATGAATCCACGAGGATATCCATCCAGGACCTATGATCCAGGACCACAGCCACGACTCAAGATCCAGGGCTCGCGATCCAGGACAGAGGAGCGCAGGATCATCCATGACTCCGGATCCCGGCGTATATAGACACCAAAAAGAAAGACATTTGGGGAAGCTGGGTTAATCGGAACATGAGAGTACACAGGTATAGACAGAGAGAAGGAAGAAGTAAGATGTCCCCTGACAAATTAAGCCTATATCAGCAAAACTAGGGGCTGAATCTAATCAGCCCTAACTATAAGCTTTATCAAAAAGGAAGGTCTTAAGCGCACTCTTAAAAACGGATAGGGTGTCTGCCACCCGAACACAAACTGGAAGCTGATTCCACAAATGTGGAGCTTGATAAGAAAAGGCTCTGGCTCCCATTGTACTTTTAGAGACTCTAGGAACAACCAACAACCCTGCATTCTTGGAACGCAATGCCCTAGTAGGACAGTAGGGTATAATGAGTTCTTTAAGGTAAGATGGCGCCTGCCCATTAAGGGCTTTGTAGGCGTGAAGAAGAATTTTAAATTATATCCTGTGTTCTATAGGGAGCCAGTGTAAGGCAGCCAGAACAGGAGTAATGTGGTCCCTTTTCCTAACTCTGGTTAGTACACGAGCTGCAGCATTTTGAATCAGCTGAAGCGACTTAACTAACTTCTTGGTACACCCTGATAATAAAGAGTTGATTGATTGATTGATTGAAAAGTGTATTAACAGCTTGTATATTGGGTACAGTACAGTACAGCTCAAAACATACAATTGTTAAGGGGATGCAGACCAGAGAAAGACTTTCGTCTTGTTTACATCAGGGTCCCCCATTTCCAATTCATCATGTCATTTAAGACATATAAGACATATTTTACATACAGATGGCTTATTTACAATTTACATACAGGTGGTTTTTTACATACAGATTGCTTATTTACAATTTTCATTTTAGAGTTACAATAATCCAGCCTTGAAGTAACAAATGCATGGACTAGTTTCTCTGCATCGTTTTGAGGCAAGATATGCCTGATTTTTGCAATGTTACGTAGATGGAAGTAGGCGGTCCTTGAAATTGATTTTATGTGGGCGTTAAAGGATAAATCCTGATCAAATATAACACCAAGATTCCTTACAGTCTCACTGGAGGCCAAATTAATGCCATCCATAGTTAGTATATCCTTAGATAATTTGTTTCGTAGATTCTTCGGGCCAAGTACAATAACGTTTTGGTCGTGTTTAACATCAAAAAGTTTAAGGTCATCCACGTTTTAAGTCCTTGAGGCAGTCTTGAATTTTATTTAGATGATTAATTTCATCAGGCTTGATTGATAAATATAGTTGAGTATCATCCGCATAACAATGAAAATGTACAGAATGATTCCTTATAATATTGCCTAACGGAGGCATATATAATGTGAACAAAATACAAAATAGTAACTTCTTCTTCTGTAATTCATGGGGGCCTGATCACTGTCACATAAAATACAAAAAATATATAGTGTTTTTTTCAAAAATGTAGAGATCATGTTCAGCGCTCTTGAAGATGAATTTTTTATATATAAAAAAAAAACCTTCAATATCTGCGTGATTTTCTACTTTTGATGTCCATGCTAAAGTCCAGCTTGTCATTATCACTGTTACGACAATTGTTATCAGGTTTTACGTCATTGCACTTGGAACTTTAACCTCTCTGTGGCGGCTGTTTACTTCAGGCTGTGAATCACACTTTGACCTGACGCCAAAGGTCAGACTTCACTCTGTTCTACTTGCTGCTCACGTCAATCCAGGAAACATTTCACAAGGAGAGTTCACTAAACCTGAAAGTGTCGCAAACACTGCATTACCATTTTCTCAGAGATTTCAATTTGTTATATTTCAATAATGGTGGATTCTAAATAGTTGTTTTTTTGTATCCTTATTTGCACTGACACATTTATTTGTATCCTTCACAAACTGTAGAAACACACATTGTTCAAGAAATATTTTATTTGTAAAAGAAATCTGCAAAACACTTTTCATAATCAATTAATCATGCAGGTAATTTCAGTAGGAATGCCCCAAAACCTGACGATTGCTGATGAGGATGTCGATATGCATACATTTCTTCCCCTTTAATTGCAGAGAACATCAAATCTAAAATAAAATGCCAGAAACGGGAACTTTATACGATTCACCAAAGTGACACGGCTAATATTATGCCAGTGGTGCAGGATCCTAAAACCTGGAAATGAGTCACCATTTTACAATTTCCAGTTCCCTTGTCTCTAAGTTATAATACCAAAGTGATTATTTAAATTCATTTTTAGTTAGATGACTGAAATAAGGTAGGCAATGTGGTTAACATGAGCTGAATACATGTGTACCTTTTGTTCTTCAACATAAAACACGTCAATAAAACATTTCTAAAGCTTCCATTATGAAACATGGTTTCTAAAAAATGACTAAATGAGACGACCAAACGTCATCACACTGAGCACCGTCCACCGATAGCTTAGCTGTGGTGAATCCAGCAGTGCGACGCGGATGTAGTTTGTTGGTAACCGATGATGATAGGATTTACTTCAAGCGATCTAAGGCCCCATTTACACGAGAACGAAATGGGTTGTATCCGCTACTTTTCCCTCGCGTACACGAGGCCGTAACGGAACCGCGGAAACGGACCCCGCAAGCGATAACGGGTCCCAAGGGCTAGATCTGCAACGCTCTGGAGGGCCAAACGGCTCCGTGTGTACGCCCTATACAATCATTTCCTGATAACGATGAAGCCATAGCCCCACCTCTTCTGCTCACTGCTGTAGCATGGTCAGTACTGTCAGTAGCTACTGCTATTACTCCTGACCATGCTACAGATGTTAGTGCAAAATCTACATCACCTCTACCACAACCATCAGCAACAACTGGACATGGAGAATTACATGAACTACATGTTGCTAAATCGCGGGGCATAAACAGAGGGGCAACCATGCTCGGGGGTCTTCTTCGCTGCTTTTGGTGTATTTTGTGACGAAAGTACAGTGCCACTTACAGGCTCGACATATGTACTACAGCGTCTCCAGTGGTATCGTGTGAACGGACACGTTAAATGAGCCGAATGCGTGTGAACCATAGACTGTATATATAAATGGAAGACTTTTTTGAAAACGAATTCGGTGCGAAAACGCAAACGTTCCCGTGTAAATGGGGTCTAACCTATTTAATGCAACAGCTTCCTTCTCTCGCCGTGAACTGTTGTTGCTCACGTAAATCTCCCCGACGGCTTGGTGCCAGATGAAAAACCGGTTCACAATTTACAAATTAAGGTTCGCAATCGAACACCAGCGCAGAACTGGCCTTGGAACCACCTCAGAGGAAAATGTTTGTATTATTTTATGGACTCACTGTGTTGTACTGAGAGGCTTCACTGCCTGTCTGTCAAAATCCGGGAATATTAGGACTCAAATGCAGTTAAAAAGAAAGCGGGTTTCAAAACAAAAAGCGAGCTTTATTTAAATAAAGCTGTTGGCATGAAAAAAAACAAGACAAAAAAGCGTGAATCATAAACAAGTAGCATGAGGTAAGTGACAAACATGGAGAGTGAGAAAATACAACGAACCGACATGGAGCACAGGGGAAGACAAGACTAAATACACAGAAGGGTAATCACAGGACAAGACACAGCTGGGAAGGGGAGGCAGAAACACAAGGGCAACAGGTGAACACAATGAGACAATCAGACACAGGAGGAAAAACACAGGAAGGAAGACAAGAGACAGGGAGAAAAAGAATAGCTAAATAAAACCCATTACCAGACAGACAAAACTAAAACCGTGACATAACACTAAGATCATGACACTGTCTGTAGGGAGACCAGGGACAGTAACAATAAGTAAAAAAAACATTTACACTTGGATAGCCATTTTGCTATATTATACATTCTCAATGTGTCAACTACTGAAACAATGTATTTAAGTGTTTTTATGAAATAAGTACAGGTTGGAAAATGCATTTAAATACAGTCACTCAACTGTTAAAACCATCCCAGTGTACAGGGACGGTTGTAACACATGCCAGGGACGGTTGTAACATGTTAATAACGGTTACCTTTTTTCACACTACATGACAAAAAAGAGGGAAAGCTGTCAAATTCTAAGGCAACAAGATTTGAATGGGGTTTCACACATCCTCCAACAAACAATGAACAATGAACAGAACTTAAAACAGAACATCAGATGGAATTTATCTGATTCACAGTTGGCAGGTGTAAAAGTCACTTCCATCTGTGCAGTCCTTGTGTGCCCAGGCTTTACAGGACCAACACTGCAGCCAGATCTCCTTGGACCTGGAGTAGCTTTCCAGGCACACAATGCAGTATTGAGCTTCATCAGATGAGTCCTGAATCTTCTGCTTCTTGTTGGGTTTGGGTTTTTTGCAGAAATTAATTTCTCTTCGCTTTAGACTTGTTTGCGTTAGACTTTTTCTCAGCCTCGAGTATTTGTTATAGGAGTGTCTGTGATGACAGCGGTTTCTCTTCTTTTCTCCCCTTTTTGGTCTGCTTCCTTAGTCCAGCTTTTGGATGTGGACAGATGTGAACTTCAAATCATGTATATTCTCCTTGGATATAAAAAACAATTTCACTATAAATATATACCTTTTTTTATTGTATTCAAAGTGCTAACCTGACCTCTACAAGTCTCTCTTGAATGTAAAGACAAACGCTAGAAAAACAGGAGAGTGTTTACAGTTTAGCGGCGGGGTTAAAGATCCTTGAGCTGTTTTATGACTGCTGACTGTTGAGCATTGTCTTTACAGTATATTGTTCATAAACACTTGAGCGGGGCGTTATGTAACTGGGTGCCACAACAGAACCATGCAGGCTGCTTTGTGTTGAGCAGCGTTGAGTCTGGATCCAGATCCTGATTGGCTGCTGTATCGGAGGTCGAGTTCAGGCGCAACGAGGAACTTAAACATCACCTGATCAGTGTTTCAAAGCATATAGAAAAGGGAAAACAAAAACGTCTTCTATTCAGGTGAAATGCATCATCTTTCAAGGCCATCATTATGATTCATATTTCCTAATTTTGGTTTTGACAAGATATTTTGACTTCTTTCCTTTCAGACAGAAAAAAAAAATCTTAATTGAAGTTTTCGTTAGAACACACATTATTTCTCTTGATATTAGCCACAGAAAACATACATTATTTTAAACTACAGTTAGCATTAGTCCTACTACTTTTAAAACTGAATTCAATAATACTGTACATTTTAGCACACACATACACACACACACACACACGTTCCCCTGCATGACCTTAGTCACAAGGCGAGCCCCCGTCTATCAGCCTATCAGAGCGAGGCGCTGCCCACGTCACACACCAACCCTGACCTTACATCAGAGAGTGATGAGGGTCAAAGTTCATAGAGAGAGAGACAGAGAGAGAGAGAATTCATAGAACTATTAATTCATATTTCATAATTGATGGTCAGAGATTATATAACATGAATTCATCAACTGTACAATACTCAGAATCAGATTCAGAATACTTCATTTGATTAGTAAATACTTAATGTATCCACGAGGGAAATTGGGTTTCATGATCATTTAAACTAAAACAAAAAAGATAAGATACATTTAAAAAAAAAAATTAGAGACCACTCCAAATTGTTCTTAAATCTCAATCTTTAGGTGTATGGCAGCCATTCCATTCCAGTGTCTGATGAATTCAAACAAAGACAAATGCTGTCAGTAGTTTATAGAATCAAATATATATGTTTTCATTTGACTCAAACACAAACCTATAAATAGTAAAACCAGAGAAACTGATAATACTGCAGTGGTCTCTTAAGACCAACTATCAGTTGTGTATTGATACTCAATAGGATTATTACTGTACATTTTAAGCAATGATCTAGTTTGCAGCATTGACAACACAATAAGGAGTTTTTGCTCTACCTGGTCTCATCACAAATTCAGTGTATAAATCAACAAGTCCTCCAACTCACACGACCAAACAGGTCGATTGTTCAGGCCCTTATTACGACCAAATAGGTTGTTTGTTCAAGCGCTTAATACGACCTATAATCACGTTTTAAAGTTTTCGACCTCTAGTGCTCCCGTTGATTGCAAACGTTACAGAGGGTCGTTTATTCACAAATAACCCTCTCTGGAAAATCCTAAATTGTAGGATAGTTTGACAATTAAAATGCTTTATGATTAGATTTATAGCGAGAAGTGTATATTGTACTTTTAGAATCCACTTCCAGTATCCACTGGACGTGTAGGATCTATAGTTTGATAGATATTACGAAGATGATTTGAGGTTTCGCCAGGAGAATGTGTATGCAGCTTCCATGTAAAGTTGGCCAACCCTCACGGGTTGAAAACAGTATTTCTGGTCTCGAAGTTTTCATAATAAAACCAATGATCAAATGATTTAACAGTGATATCTGCAGTACTCCTCCACTAAAAAACATCAGTTTATCCTAGTTAATTACACGACATTAATTGGTTTAAATTGTGTACACTGCTTTTGTGTTTTTCCCATAGGTTTTTCTCTTTCGATTCTGAGAGACACATTTCTTTTTTCAGAGGTTTTGATAGGCTAAAACATCGATTGTTTTAGCCGCAATGCATTTTGGGATATGGTGTTTATGCGATATGAAATCCGAAAACATTTAAAAAAAATAAAATAATACTTTATTCCCGAGTGTTCTTGCTTTTCTCTTTGAAAGTCATCACATAACGGCATTGTAATACATGGTTCGGCTGCATTAAATATTACATATCTGCCGTAGTTCTCTATTTATAGAGCCCTGATGAGAAGACTTCTGGACAAACTTGAAGAACTGCAGCCGAAACTGAATACGTGATGTGGATCATAAATATATCAACAATTAAACAATTTCTTTTCACACAATACGTCTCCTTGCAGTATCAACACTAATTCGGCTGACTTTTATATTTGATCCAATTAGTAGATAGGCTGTATTTACACCATAAAGGTGCACAGCTGATATAAAGGGATTTTTTTGTAGTTTTTAAAGATATTATTTACTACCTTTCCAACTCCTCATGCAGTTGACTGTTACAGGTCTATACACAGGGGTGCACATAACTTTTTTGCCCTGGTTCTCAAAGGAGCACCTGGAGATGTTGCTTGGTGCTCATCCTTAAAATGAAATAAACTGTAACTTTTGAGGGGGTCTTGACTTTATTTGCCAGACACACGGCACTGAACACACAGAGGTGAACACAGAACACACGTGCAGAGGTGAACACAGGACAACATTAGCACAACCAGTAATCCTACAAGCTGTCATCACTACCCTCCTGACTGTTCTCCTCACTGTCTTCCTCTCTGTCAGACATGGTAGCTGATGATGTAGGCCTACTTCTTTCTCTCTGGTTGAGTCTGTGATTAGCTGCTTGCATCCACAAGTCAACAGCTGGTTTTGGGTCGAAAGTCTCTGTTGTCATCTTAGACAAGTGGATGTAATCAAATAAGTATGTGAACATAACCAATAACCTACCATAGCCAATAACAAATGAATGTAACTTATTTTATTTGTGTTGTTCATTCATATCTTATTTTACCTTAACATTTATTTATGCATTTTTTTTTATATCTCCAGTTTTAAAGGATATTTTTGGTTACTGTCCTATAGTATACATTGGAATGATTTCAAACCTGTTTATCCCAATAATTATAAAGGAGTGCCTTGGAAATATGTGTTTACATCAATTGTGACCAAACTGTTTGAACTTAGACTAAAGTGAACTATCTAAACACTCAGAGTCCGTTACCTCACTGAGCTGTAGTTATCAGCCTCTCAGTCTGACTGGAGAGGACTCTCCCTCCACATTATTGTAGAAACATCTTCTTCTTATATCCGTTAGAGCAGCTAGCAACAGATTCTAATAACAACAGCACCGGTACCGGTGCGCCCTTCTCTCTCTCCCTCGCTCACTCGCATTTTGGCTGTGAGCTGCGGGTGCCAGATAAGCCAACATCCCCCACTTTCATCACTTACAGCGCCCATCGTACAGGGCAAATGAAAAGTGTAACCGGGGTGAAAAGGGTGTTACATTTACTTAATTATGAATATTGTTACATCAAGGCCGAAAATTAGGATGAGCCCCAACGGTCAAAATGTTTTTTTCCCTCCCAGAGCTGCCAGCGCAGCGCCTCCACAGATCTGGCGCCCTAGGCGAACATCTATTACGCCAGTGCTACGGGCCGACACTGAGTTCATATGTATCATAGGTTCATATGCAACTCAGTTTTGAATTTGCTATTCTTAAGAAGCATTGCCAGATGTGAACCATGCCTCGCACAAAAGAGCTCTCAGAAGACCTACGATTAAGAATTGTTGACTTGCATAAAGCTGGAAAGGGTTACAAAAGTATCTCTAAAAGCCTTGATGTTCATCAGTCCACGGTAAGACAAATGGTCTATAAATGGAGAAAGTTCAGCACTGTTGCTACTCTCCCTAGGAGTGGCCGTCCTGTAGAGATGACTGCAAGAGCACAGCGCAGAATGCTCAATGAGGTGAAGAAGAATCCTAGAGTGTCAGCTAGAGATTTAAAGAAATCTCTGGCACATGCTAACATCTCTGTTGAGGAATCTACCATACGTAAAACACTGAACAAGAATGGAGTTCATGGGAGGACACCACGGAGGAAGCCACTGCTGTCCAGAAAAAACATTGCTGCACGTTTGAAGTTTGCAAAAGAGCACCTGGATGTTCCACAGCACTACTGGCTAAATATTCTGTGGACAGATGAAACCAAAGTTGAGTTGTTTGGAAGGAACACACAACGCTATGTGTGGAGAATCCAAAGGGTTCACATACTTTTTCTTGCAACTGTATATGTTTTAAATTTGATAACACCACTGTGTTTCATATCCCCTAAACTTCCAGGGTGTACACAGTTTAATACTGGCAACTTCTAATTGTGGGAAATACGAAAACGTCTTTTAAAACTACAATTCCCAGTAGAGACGTGCCATAGAGGGGTTCCCAAACTAGACCCGTCCGAGTCCAGTTTTGGATAGTCTGCCGTGGTTCCATTCCATTTCAAAGAGCTGTTTGGCGCTCAGCGTAACCTTGTCGCACTGCCACTCCAACATCCAATCACAGAGCTTGAGGACTAATCACGGGGTTTGTAAAGCAAGGCGGTATCGTAGTCCCAAATGATAGCTGGGGATTCTGGGTAGTGTAGTGTCTTCGGAAACTGTAGTGTCTAAACTCCTAAAAAACGATTTGTTTCTCTGAATCGAAGGTTAAAAACACAAAAGCATTGTACACAATTGAAACCAATCAATATTGTGTAATTAACAAGGATAAACTGATGTTTTTTAGTGGATGAGTAATGGAGATATCACTGTGTAATCATTTGACAGTGAGGGGAATACTTCTGGTTTTATTATGAAAACTTCGAGACCGGAAATACTGTTTTCACCCACGCTAACTTTACATGGAAGCTGCCCCATATACACTTCTCCTGGCGAGACCTCAAATCATCTTCGTAATATCTATCAAACTATAGATCCTACACATCCACTGGACGTGGATTCTAAAAGTACAATATACACTTCTCGCTAGAAATCTAATCAAAGAGCATTTTAATGGCCAAACTATTATACAATTTAGGATTTTCCAGAGGGTTATTTGTGAATAAACGACCCTCCGGAGCGTTTGCGATCGACAGGAGCATGTTGTTTCTTACACGACCACTAGAGGTGCTACACTTTAAAACGTGACTGGGTCGTATTTAGCTGCTGAACAATCAACCTATTTGGTCGTCTTTTGTAGGAGGGCAGGCCAGACCCGGCGCCAGAACAAATCTAAAGGGAGGGTCTATGATTTTCATGGGAGGGCCCACAAAACCGTCACGTGCTGCGGGCCTGCGGCACAATATATATCAAACAGCAAGGCCAACGGCATTGCGCAAAGACGCACACTTATCGCAAACATACACAAATAAAGGGCAACGTAGAAACCACTTTGAAACATTGTGTGCGTGGCAGCACAGACACTGGTAAATCACGAGCAAGGCACACTGGTTAAGGATGGCAGCTTCCTCATCGCTGCACTCGGAGAGAAATAGTAGAGACTGAGTCGATGAGCTGTTTAGCCCGCCTTGGGCATGGTTTATGTTCCGATGCACTGCACTCGGACATGCTGTGGAGTGAATCGAGTCACCTCTGAGAGGGAGTTGGTTGACAGCTAAAAAAGCTATAATATCAACGACAGCTAACACGTAATAACGGCTCCGTGCCAGCTGATCTGCACCAAAGTTATAATTTCCTTATTTGTTTCCTCGCGTATCTGTCTCTCTCTCCACAAACTCTCACATGAAATGTGTTCTTTTGATGCGGCATGCCTTAGCAGTCCTTTATCAGTCTGTAATGCGTGTTTCCAGTCGCAAAAACCTTTGACAGTAAAAGCCGCATCAGATGAAGACACAAGGCTGCGTCTGCTTTTAACGAATCTTCAACAGACCGGCAAAAGTGCGGTTCTTTCCTGAAAACAATCTCCCTGGATAACGATCCAGCTTCACCTGCTTGGGTTTATTAACCCCAGATCATCGCTAACTCAGCCCGGGGTTTGCCGAGGTCAAGCTTGTGACATTAAGGCGTGCTGCTGCAACGGCAGGTGCAGGGTCGCCAGCAGCACCATCGGCTGCAGTTCTTTCATCGCTATTTCGTTTTAATAAATTCTTAGACCTTTTAAGCCAATTTTTTATGTCCATTTTGTAATTCAAACAGAAATGGGAGTCTACAGAATGTACAATAAACAAATCCAGAATAGGCGGCAGAGTGTGACGCTGTGATTGGTCTAAATGGGGACGAATCACAAATCACAACAGACACATGCATTTATTTGACGTAGCCTGGCGCCTGCGATTTTTTTTTAGTTCTGACATCACATACATCGTAGCATAAAAGTTCACAGTTTATTTATAATTAAAAAAATAAAATAAATATATTTTTTAATTTGTATAAATAATAAAAAAACGTGTTTATTCGGGGAGGGCAGGAATGTCAAATGGGAGGGCCTGGCCCTCCCTGGCCCTCCCACGGCGCCGGGCATGGGGCAGGCTGGTATAAATTCAACTTTTTACTGGCGTTTTAACTTCAATCGGGTTGCTTTCACATCAAAAAGGAAGCATGAGGATTTTGGTGAAAAACACACGCACACACACACACACACACACACACACACACACACACACACACACACACACACACACACACACACACACACACACACACCACACACACACACACACACGTTATCACTGGCTTTTCCTTCATGACTAAAAGTGTCTTATGGAGGAACGTAGTGGCATTAGTGCTGAGGTCAAATCTGTCTGTCTTGAACAAGTACTCGGATCTAAAGCAAAGTACAAATACCACAACATAGAAATACTCTGATATAAAAATGTGTCTTGATGGTATGCTGCTTATTAGGGATACAATAAGTAAGAACATAGTAATACAGTTCCAGAACAGGGATACAGTTCTGCAAATTAATATTTTTTATTTATATTAAGGTGTCCTCTATTTTATTTAATAAATATGTTACTTATGTTTATACAAATATTTGTATTTAATTTAATTATTCAAATATTGATTGAAAATGTCACTTACATTTTTATGTCAATATAATTATCTCTAATCAATTTTATTTTTACATTATGTTTTAATTGCACATCTTACTTTAACTTCTTATATAAATATTTTTTATTATCCTAATTTTAGTTTTAGTTTCTAAAGAGCAACTCTCCTAAAACTCCATTTCCCCAGGGACAGTAAAGTATTCTGATGGGCTGACTGACTGGTTTCTCTGTAGCCGGGCAGAGGGAACCGGTTCTGTGATGAAGACGTTACGTCACGCTGATAAATGATTAATTGCGACACTGTGTTTTTTAGATCAGCATGGAACAACAGGTTCATGCAAATAGCTCAGAGGACAAGCCTCCTCCCCCCCCTCTTGTGGGACATCCCGGGTATAAAGAGAGAAACTCTGTCAGCAGACACAACTCACTCAGGAGAAACAGTCCTCAGCTCTTCATCTGATGAGGCTCCGCTGAAGAGTCTCTGCTGCACACACTCCTGAAGGTAACCTGACGCTTCTGTTTCCACTGTGTAATGTGAGGAGGGTATCTGATGAGGACGGGGGTTCTGTTGGACAGTAAGGCTGCAGCAGTTTTTTACTTATTTAACATTTAATTCAACTTTTAGTGAAGCAGTCATTTCCAATGTTACGCTCAGATCTCAGGCTTCTTTTTATCTGTATTTTCTTTTTAATGATATTGTTGACCTGTAAATACAAATATTGAGTACATTGAAGTTTGCTCTATAGATAACATTTATTATTTATTTATTTTTGTATTTATTTTATTCCAACAATGATCATTATACAAAAATAATATATCACGTTATTGTTAACAGGACTGTAGTAAAGTGCACTATGTATACAAAGTGTATAATACTCAAAAAGCACTTTTTAATTGTATTTATGTGCTAAACTTTATTCCTCTTTTTCTCTTTTAAATCTTCTCTCTGTTCCTTTTATTTTTCTATATCCATATTTATTATTCCATCCTCCATCCTCCATCACCTCTCCTCTCTTTTCTTCTCCTTGTCCCATCTTGCTAACTTTTCTCTGACCCTTTCTATGTCTACTCTTCCTCTCCCCCCTGAATCTTCTCCCCAGACTCCACTCTTCCTCCCGTCTCTTCTCTCTACCCTCCAGCCTTCCAGCCCCCAGCAGCATGCCTCCTCAGCTCCCCTCTCAGAACCAGGGCAGCCCGAGGGTCCTGCAGGGCGACCTGAGCGCCCTCAGCCCGGCCCTGAAGGAGTTTGTGGATCTGAACGTGACTCTGTGCCAGCCCGAGGCCCTACACATCTGTGACGGCTCCGAGGAGGAGAACCGGGCCGTCCTGACTCAGCTGGAGGAGCAGGGCCTGATCAAGAAGCTCCGCAAATATGAGAACTGGTGGGTGGGATTCAATTCAGAGGATTCTAGAGATAGGGGCCACAAAGCAAATACTCTAAACATCAGCAGACTTGAACCCTTTCAGTTGTCTAAAATGTCATTTTTCTGTGGGATTTATTTTTCAAAATGATTTCACAAAACAACAAGTATTTACAACAGGAATAATACGTATACATGATAAATAAGTTAAACGAAGCTGCCACTACAACAATGTAACTCATATATTACGTTTTTTTATCCAGATCAATCAGGAATACTCATTTAAAAATTATAAATAATATTTCAAACAAATATCTACAGAAAAATAAGAACAACAGCTAGTATGTGGCTGTGGTGGCTTTTGTAACAAAGTCAGAGGAAACCCAAAGCAGTTGGCAGAGAGCACGGTCTTGTTGTTCCTAGAGACAGTGTGCAAGAGTAAGTCGTCATCAGCTGTTTAAATAAACAACACACGTGTGAAAGGTCGGCATTCTGAAGAACCAGAAAGTCCAGCTCCTTCAGGACGAGCAGCCGCTGTCGCACAAACATTCAGGTGAACAGGAGGCAGGTTACTGTAACTAGCAATTCTGCTTCATCCTACTGCAAAAAACTAAAAATCCCAAATCTGATAAATCTGAAATAGTAATCCTTTCGAGGAAGGAATAAAAAAACTCATGGTTTAAGTAGATGAAAGGCAAACTAAAATAATGAATAAAGAGGCAAGCACACGGTAATTAACATCAAATAACTACACCTTTTTTTTTTATTGTTCAAATAAATAAGTAGCAGCATAAAAAATCAAAGGTAAATAGACGTAAAGCTTTTCAAGTCTTTGCGACTACACAAAGTGCTTTTGAAGTTTCAAGTTAGCATTCACACACATTCAGCCAAGACTCTTCCACATGTTGACTGTTGGGGCTGGGGCTCCAACCTCCGAGCCACTGGTGGACGATAACTCCACCTCCTGAGCTACAACTTCTTGTTGCAAACACAGGGACAAAATTCAATGTGCCAATCTTGCGAACGTATGAAAGAAAGTTAAAAGACAAAAAGTCTCACCCTTCTCTTCCTCTTCCTGCAGCTGGTTGGCCAGGACCGACCCGAGGGACGTGGCTCGTGTGGAGAGTAAGACGGTGATTGTGACCCGGGAGCAGAGGGACACAGTGCCCACCCCTCTGGACGGAGGGGTCAGCCAGCTGGGACGCTGGATGTCCCCTGAAGAGTTCGACAAGGCCGTGGCCCAAAGGTTCCCCGGCTGCATGAAAGGTAACACAGAGAACAAAATTACACATCAGGATGAACAAGTGAATAGAGGCACAGATCTCTCCAAAAAGTCTAAAATGCTTAAGATTCCCCTTCCCAAGGTAGAACAAAGCAGAACCATGTTTCCTTAATACTTGAATCGGTGTGTAGATTTGGAAATGGATGGTTGTATAAGGGTATTTCACTGCAAAATGTGTTCATTTGGTTCCTGAAAGTCAATATTTTACATTTCCTCTGTAGTGAAGCACACAGCCTCATTGAAACTAAGGTATCATTTAAATGTTCTCTCTCCTCAGGTCGTACCATGTATGTGATCCCGTTCAGCATGGGTCCAGTGGGGTCCCCCCTCTCTAAGATTGGGGTGGAGCTGACCGACTCCCCCTACGTGGTCGCCAGTATGAGAGTGATGACCCGCATGGGGAAGTCTGTGCTGTCCGCTCTGGGGACGGGAGAGTTCGTCCGCTGTCTGCACTCCGTCGGCTGTCCTCTGCCGCTGAAGAGTACGTCCACAACATCAAAACAACATCCAGCTAACTACATGCATGCATCCGTACTAAGGCTCGAAAAAATAACTAGTAATTTTTGGGTTATTTTGATAAATTATAGATACTAGTAGCACTAGTACTACTTATAATATATTTGCTAACGGTAAAAGCATGACGTTACAACATATTTTGCCAATTTTGCATGAATTGACATTAACGATGAATCGATTGAATAGACAAATTTGTCTTATCGTTGAAGTTCTACCAGGACACAAAATTAAGTAAAACATTCCTCCTCCACTGATGCTATCCACTGATTAAAGTAAACCCTTTGTCTTGCAGAGCCCTTGGTGAACAGCTGGCCCTGTAACCCGGAGCAGACGCTGATCGCTCACGTCCCGGACCGCAGGCAGATCGTCTCGTTCGGCAGCGGATACGGAGGAAACTCCCTTCTGGGGAAGAAATGCTTCGCTCTGCGCATCGCATCATGCATCGCCAAGGAAGAAGGCTGGCTGGCCGAGCACATGCTGGTAAGATCTGAAGAAAACCTCACAATATATCATTATAAGTACTTCCCACAACAACTTGTTAAACCGAATGTTTCTCCTCCTCAGATCCTGGGTGTCACCAACCCTGCAGGGCAGAAAAAGTACATGGCAGCAGCCTTCCCCAGCGCCTGTGGGAAGACCAACCTGGCCATGCTCTGCCCCACGCTGCCCGGCTGGAAGGTGGAGTGTGTGGGAGACGACATTGCCTGGATGAAGTTTGACGACCAAGGTGAGGGACTCAAGACTTTGAGAAGCTCATTTAATCCCATTTGGGATGATAGGATTACAGTTAAAACTGAAAAGGTACTCTTGGAGCGCGGACCTCCTCTAAGGCCGATTATATAAGTGAATCCATGATGTATGTAGACATCCTGTCATTTGGATCCACTTCGCAATGTAATGGGTTCTTTGTTGGACAATGTTGTACCATTCGTTGGGACCAATGTTGGGCTAGTAGTTTTCTCCTAATCCTGCCTGAGATACAAACAAACCAACTAATTGAACCAGAAAGATAACCTCCTTGGCAAATATAATAATAATACAAACTATCAATTCTAACACTCATTATTTCCATTGTTCCCTGTCTCTAGGAAACCTACGTGCCATCAACCCTGAGAATGGCTTTTTCGGAGTTGCCCCCGGCACCTCAGTCAAAACCAACCCCAACGCCATGGAGACCATCATTAAGAACACAGTGTTCACCAATGTTGCGGAAACCAGCGATGGCGGCGTGTACTGGGAGGGAATGGACCAGGCACTTCCTGAAGGAGTCACCATCACTTCCTGGAAGAACAAGCCCTGGAGCTCAGAGGATGGTAAGAGTTTTTAACTTTATTATTATTTCTTCTGTGCTTGCAGAAAACAGAGGGCATTGCAAAGACTGTAGGTGGGATAAGGAAAGTCAACATAGGCTGGAAACACCAGGAAGTTCATTAGAAGGGCCAATTGTTTAGATGATCCAATCTGTAGAAGTGCCATCCTGTGGACCAAAGGTCTGAGATAGCTTTTGTGTTTTTCAAAGAAATCACTGAAGAGATACAGGAGTAGTTATCAAACTGGTGTTTCAAAGAGCAACAAGACAAGCTAGAGGACATCACACACATTAGGGGTAAGGAGATAAGAATGTTGGGAAATAAAGTTTACCCTCATGTCTCTCTTTCTCTTTCCAGGCGAACCTTGCGCTCATCCCAACTCTCGGTTCTGCACTCCGGCCGGGCAGTGTCCCATTATCGACCCAATGTGGGAATCCCCGGAGGGAGTCCCCATTGAGGCCATCATTTTCGGAGGACGAAGGCCAGAAGGTGAGCAAAGATAGAAACAGTATGCAGTGGGATCAATGAATTAACAAAAGGAAAGGACTGAAAGATGTGAGAAAATGATGACAAAATATTAATCTAATAAATGACCATTCTCCTCTCAGGTGTCCCTTTGGTATACGAGGCTTTCAGCTGGCAGCATGGTGTGTTTGTTGGAGCAGCCATGAGGTCAGAGTCCACCGCTGCAGCCGAACACAAAGGTCAGTATCTAATCATTCTCATGACAAGAGAGCTTTTTTTATTTATCTCACCTCCATTCAATGCATTTTAGGGAGTTTACTCACCATGAGGACATTAAAGGCTGCTTGATTGGACATTGACTAGCCTTCAAAGGCCGAGAAGTTGATTAAATCCATGCTTGAGCAACGTGCATAGAAACTGCATACTCTAGATGAATTGATGTGCCTGGTGATACGCAGAGGTGGGGAGTAGTGGAGTACAAATACTTTGTTACTTTATTTAAGTACATGTTTCTGGTATCAGTACTCTACTCCACTACTTATTTGTTCTGACGAGTTTTTACTTCTACTTCTTACATGTTGAACTCAAATACCTGTACTTTCTACTTCTTACATGTTGAATACAAACACCTGTACTTTCTACTTCTCACATGTTGAACACAAATACCTGTACTTTCTACTTCTCACATGTTGAACACAAATACCTGTACTTTCTACTTCTCACATGTTGAACACAAATACCTGTACTTTCTACTTCTTACATGTTGAACTCAAATACCTGTACTTTCTACTTCTCACATGTTGAACACAAATACCTGTACTTTCTACTTCTCACATGTTGAACACAAATACCTGTACTTTCTACTTCTTACATGTTGAACACAAATACCTGTACTTTCTACTTCTTACATGTTGAACACAAATACCTGTACTTTCTACTTCTCACATGTTGAACTCAAATACCTGTACTTTCTACTTCTTACATGTTGAACTCAAATACCTGTACTTTCTACTTCTTACATGTTGAACTCAAATACCTGTACTTTCTACTTCTCTCATTTTCCAAACAGCTGGTTCCTTTAGTCTGAATGTGTGTTTGATGCGTGATCATTATTCTTTAGAGTCATTGCGTGCCTATTGATTTGAACACGATCCGTGTATCCATCATTTCCTGGTCTTCTCTAAAGAAGAGGGACCAATGGAAACGTTGTCATGTTGCCGTTGTTCAGCATGGAAACATTCATTAGCTAACAATGACATTATTGTTCTATTAATATAAAGGGAGGTCAGGTACTCTTTAAAACAGATGGTAGTTATGGGTACTTTTTACTGAAGTACATTTCAAAGCCCATACTTCTTTACTTTTACTTGAGTAAAGAAGTTTAGTCAGTACTTCTACTTTTACCAGAGTATTTTTAAACATGAGTATCTGTACTTCTACTTGAGTAAAGGATGTGTGTACTTTTGCAATATCTGGTGATACATATTTAAGACATGTACCAATCTCTGCTCCTTGTCCCCCTTCCTTTCTGCAGGCAAGATGATTATGCACGACCCCTTCGCCATGCGCCCCTTCTTCGGCTACAACTTCGGCCAGTACCTCTCTCACTGGCTGAGCATGGCCGACCGCCCCGGTGCCAAGCTCCCCAAGATCTTTCACGTCAACTGGTTCCGTAAGAGTCCCACCGCTGGATTCCTCTGGCCCGGTTTCGGAGACAACATCCGCGTTCTGGACTGGATGTTCAGGCGTTTGAATGGAGAGGCCGGCGCCATGCCCTCCGTGGTGGGCTACCTGCCATGCTGCGACTCCTTGAACCTCCAGGGCCTGGAGGAGGAGGTGGACCTCAGCCAGCTGTTCTCCCTGGATCAGGAGTTCTGGCAGAGGGAGGTGGCCGATGTTAGGAAGTACTTCACCACGCAGGTGAACGACGACCTGCCCAACGAGGTGGCCCGGCAGCTGGAGCTCCTGGAGCAGAGAGTGAAGCAGATGTGATGATGAGGGGGAGCGAACAGCACTTCAGCAAATCTAAAGTAGCACGAAAAATTCGAAATTCTATAACGGATATTACCCATTCCAGAGCAGACTTTTAGTAATTCTATCAAACGTTCTTGAATAGACTTTGAGTTATTCTAGAACAAAATATAAGACACTTGAATAAAGACTTCTAGTGAATCTATAAGACTTACCAGATATTCTAAAGCAAACGTTGATTGATTCAAGAACTACATATCAGAAATTGTAATAGATTTCTAGTGACTGTGGCTGTTTTCAATGTTTTCGTTAGCTATAATCCTCCAACATTTCCCCAAGGACAATTATTTTAAAGACTTTTAAATTTGTTCTGGGGATGATAAGATAAAGGATATGAACTTGCAGAAATTGTAGTGTAGAAAGAAATGGTCAGAAACATTCCTCACTATGCTAACAGTATGAGAGAATGTGCCAAGTGAAATGTTTCCTTTCCATGATTGTTTCCTTTCATTGCTGTTGTAACAGCTCTTTGTTTTAAACTGTTGTTCTAATATATTGCCTATACTGTACTTCTGAATTCTACTATTTAATAGTAACTTATTATGAGCGCACATCACGCTGTCATTGCCATGTGGACTTGTAGAGCACAGAAAGAGTAAACAAGTCCATGTTAGCTCCAGTGTTGTTTAACCCCTAACATAGGGTACATGTCGTTTTCTGTTCCTGTTTGTATTCTTAATTTATTTTTATACACTGTTGGTTCTCTTGGTTCTGTTTTGGGGCCATCTTGAGACCCCAGAGAAGGGAGAAGACAATAAAAGTGTTGTCAATTATTAAGTCATGTTGCTGTTGTCATTGTTATTTCTGATATATTATGTGTCCCATAGACATTCAGTCAAGACTGGTTTGTAGACTTTGTTGCTGATTCTCCTGTTGCCTTCCTGAGCCTGTACCCTGCATACCTGCTCTACATCAACCTCGTTAGTCTTTTCCTGCTTAGAGTTCTTCCCAATCCTCTTCTCACCTGAGCTTAGTTTGAATTTAATAACCACATTAGAGCGGACCAGCTAATTAATCAGAGCAGACTGGGCTCTGGTTTCAGACAGAGGGTGAAAAGAGGTGCTGCAGCACAGGCAGTGTGAGAAAAATAAAGAGTTTTTTGAACATTAAAGCACGGAGACATGTCCCAGGAGAGGCACCAAATACAAATATGAACCTGAAAATGAGCAGAATAGGTCCTTTCCTGCTTCTGCAAAGTTCTGACTTAAAGGTCCCATGCTTTTCCGGTTATTACCCGTCCCCTTGTGTGTTATGTAGCTTTTTCTGCATGTAAACGGTCTGCAGAGTCACACACCCTCAAAGTACACCCTGTAGGGAGTAAAACTCTAACACAGAAAATACCTGTCTATGCTGCCCCAGAACGCCTCGTTGGGGATTTCTCGTTTTCCATTGTTTACTTCCTGGGTATAGTGACTTATTTCGGGTATAGTGACGTGCTGTTACGTTACGTCCGTGGAGCCGTTACGTTTGGACCAATCCGGACTTCCTCACACACACACACACTGTGTGGGACGTTGCGAGGCTCGCTGCTGCGAGGAGCGGACAGTGTGAGCTAGGGCTCACTGGTGTGGGGTCTGCGAGACAGCGAGACACAGAGGAACTCAGCCTGGGCACACACACAAACTCCCAGCCAGGCTGCGGGTGTGTGTGTGTGTTTCAGGCTGGGTTTCGCTGTGTCTCGCTGTCTCGCAGACGGCCACTGGGCTCACAGGGAGGGGGCAGGAGCTCCAACAAGCCGTGTAGGACAGAGAGTGAATACTCATACTATACAGAGATGCTGTATGAGACACCAATGTGAGTTGGAAAATGTCACATTATAAATTTGCTTTAGTAGACCTCAACAATGGAATTATGATCAGTAGAAATGGCCATGACATGGGACCTTTAAGATCATTTTTCTTTGATTCCCTCTACCTGCAGACTCCTGTATTTGGGTTTAATTGCTCTTTTCCTTATAACAATATTCAAAGGTCGAACAAGAAAACTGAAATTTTAAATCCAGGAGACAGCTGATTGTGTCCTGTATGAAACCAAAATCAACCATGACTTATTTATGAGACTACTTAACTTACGTGCATGACTTGATGTATGGATCATCATTATTTTGACCTTATATGATCTTAAACATCCCAAACATAACCAATAACCAGCATAACCCGTGTTTGAATTCAATACATTTCCCCCGTGTTTATAACTAAGAATGTTTGTCTTTTTGGACGATTTGGAAAAGAAAACAGGGTGTTAAACAACACGCTTAAAGCTTAAGATTTGCAACATGACACGCAACATTTGTGGTGTGCTTCTTCTACACTTCCAGATGAGATTAAGTTTTATCTCAAGGTTGAACCTCCCGGTGCTGCAGCGATTTTATGAAGTGAATGAGGTTTTCCTTCTATAAAACAGCTGTGGGCAGCAGATACCGTGAGAGTCCCGGACATGAATTCATAGATCAAGACAGACAGACTCTCCTGTCTCCTGTGTGCTCCACTTCCTACTTGGCGCACCGGTAACTTTCTCGTGCGAACAAGTATCTTTTTTTTTTTCATTGCCCTTTAGGGGCTCCGTACAATACAAAAACAATTGCAAATATTATATTTAAAAAAGTAAAGTCCTTTCGAGTCATCTGTCTCAAGTCAAGTCTCAAGTTATGAATACCAAGTCAAAGTCAAGTCGAGTCTTTTATCAATGTTAGTCAAGCAAGTCTCAAGTCCAAAAATATGCGACTCGAGTCCCCCACCTCTGTTTTCGGATTTATCGCGGATCCCCCGCAGCAGGGCAAATACGAGGGGATAAAAGCCCTTCTCCTTAAGACATTTAGCTTATCTGCTAAGGAGAGGGCTCGCCAGATTTTCGAGATTCAGGGCCTAGGGACAGCAAGCCGTCCCAGCTCATGGAAAATATGCTGAATCTGCTGGGGGGGGGGGGCAAGATCCCCGGATCTTATTTGTGGAGACGTTCCTGCGCCACTTGCCGCCCCGGGTTCAGACTGCGCTGGCAAACACGGCCATTACTGAGCCCGGCGCGCCCTGGCTGAGGAGGCGGACCGTTTTTTCCTGTTGACCCAGCAGCCCGGTGCAGATGTATTGGCTGTATTGCCCCCTCGCCGGTTAGGAGGGCATGGGGGGAGCAGACCGCTGCGGCTCCAGGCTGGCATGCACTCTAAAAACAAATGCCTTGGCTCAACAAAGAAAATCAACGCAACAGTTTGCATCAATGTTTATTGAGTTAAGACAACTTCTAATGAAATTGTCTTAAAGCAACAAAGTTATTTGAGTTAGGGGAGAAGGCTTTTCCTCTACAATCAGGTGTTTTTAATTACCACTTACTTAATAATTGGTAGCATAAACACAAGTTTTTAAGTTGAAAATTAAGTTGTTCCAACTTGTTTTACCGTATGATTTAAAAGGAATTTTAAGTTGTATGTACTTAATTACCCTCATTGTGAACACACGTTTTTAAGTTGACAACCATTTATAAATTAAGTTGCTCCAAATATATTGTATTCAATAGTTTTTTTTCTTAGCTTTTTCATGTTTTTGCCTTTAAAGAAAGAAATTAATTGATTCCACAACAAAAATATTAGGCAATTCACTTTTTATTTTGAACTGCAGTTGTTTATTTCAACACATGATGTTTCAATCAGGAGAGAATTCATTTGGTTTGAACATGTATTGACACATGCCATATGATAAGGTGCATGAACACCTGAAATCACAGCTGACTGCAGGAGAGAGGAGAACCATTTTATAGTTTGGCTGCAGCTCGCTGATTGGCTGCTGGAGAATGAGGTGAAATGTGATTGGTTAAAGAGAACGCCTGTGATGAGCTGATTATATGCAGCTGCAAAGTGAATGTATATAAACCCAGTCTTCCTGAAAGAACTTGCGCTGAGCTTCATTTCAATCTTGAGAAAAAAGATAAATAACACAAATTTAAATTGCCCCACAAATAATAAATAAACACATGAGCCATATTACCATGGGACATGGGGACACAGCAATTTGCCTATGCAGTGCAACTACAAGGCTATCTACTGTATTTGAATGACAAAAGATGACACTCACCTTAAAATGTCCTTTGTATATTTATATTTGTCTGAGCTGTGGGAACTTGTCCAGGCATCTTAAGTGGGAGTGGACTTGAAATCCTTAACTCAAGGTGTATAACAATTAAGTTATCAAGCCAATTGCATTACTTACTACAACTTGAATTTTGTTTGAAGTCAATTAACGCAGAAATCAGAGTTCAAATTACACACAATATTAAGTTGATGTAATTACCAACATTATTACGTCACACAACTTATAAATTAATGTTTGCAACTTTAAATGTTTATCTAAATCAATTAACTAACATTTTTATCTTGCAACCATGCATTTCATTAAGTGGAGGTGAAAGGTCGCCTGAATTCGTTTTTAGAGTGTGGGGACACGGGGGAGTGTTTTTACCACACGCGGTTCGGGCCAAGGCTACAAGCCTCCAGGAAACGAGAGGGGCGTCGCTCGTTAGTGGCCCTGAGCGTGGGCGGCACGAGCAGGCTTCTCTTCGTTAGCGACAGTGTTTTGGGTAGCTGGTTTCTCTGTGACACGGGCGCTCAACGGAGTGTGGTTCCTGCATCGAGGGAGGACGTCGCTCGAGGGGGGCACGGACTGCAGTTGACGACAGCCCCATCCGCACTTATGGCATGAGGCCTATGAGTTTATGTGTTGGGGGGCAGCGTTTCAACTGGGACTTCGTCACAGCAGACATTTATTTTCTCCTCCTCTGGGCAGATCTTTTGTGTGCTCACAGGCTCCTGGTGGACGTTAATAACAAACGATTGGTTGATGCCTTAACGTTTTCCTCCCTTGTGTGTACGCTTGGCAAGGTGGCGTACGGTGGTCTGTCGGGCTCATTGTCAGGTGCGGACAAGTACCTCATGTTGTTGGCCGAGTTCCCGGACCTGCCCACCTTCTCTGCGTCCACCACCAAGCATGGGGTGGAGCACCACGTCACCACTGAGGGACTCCCAGTCTACGCCAGGGCCCGACGGTTGAACCTTTCCAAACTTGCAGTAGCGAAGGCGACCTGGGGCCTATACGGTTCCGGTCCCACAACTCCCATCGACCACCCCTGCAGGGGTCGACTCCCCGGCTCCCGTTCTCCGAAGTCGTGGTGGTCGGCCTGTCGTTCCTCCCCGCCGCACGGATTTTGTGTATGGGTGAATTCTGGGGGTGCTTTTGTGGCGGAGCATTAAGGGACATCATTTCCAGTTGTATTGTTGTGGGCGGGGAACACGATGTAGTGTTGCTCCACGGACCGGTTAGTGGGTGGTACCTTGGTGTTCCGGTTTCCTGTTGTTGTGGTTCCAGCTTCGCAGTAGCATGCAGCTAGTACGTTCTTGTGTGTCTGAGTAAATGGAAAATAAAGTGTGGAGTTCCATATTAAACACACCGCCTCCGACTCCCATTCATCGGCTACAGTTGCAATTAAAGCGAGGTCTCAAAGTCTAATGACAAAAACACAATTGTAATCACTTGAAGACGTGCAGGGCCTTTATTTACAGAACTGATTTTTTTTAGATTGAAATTCAAAAAGAGCTCCTTCAAGCCACTTATACTTGGTGTTAGCTTGGATGTTGATGAAAGCGACTTGCAGGCAAAGCGTTTTGTCTCCTGCTGCTTGACTCGAATGCACCAGTAAGCCAGGTTTGAATTAGCTTAGCTTATAGCCTTTGGTTTTAATGCATAATATGAGCTGGTTCTTAGTTTTGCTGTCATCTAATTGAACTTTGTAAAAGTACGCTATTACTAAATTGTCACACTTATGAACACATACCCAGATCACACCCCTCAGCATGCAACAAAGCTATGTGGATATATTTGAAGGTATGTCAGTCAATCATTTAGATACATGTAAACTACACATTTACACCTATTTCTTCTTGTGGTTATGGATCGCATTAAAACATTTCCTCAAAATATGAACATTTGAATCCTCTGGTTCGGTAGTTTAACATGTCCAATCTGGCTACAATGCTACCTAAACACATGATACGTTTATACACCCAAAAGCACCACACATGTCAAACAAACATCACATTTACGTTGAATGCTGTGTTCACTATCTGTACTGTGTGTGTCTGAGGCCTCATGTTTGTGCACTGCTCACAGACTGTATGGCACTAGTCCACTGCAGCGGTTGTGTAAGACGTGCAGATAAAGAGGAAGTTAATCATCACTGATTTGTTTTTGACTCTATCTGGGATCTGGAAGCTCTGTGTTCCTATACCATGAACCATGTTACTGTTGTAATGTTTTTATTGAAGGCTTTAGAAAACACTGCTATGCGGACAAAACAAAGAAATCACTCAGTCAAGGAACTGTTACGTCAGAGGAGGATCTCAACTCCGCTTTACTGATTAATAATCACAGCGGCAGATTTTGAAGGGATTTGTTATGCATAACCTCCAAAAACAAATCTGTGCATGGAGACTTTGACTTAAAAACAGCGTACTGTGACTAACAAAAAACATTACAACTTGCAAGAATGGAAGTAGTCATCACACACAGGGCTGCGTGGGACAAATAGTTCCCAGAGTAGAGTCCTTGATATGCTTATAAGATAGTGTTACAGTCAACAAGATGGAAGAATACTGGTTCAAAGCAGTATTCTGACATTAGTTAAGATTAGCTAAGGCCTGCGTAAGCAAGAAACATGACAGTCATATGCCTATCTCTCTAGGGCAGGGGTCTCCAACCTTTTTCTAACCGGGAGCTACTTTTGAAAAAAGAAAGTGGCCAAGAGCTACTCATGTTATTTTATATAGATTTCAGTGCACATATCACATTCGTGACTCAAGAGCAGAAACATTAACATGAACATGAATAAACTTGACTTTCTCATGAAGAGAAAAAAAGACAAATAATCACCATGCAATACTGAGTTCTGCTTTAACATCAATAACTACAGTAAACAGTTTTACAGATAAGAGTGCAAAGTTCCTAATTGTAATAATAACATTTCTAGCTCTATAGTTTAAATTATTTCAAGCATTTCACAAATTAGTTTCACATGTAAAAGGGGAATATGGCTTGTGCTTTTCTCAACTTGCATCAAGCAAACATATGTCTTCAAACATTCAGTCATTCATTGTTGTCTTTCTCCTGACCTGATCTCTAGCTCCAACTCTGAAGCACTGAGACTGAAAAGGCTGGACAGTTGCTCAGACATGTCAGTAACATCCACGATGTTGAATGAGTTAGCAAGGAAACTTGCACAGGGCTCAAGCTGCTTAAGGTCAAGAAACCTGTCGTGAAACATAAACATATTTCATTCAACATGAACATACATATATTTAATCATGCTCCAGGTTTATTCAAATTGCACATAGTGAATGCAGATTGAGAAAAGGCCTCATACAGTACAATGCAAAATATCTTATCTTTATGAAGTTATTTTCCCCTGATATTGAGTCTTTAAAAGGTCTTTAAATAATCTTTCTAGAATATATTATTTTAAGAAAGAAATAATATTTCTACAATGTCTTTGCGTTGATCACATTCAAGTGCACTTGAGGGAATATTGTAGTTGCCGACAGGTGCAAACACACTTCCAGGGCCCAAAACACTTCCAATAAAAGAAATGCACTGTACTTTCAAAAATGAGGCCGATATAAAAATACAAATGTACCAAAACAAATGAATAAACATCTCCGATACCTTGACAAGACGTGCGCAGCATTTAGAAGACATTCGCCAACCTGAAGAAACACGCACAGGGTTTACCGAAAGTGTAGCATAATACAAAACACTGCAAGAAGCTCAAAACACAATGGACACGGGGACACAAAAAGTGACTCACACAGCTGGGACCGGAGACCTTTTTGACGTTTGGGATATCAAAATTAGCAAACTGTCACTGTTGTTTTATACTTACCTAAAATGTAAGTTATATTGGTCGTATGACGTTTGCACCTGTCTGCCACCGTACTATATGATAAATAAATAAAAACTAATATATGTATATAATAAATGCCCCCGCTGTAAAATCAAGAAAATATTCAACTTGACCAATTAAAACTCTAATAATTACATTTGAACTTTGATAAACTGTTTCCTATAGAAGTCCCATTTATGAATCATGGGAAGTGAAGTCCTTATCATTCAAATTCCTCTATAAACGTGTTGTTGGCAGGACGTCTTGTTCCCTGCATGTTTCTGCTTTTACCTCGTACACTGCATCTCTCCTCACCTCTCAATGTGTAACTTCACAGTGAAGAAACCCTCATATGTCACTTGCTTTTAGGACTGTTGTTAGAAATGATTTACTCCTGGTGTTTTCCACAGAGCTGCTGAATGTTCTTGTTTTTCAGAGGCATGGAAATGATTACCTCACATGCATGCAGAAATAGATGTTTACTTTGTGTCTCAAACTGCCTGTTTTTTTAACACATTTCTTATCTACCTCTGCTGGTTATTTGCTCATTCACTAAGAGATTACAGTCTTCAGTTTATCTGGCATATTTTCTTTGCAATTTTCAAGATTTTTATAACTTTGTTTTATTACATGTAAGCAGGGCTGGACTGGCCATCTGGCATACCGGGCATTTTCCCGGTGGGCCGACGTGCCTTTTGGGCCGACACGTCATTTTTTTTTTTTCTGAAGTCCCGGCCCATAAGACGGGTAGATTGGCCCTCTGTTTAAATGTTTTTAGTAATTGACACTGGGCCGGCCCAATCAAATCTTTAATCACCTCCCCCTTTGGGCCGCTCGGTGTGCATCATTAAATCACGCCCCCAGGAGGTGAGCCAACCGTTGAAGCCAAACTGCCTTTTTTTTCGAGAAAAAAAAAAGTTCGAGTTAGAAGTGGCGAAGGCCAAGGCCAAGGCCAAGCGAAAAGGGGGAGCAGAAAAATTGCGGGCAAGAAAAAAAGCAGGCCCTTCGTGCTGATGCTGCCGCTTGTGTCAAAATAACCGACATGTTTAGTACAGGTGCAGGTCCATCTTCTTCTAACCCGTGGCCGATATTGGTGGTGAGGAAGATGATTCATTTCATTTCAAACCTTGATGAGAGAGAGAGAGATCAGCGCGAGTGGGGAGAGGGAGGAGAACTTGCGGTAAGCACAAGCTAAGAAAATTAGGAAAATATTATTATTAAGGTTATGATACTCTGTAGTTCTGGAACCCATTAATATCCCCTTGATGAAGCACTAATAAGACACATATTATAAGAGAAACATTCGTTAGCCTACAAGCTAGTAAGCTGGCTTTTTTAGGTTTTCCCTGGCAAGTTAAAATATAGCTTAGTGGGACTCTGATACGTTGTCTCATTGAAAGTTAACCAACATTCATGAACAATTACTGTCAGCTGGCAGCTTGTTTTTTTTAGTTTATTTACTTATTTGGTTATACGGGCAACAGTGGTCTTCTGGGACCTGAACATTTTTTGTATAGTCAGCTTTTTGTGGTAGTTTTGATTGACAATATATAGAATGAATAATATAGAAATAGATAAAAAATGGAGGCACACATGTAGTTTTGACCATTAACTGTGTGGTATTGTTATGTCAATGCCTATTTGTATGGACCTCTATCAGGGAATCCATTCATTCTGTATCATTGTGTTGAGCCAGGTAGCATCCCCAGAGGAGGAGAGTGTCAGCGAGAGTGAGGAGAGCAAAGAGCAGGAGGACATAGATTACTTTGCCCGCCCCGAGCCATCTATGTTACAGATGTTTTTAGAACAGCACCCACAACAACACACTCTCACTCCCTAAGCGTCCAATAACGACGTTTGGTCAGTGTCCGTGGCGTCCAGTTGTGACGCTCCTAGGCTCCTTCAGCGTCATAAAGGGACGCAAATAGCTTTCAACTGATTGCAATGTATTCCCATCTGCGGCGATATTTGACGCTCAGGGAAGCACGGCATTCGTTTGTGTCGGCTGCCCTTAAAGGTAATGTGAGCGTCCATTGCCATTGGATAACGGAGAATTGTACCCGGAAGTAAGTATTCCCCTTACTGTCGATTGATTTTACAGTGATATCTGCACTACTCATCGACTAAAAATCACCAGATTATCCTTGTTAATTACACAACATTGATTGGTTTAAATTGTGTGCAATGCTTTTGTGTTTTTCCCCTTCAATTCTGAGAAACAACTTGTTTTCTCTGAAATGTGGAGCGCCAAAGAGACTACACTACCCACAATCCCCAGCTATTGTTGTGACGACCATATTGGAGAGCTTTGCGATTACATTACCCACAATCCTCAGGTACCGTCGTAAAGACGGCATACCTTTGCACTTTACGTGACCAAACCTGGAGTCGCGTTCTTCAGAATCAAGGTAAGCGCATGGGTAACACTTAGGCCCAATCCCAAACCACTCCCTCGACCCTCCCCCTCCGTGACGGAGTGAACTCCGTCTGTAGGCACACTCACAGCTGAATGAAGTTCCCTCCATTAAGGGTTAAGGGTATAAATACAGCGGCAAGCTTTGGGACGGCCTCCCCTCTCTCCGCAGGAAACGGAAACGGAAACGGACACGGACGTCATGGTGTCCAACTCACATCTCCATCTGTCGGCTGCATTGACCTGCGTTGCTATCCGTCGCCTGTTAGCGGGTGCAATGGCAAGATCCAACAGAAGGCGCAGAAGGTTGAGGCGCATTTTAGCGATGTGCCAGTGGCAGGTAAACATTTCAATATTGCTAATACAACAATTATCTTCACTTTATTTCTTATATAGTAGCCTATGAACTTTGTATGTGTAATACAAATAGATATTTAGATATATTGTGATATACATTCATTTATTCTTTCCTTATAAGCTATACGTGTATATCTGTATAGTGTCTGTAGAATTCCAACACAGAGAAATGTTGTCAGTAGTTTATAGAATAAAAAAGGAAAGGTTAATTTGACTTGGTCTCAGACTTGTTTACAGAGCTGTGTGTGTGTGTGTGTGTTGGAGTATAGTTATTGAACAATACTGTGTCCTGTGTTTGTCTTTTACAGGGGGGCAAAGGTCTTTACATGCAGCTCAATGCCACTGCCCCAATTCTCGCCGTGTATGCCAACCCTGAAGCCTGTCTAAAGAAGGACTTTAGAGTTAAGCGATCTAGTGTGGTGTATTTAGTGCAGATGCTTTCCTCCCCAAAGGACCACGGATGGGGACAAGACATCGAGGTGCTTGTTCTCCTCTACAGCTTGGCCCATGGACTATCACTCTCTGTGGTGGGTTCAGCATTCGGGATTCCCAAATCGACGGTCCACAGGATCATCAAACACGTCACCGGGAAGATAAAGGCCAACCTGAAGACCCTCATTTCCCTGCCAACCCCAGATGAGCTGCCAGAGATTGCAGATGGCTTCTGTCAGCTTGCAAAGAGTCCTGCATTTCACCGTGCTGCTGGTGCGATTGATGGATGCCATATTTGCATCAAACCTCCAGGAAACGAGTACCACAAGGAGTACATCAATTACAAGCTGTTTCCTTCCATCCAGATGCAGGCCATCTGTGACTCAACTGGGAGATTCCTGGATGGCTTCATCGGCTATCCAGGCTCCGTTCATGATGCCAGAGTACTGCGAAACAGCCCCATCTTCTGCCAGGCACTGTTTATCCCAGCTGGTTGGTTCCTCCTTGGGGACGGTGGTTATCCCTGCCTGGAAAAACCAGTGGGATTACTCACACCCTACAAGGTCCCTCTCGGCCAGGTGCAGGCCAGATTCAACAGGCATCATGCCAGGGCTCGGTCTGTGGTGGAAAGAGCATTTGGAAGGATGAAGGCTCGCTGGAGGGCCACCCTTTTCAAAGCGCTGGAGGTCAGTCCAAGCTTTGCCCCTGACATCATTGCATGTTGTGCATTTCTGCACAATCTGTGCATAGACATGAACAATGTCCTTGAGGACTTTGAAGCCTTCCCCCCTGAAGATGGGGACCAGAGTCCTCCCCCTGCCGCAGCATGTGGACAGGAAAGTCCTGGACACCACCTAAGGAACAGGATTGCTGCACAACTCTCTGCTCCTGTCCAAATGGCACCACACCTGAGAGAGCACGATTACATCTAATGAACTTTATTTTTTTTTGGAAAAACGTGGTTGTCTGTTAACTTGTGTTTTTGAAATGATGTGCACACATACCTGATTTAATTTTGTTTGTTTTAGTGAGCTCCACTTCTCACTTTAGAGAAAAGAGGTAAAATAAACCTGTGCACCGTTGATTTCAAACTTGGTTTTCCTGAATTGTCTTTCTCTATAATCCCAAATTGGAGACAAATGTCCTTACCTCTTGGATCATTCAATCACGAGCACAGAGCAAAGGTTCAGAAAATTAACACAGGTCTTCTAATACAATCACTTTAGTTTTTGAGTGAAACTCTGCAAATGGTTTGACATGAGCAATTAAGACCGTAAATGGCATGTATATTTGAATGCCTTATACCTATGAAGCGCACAGACATATCTTTATTTAAAATGCTGATATTCAGGGTTAATCTTCAGACTTTGGAAAAAACACTTTAGTTCCGTGCACAACATTACTTTGTGCAAAACTTTTCCTTCTACATTATGAAACCCACACAGAACGATGTAGCCATCTAACAATCAAGCAAACGCCATGTCACCTTCATCACCCGTCTACCTGTATTCACTATATCCCATACAATATTGAAGACATGAAGGACAGTACGTTAAATTAGGTTTATTGTCTTCCAAATAAATAATACAAGCGAACAAAAACGTATTTTAAGTAACATCAATAATCAAACATAGAAATGGCCAATGGTGGGGGGGAAAAAATAAATCACATTTTGTCGAGCATTTTTTTCGAACAGGGTTAGAAATGTATCTGAGTGCTGCATTATTTCTCTGTGGCGTTCGTCCTCTTTTTCTGCCTTGCGTTCTAGGCACTCCAGCACTCCCATAGCACCTTTTCTTTTTTTGGGGGGGGGGCTGCTGGGTGGTTCCAGCCTCAGACAGTGATGAGGGTGGTGAGGGGTCTGGATCATCAGCCACATTTGGGGGGGGGGGAAGGAAGAGGAGCAGGAAGCAGCCTCCGGATCAAAGAGGATTGTGGGGTTTGCCAAGGCTGAGGCAACAAGGACAGGAGGACTAATTGAAGGCATTGCACCTATGGCCTCATCCATGGCCATGAAGAAGGGCCATGTTGCAGGGGATTTATTCCTCCTGATTAGTCCCTGTTCCAGTCCTTTTAAGTTCCTATTGCAAACAAATGCATGTTAGAAATCTTTGTTCAGCTTTTTCAAAAACAAACATGTTTTACAATAACAATACACCATTTACCTTGTATTTCTTTTTTAGGTTCTCCCATTTCTTGGAGGCCTGTTTGTGAGACACATGTTGCCCAAGGTCCAGTTCCTTAATGATTGACCTGTTATCATAGAATATTTAAACAATATATATTGGTGTTAAGGCAATGACCCACAGTACACATTCATTACTTTCATTGCACAAAATATGAATTGAGTGCATAACTCACTCCCATGCTTCTTTAGCAGCATTGCGTTTTTTGCAGAACAGGTCGTCCTTGTCCATTCTTAAAGCAATAAGTGCCTTGGTTTTTACCACAGTCCCTGAAATTACAAATCACACTTAAGTTTAAACCGATTTCGTAAGTGAATGGATACATGAATTGACACATGTGTTGTTAGTTTGATTCCGATTTAGATTTGTACATCTTCAAAATAAAAATCTAATGTAATCTTGGCAAATCAAATTAACACGTGTAGATTTATAAATACATGTTCACAAAGGCATGTTTTAGTTAAGGCAACGTATTATTTATCAAAAAATAACCACATGGAACTCACATTTGTATGACGTTGTTTCCTCCATGCCCGAAAAACGGTTGCACACCTGTGGAGTGAGATTATCAAGCCTGCATCCGTGGAAACTCGCTGTCGGAGGCTTTTATAACCCACTACGCCTCCGCCCTGATTGCTTTGGACCAGCCCTCAATATGGCGGACCCTTCGCGTGAACGCGCAAACGGAGGGGTAGGGTGTAGGGGGCGGTTTGGGAATGGGCCATAGTACGGTGGCCGGCAGGCGCAAACGCGGAACAACGGCCCAAAACGCATACATAAGCAGGAAACACCTGCAAATAATGAAATGAAAATCAAACAAACCCTGAAAACAAATACAACAGAAAAACGCTGCATTTACAGAAATGATATGCAAAGTCCAAAGCACATACAAATCCCAAAACACTTACAAAAAAAACATTCCGGAAGTGCTCCAGGCCTCTAGGGGGCGCGCTACGTGGAACAGATTGATGTCTGACCAGACATAGAGGGAACGAACAAGAGTGATGGAAATCGAGAGGAAAGAAAGTTCATTTAAGTGGAGAAAGATATAAGAAGGTAAGTTTTGTTTTTATACATAGAGCGTCATATTTATATAGCTAGCGTGAGCGTGCCTAACTACTACACCAGCTGAGGAGAGCTTCACGTGAAGAGAAGATAAAGTGAGGGAAGAACATTGTTAAAAGAGATGACAAATCAAGTGCAGGCAAATAACACGGGCCGTAGTGAGTACCGCGGAAAAAGGACATTTGAATTCTTAGCAGTTTGTTTATATGTATATATTTGTGTATAGATGTTGCAACTATACAGAGCTTTAGCAATTACCTGTAACTATGGTCATGCTAATAAAGCTATTGAATTGAGAGAGAGAGAGAGAGAGAGAGAGAGAGAGAGAGAGAGAGAGAGAGAGAGAGAGAGAGAGAGAGAGAGAGAGAGAGAGAGAGAGAGAGAGAGAGAGAGAGAGAGAGAGAGAGAGAGAGAGAGAGAGAGAGAGAGAGAGAGAGATGTGACAACATGTGAAGAGGGACAAAGTAATGACAGGAGAGTAGTGTGCATTAGACATGCTCAAGAACAAATATAGAGACATTCAAGGAGAGAGAGAACACAGATTCAACGGTAAACATGATGTATCTTTCTATTTATTTAGCTAACCACTATTTAGACTATGTGTTTTTGATTAACTTGATTAAATGGATTTACTACATCAATGTATGTCTTTTCAGGCCGCCATGTTTTGTCCTTTCTGTGGCCAGCATCTGGGAACAGTTCAAGTGTTCTGTGGCTCCTGTGGCAAACATGTACAGTTTGTGGCAGAAGCTGAACACAACAGTAAGTTCATTCTTCAAATGCAAGAAATAAGGATTCAACACACTACTCTGTTTAGAATACTAATTGGCAGATGCATACACTAGTTATCAGCATGAAGGACACATTTTTTCATTGTCTGTTTATGTGAAATATGTAGAAGCCATCATTAAATTGTAGACCAATGCATGATTAAATACACAAAACAGCTTATATTATACATTCATAATTGTGTATTAGTTCTATCTTTATAAAGAACATTATACATTTAGAATCAGATTTTGAGACAGTGAGCGGCTGGGAAAGTCACACCGCCATGGGGCACAAACAGTTGCTGACGTGATGTTTTCTTCATTCTCAGGCGTTCCATAAGGAGGGTCAGGAACTCACGCTTGGGACCACCAGTGTCCCCTCCATCCTCAGTGTGTCCCTCATCATCAGTGAACTTAACTGACATCTCATGAGAGGGATCGAATGAGGCACCTTTGAAGCCGCGGATTGCTCCATCCCACACACTGGCTCTATTAATATTGAACCTGCTGCAAGATGTATTTGTTATTTCTGCAGAGAGTTCTGCAACAATGTGTGCCGCAGTCAGGTATTCTGTGCTGGGAAAGACAAAGTGATGTATTGTAATATTAAATGATGAAGCTAGTAATAAGATTTACAGTATAGAATAGAAAAATCAAGTGGTAATAGTAACAATTAATACCTTTGCTCCATGTTGTCTTCTGGCTCAGACTGGCTATCAATAATGATAAGTGCATACACAGTTGTGTAGTTGCTGCAGTGAGAAGACAGTTGAATAATTACTTTCAAATACATAATATATGGATGACAGTCATATTTACAAAAGGATGTCGATCCTCTTCCTGTTTTTTCAATACATTGGGTTCTAAACTGACAACAGCACTTTGTCATACTCCTGCACAATCCTTGTAAACATTTGAAATGGATGCAACAAAAAATATCTGATCTTTGAAAAATATTTGTGGGTGTTTTTTGTATCGTCTTCACTAAGATGTCAGATGTTGTGGGTGTCATTTGGAAATGTATAAAAGTACAATTGTTCTGCTCCCTGGCAATGTTACCCACTGTGATTGGAGGCTATACAAACAAACAAATGTAAAATAAAGATACACAGCAAACAACTGTGTCACGATGCAACTGTCAACATGGTTTACCTGTAGAAGTGGTTCTGACCCGGGGCAGACTGGACCTCTTCCTGGAATGGGGAATTTTTACCCAGGAAATAAGTGCACACAAAGGTATTTATTGATTTCATGTTCACAAATTCAAACCTACATGGTATAATTACATTTGTAATTAGTCTTACCCGATCAGACGCTGGTTGTGGGTGCCTGAGAGGTCTGATAAAGGATAACAACAAATATATTCAAACTACTGTACTGTTAAAACATTCTGCTTCTTGTGGCACAAAATAATATGTTGACAATGTTTTATTTTACCCTGCAAACTGTTGTCCATTCGTGGAGTGCTCACTTTTGGAACATTTGGAATGTCCCACACCTGCATACACACAAATGACTGACTGAAATAAAATAAATTCACTTTAATTAAGAATAAATGCCACGATAAATCCAAACTGACCAAGGTACATTATATTGTTGACCGTCCTTTAACTCTCACATTAGGATTTACATTGAAGCACAATACACCAACTCCTCTCTGCACCTATAATATATCTATATGATGTCAAGAGTTACATTTAGGTGCACAGACAGTGCTGTCTCTTGACCTGCAAGCTCTTTCACCAAACAAGCTAACGCTAGCTGGGTAAATATGACGCTCTTTGTATCAAAACAAAACGTACCTTTTTATATATCGTCTTTTTCCACTTCGATCAACTTCGTTTCCTCCGGCTTCAATTTGCAGCACTCTTGTTCGTTCCCTCTATGTCTGGTCAGACATCAATCTGTTCCACGTAGCGCGCCCCCTAGAGGCCTGGAACACTTCCGGAATGTTTTTTTTTGTATGTGTTTTGGGATTTGTACGTGCTTTGGACTTTGCTTGTCGTTTTGGTATTTGCATCGTTTTTTTGTTGCGTTTGTTTTCGGGGTTTGTGTGTTGTATTTAGTTTGCATCATTTCTGGAAATGCAGCGTTTTTTGGTTGTATTTGTTTTCAGGATTTGTTTGTTTTTCATTTGAGGATTTGCAGCTGTTTCCTGCTAATGTATTTGTTTTGGGCCGTTGTTCCGCGTTTGCACCTGCCGGCCACCGTACGATAGTTATATGAAATACGATCAATTTAGCCACGAATAATAATAATAATAATAATCTAATCGTTGCCAATGTTGTTTCTGGCACCTTTCTGAGGGGTATAGTAACTAAATAATATAGGGTATTATCCAAATATAACAAATGAGCTAGCTAGCTGTGAGCTAGCTAGCTAGCTAGCTCACGGCGAGTACTACTTTAAGTAAGTATTGCTTGCACAATTTAAAGTTCAAGTATATCTATTTGTATTAACAATTACTTATATTAACAAATACTGGTGGTTATACATTATGAATAAGTTTTAATAATACTTTGTATACATGTGTTTTTATTATTAATAATAATAATACTTTTATAATAGTTGTACACATTACTTATTTAAATGACTGGTGGCAGTGTTTTTGCTTTGCGATGGTGTGAAAATACCTTTAATGACAACAGAAGTAAGTAGGGATGCCAGCGATTTTTCGAATATTCGTTACAGTCTCCCCATAATCGAACTTTTCTTTTTTAATTCGATTTTATTTATATATTTTTTTTATTATTATTTATGTTTTTCTTTTTTTTCCTGGCTTAGTTTCAACCAAAATATAGACTAATGCTAATAATAGTAATAGTATTAATAATTGTAAATGGCCATTGGTCACACCACCAGTTTATTTTACTGTAAACTTGGAGGAAGCCAGCAGCGCAGACAAGTAGAAAAGTTGTAAACAACAACAATTACACTGGCATTGTTTGTTTAGTTTTGAGTTTCTAAATGATGTTGTTTTCTCTCAACAGATCCTGCAATTTGTTCTCCAAAAAACAACCCTTGATTTTTCCAAACTCCAAACAACCCAAAGGCACTTTTAAGAGCCACGTCTGTCTTGTTAAACTGTCCTTGCTGTGTTGTACTTCATAGCCTCTTCCTATCTCTCTTTTTCTTTCTCCGTCTAACTCTGTTGTCAGTCTTTCGTCTGTGTCTCTGTCTGTGTCTCTTCACTATAATGAGTGATCCTGTTCTCGAGGATCTCCTGAGAAGCGCAGATGAGCTGGTTGAGCAGAAAGAGTTCAGGGATGACCAACGGAGTGCTGATGATTTGCTTTGTAAACTGGAAGCAGCAGCAACAGCAGCAACAGCAGTGCTATCAGTGCGAAAGGTGTGCTGGAAGAAGAGAGACAGTGAGGGAGACTTGATCTTTGCAAGACCACGTTCAACCCGGAATGACTCCAATCAGGGTCAGTATAAGATATACATTTCTAGGCACTTGAATATATGAATTAATGAAAACATAACTCTTGGTAAGGGAAAAGTAGTACAATTTAATGGTATAAATGAAAAAACTATTTTTTCTGATACAGCTGGCTGCAGTCGTAAAACTGATCCCCCCGTTGATGCTCCTGACTGTGATCTGGTATTTGCTCCAGCTATCGCTCCAGAGACTGTTGGTATGTACTTCATTTGGTCTGGTTAGCCCGAAACACATATTCATACTTGTATCTTTATGTGATACGTACTTCATTTCTAAACTTCGTCATTTGCTAGAATTAAGAACACAGTAGTTACAGCTTTCAAGACTACTCCATCCAGTATGTTTTAAAGAAAAATAATCATGCTTTGGACTTTATTTTATATTTATTTATTTATTGTACCATTTTAACAGAGGGGTTTCTACGAGATCTCCAGCAGTCTCTGAGCGATACTACAGGAGATGAGGTGGTAGCACAAACCCCAAGTGCTTCTCTGCTGGCGTCGACCAACTGGAGCACTCGAAAAAGTTTTTTTTTAGAGAGCTGGAGGGCAGCGAGACCACATCTGGTTAACACCGTAGTGGCCCAAGCAAATGTGGGAACACACATTTGCCAACAGTGTTGGAGCAAAACGTCTGTTGTCCGGTGCCGAGATTGCCGACCACATCCCTTCTTCTGTGCTGACTGTGATGTCAGCATGCACACCAGACACCCCCTCCACAACAGAGATGCTACTACTGCAGGTTACTTCCAGCCATTGGCCCCAACAACACATGTAGTAAATATGGCCCTTTGCTCCTGCGGTAAGTTTTGGTTTGTGAATGTACATTTTCTTGCTGGACTTGTTGAGAACTTCATTTTGAAAATGTGAGCTTCCTGAAGATCTCTGTGATAATTCCCAGCAGTGTGCTTAAGTCTCTTTTTAATCTTCTGATGTAAAGTTAAATCCTAAATCTGTCACATAACAATAATGTATTTCTCAAAAAAGACAAATTATTTTTAATTTCCATTTGAATTTGTTTCCAGTGCGGTTTGTACCTGTGGAGATCCCGGACCACATCTGTGGTTCAGAGTCATTGAGCCTCAAGCCAGGAGAGACTGTGACTGTGATCACAATGAATGGGAAGAATGGGAAGAATGTTGGTCTTGTTTCTTAAGATAGATGTTATTGAAGTTTCTTCTTGATAATATCCAACCCTTCTCAAAGACATGTGGGATAGCTTGTTTATTAAAACTTAACATGGGTATTGAGTAAAGAATACCAAATGTATTAAAAACACTGTGTCTGTTTTTTAAGGACGCCATGAGCTAAGCATGCCAGAGTTGGCTTGTGAAGCATGCGCTGCGACATGGACGACTGGTGTTGACGACCTTCTTCGGAGTGACTACTGGCCAGCTACCCTTCACTTCGCCACCATTTATGCCACAGATGTTTTCTTCTCATTTGAAGAAATGAAAATGGCTGCACCTGGACTATCCTTTCTGGCATATTTAAGGATGCTAGATCAGTGAACGTTACGCTTCGGCCGTGTGAGTATTGAAGTTACTTGTCCTTTTTGATCTATTTGTATTGTACAAATTGTAAGCTGTGTCCTTATAATTTATAATTTATTTTTGACATATTGACTGTTGATGTCCTTATTTTGTTATAGACTGGAAAGATCTCAACTGACAGCTTCATCAAAAGTTTCTTTGAGTGGGAGGCTGTGCGTTATGAGGTGGACATCATGTGCAAGGAGGAGCCCTTCACCTGTCCTGCGTGCAGCCCTGATATGCTTGCAGTTTCCGTGGATGGAAACCGCAAGCATTACCGTTTCAAGAATGCAGCTAGGTACTATAGAAAATATATAATGTCACAGTATTTGAACAGATAACGAAACAAAAGTATCTTGATGTGAACTAATCAACCTTATAATCTGAGATGTCATACATTGCTCCTTTGATTTATTTAGATCTGAGGAACAGGCCATCTTTGACGGTGTCTTTATAGCCAGGGATGAAGACGTCTCAAGATTTGTGGACTATATACACACCACAACCAAACATTTAATATTGCAGACTCTAATTACGTATAATAGAATATAATATCCTAATGAAGGGTTTGGTTATGTAAGTCTTTGCACCATTTTCATCAATACATTTTTATATATTAGGTCTCCGGAAGAGGTGTTTGTGGAGGACAGTGGTCGGCAGCCAGAGAGACCTCCCAACAATCTGCCAACAAGCTGGATGAGGAGGGACTAGAGCTTGCCGTCTGTCGACATGGAGTGCTCCTCTGTGCCCTCAATATGTACAGGGGAGAAATCTTTGCTTATCCCTTGTACCTACAGACAAAGCTGGCCAGTAGTATGTTCTTTTGCATGGATGTGACCTGCAAATATTGGCCCTACCTCCAGAGAATCACAAAAAGCTGTCCAGAGCTCCAGCATCTTCTCGACATGAAGCCCTTTCTCTCAGTGTTTCATGCCAAAGCGCATGACTTCAAATGTGAAGTGAGGAATTGTTACCATGTGACACAATCACTTTATGTAAAAACCTCCATGTGAATAGTGACAAGTTGTAACGAGTCGTACTTTTGAATATATTTTAAACAGGTGAAATGGAGTGGGGGCATATCAAGAGGGGGCTGGACTAACCCTAGGGGAGGAGGTGGAACAGGTCAATGCTTTCCTCTCTCGGATAGCAGTGACCACAAAACACATGTCAAAAGCAGGTGAGTTACGATAGAACCTTTACTGTCAGTTTTCAAAAAAAAATCAGAAAGGCACAGATTACACTAGCAAATTACACCAACAACACAAACTCATAAAAGCTCATTGACGGTTATGACCATAGAGCACAATTTAGGATGGCAATATAGTATAAACCCCAGTTTCAGTATAAGAAGTAAGAGGAATAATAATAACGTGATATTCTCTTTTGCAGGACGTACAGACATGCTGACGCTGATGGCCATGCGCTGGAATCAGCAAAAAGTCAGCAACTTGGCCACCTCACTGTCCCGCAGATATCTGAAGGTAATAACATCGTTTTAGAAGAATGACATATTCTTAGTTAGAATTATTTGTGGCTGCAGCCTAAATGTAGATTTCTGTATTTACTTGTCTTTAATTGTTTGACGTTTGTAGACCACAAAAGCTCTGGAAAAGCAATTGCAGAACCTGGAGTCCATGAAGGCTGAGTTGGCAGTGACTGAAAAGCAGCTGGAAGACTGGATCAGAGATGTGAATGAGTGGGCAGAAAGTGAGGACAATCTTAATGAAGTTTTTCAACTTTTTTGGAGTCATGATTTATCAATTTATTTTTGATTTTCAGACTTATTTTTTCATGAAACATATGTAATAAAATAATCTTAAAACATTTGATCAAATGTCTGTTATTGTGAATTACTGTGCTTAATACGCCTATGTTGTCTAAAAAGCAACAACAAACAACCCAAGGGATGCTGCTGCCTTGGCCAGCAAGATCGAAATGCTGACAGTAAGTGTCAAGAGACGTTCGCAGCGTCTCTACAAAGACACAGACAGCAACAAAGGTCGTTCGCGGATCCGCCGCAAGATCAGGGATGAGAAAGGGGTCCTGACAGCCACAGTTGAGAAATACAACTCAATGGTTCCAAGCACAGAAGCTCTGTGCCTCCAAGCCATTCTGTCTGTGGAGAAAGCTTGGCCATGGCAGCTACCAAACAGTGGTAAGTCCACCAGTCTGCTGAATGCTCACAGCAAATGTGGAAAACCTGATATATAAAACTATGTAAGACTTCATAGATTCTTTGAATGTTGATCTTTCATACACATGAATTCATGTTTTGTCATAAATGCTTTCCAGAGTCTTTCGACCTCAGGACAAAGAGAAGAGCGTTCGACCTTGTCATGGCAGTGAAGAGATTACAGGAGGAGAAGAAGATTCTCGTCACAGAAATGAACCACCACTGGAAGGTCCTTTCAACCCGCAGTGATTCACTGAAAGAGCTGTCCTGCCTGCAAAGTACAGTATATATTACGTTTTTACTTTGCATGACTTTACACATCAGTGATAGGTGATGAAATAACTGATATTGTCTTTATCCTATACATTAAAGATTCACCATTGGGCCTGAGCGAAGACGTAATGAAAGGTCTCCAGAGCATGTTCAGGAAAAAGCAGCACGACATCGGAGAAATGAAGACTCATGCGAGACGATGCTACCAGCACGTTTTGACTGGAACAGAGACCATCAGCTTCTTGAAAGTGTTTCAGATGAGTCTTCTGACTGCGACTCTGACAGCTCTGATGACACACAGTGAAGCCCCCTCCAGACTACCTTCTATTTATCATCTACATGCTCCCCCTCTGTGAAATACTCTGCCAACATGGTCTCAACTTCCACTCCTATGCCGACGACACCCAACTCTACATCAGTAGAGGTACATCCCAGCTACCCCACTGTCACTAGTCAACTGCCTCTGCGACATCCAAACCTGGATGTCAACAAACCTACTGAAACTCAACAAAAACAAAACAGAGCTCATGGTTGTGGCCCCAAAAACACTGCTCCGGAAGGTTGGAGATCTGCTCCTCACCATCGATGGCTGCTCCATCCAGCGTGGGCGTCACTCTGAACTCTAGCCTCACCTTCAACTCCCACATCAGGTCTACTGTCAAAACTGCTTTTTTTCACTTTCGAAACATCTCCAGACTCCAGCCCTCTCTCCCCGACCCCGTTGCAGAAACATTAATACATACCATCATCTCCTCTCGTCTGGACTACTGCAATGGAGTTCTGTTCGGGGTCACCAGCAAAGCCCTGGACAGGCTCCAGTACGTCCAGAACTCTGCATTCAGGCTCCTCACCCGCACTAAGCCCTGGCAACACAACCCCACTCTCCTCCACCTTCACTGGCTCCCGGTCAAGTCACGCATCCAGTACAGACTCCTCCTGCTAACCTACACATTTCTCCACTCCCTAGCCCCTCCATACATCTCTGACCTCCTTCAGCCCTACACCCCCTCTCGTCACCTGCGGCCCTCCGACAAAAAAAAAAAGAGACATTTCCTAATGTCTTAATATGTATGTCCAGTAAGTTTTTCTTCAGGTTGTTGAAGGCATTTTCTATCATTTCATTTTATTCAGATGTTATTACATGTCTACTCTGAAACACTATGTAAACAATGTCCCATAACAATAAAGTTGATAACAATTTGTTTGACTGTTCACTCATGTTCTGTTTGTATCTCTGTTTAGCAAACACACATATTGATTAGCACCATGAGGGGGCGGATAAACCTTTTTGTGTGATGTTTTACAAATCAGATATTCATGTGTAGATAGAACTCAAATAAGTGCAATAATATAGCTATATCTTCTACAATTATGTGATAACAGGAATAAAACATATTCAGGTGTTATACATATCTGTCCTACACTAATAATAAAACAGATAAAATGGCATTGTATTCTGTGTACCTCATTTGTTTCATCCTCATAAATGACCTTTCACACACCATCAGTTGCCTGTTTTTGACTTAGCCTACACCTGGTACAATGCATAAGCCTCATATAGTCCATATTGTGCTTGATAATGATAGTTAGATATGTACATTAACATGTGTTTTTGATAGCATTGTATACCATGTGTACTTTATACGTCTGTATTATTCACCTAGTGGTTAAAGCAAGTTATTACATGTTTAGAGTCGTTGCAATGCAGGTAAGGTTGTGTTGCTAATCTCTGCTGCTTGTTTGGTTGAATGGATTACATTTGATGAAAATATGTAAATATTAAGAGTACATACAAAATAGGGGGAAAGTAGAAGGTCAATGATAGAAATATAGAATAGAAAATATCAAGAAGATAGGCTACTGTAAGATATCTCTACAATACAAGTTTAGTGCTGGATGTACACAGATATTAATATAGAGGATGTGCAAATCAGACAAACTAATCAGGCTTTATTAAAATATGAAATAATACTTTAAGTTAAGGTCTTCTTTTAAATACATGTAAGCAAAAAGCTTTGGTAAATCTACAGATAAATATTAAGCCTGACAAAGTACTTAAAGTCTAATATATTGCATAATTTGTTTTGGGACTTGACAATCAACTGTCCTTTAATGTTAACTATGTTTAAGCACTTATTTTAACTGATATTACATATTAATTATACTCTTATAAGATGTATGTAGATAAGAAATGTGCATAATATGACTGTTTATTGCTGGAGGTATACACACATATTGATAGATGTCTTGTTATGCAGTGTTGACGAACCTGCCAAGTTTTTCATTCATTGCATAACTACACCGTAGTTGTGTATATGATATGTCAATAAACCTTAGAAATTCTTGAAATCTTGAAAGGGATGTGCAAAATAGTCATTATATACAGTCTTTAATTAACAATTAGTAGAGAATAACGAGTAATGAATACTTTATAGGGATCCTATTAATATGAAATGTAATAACATGCTTTAACCACTAGGTGTCCCTTTATATCAGCTGTGCACCGTTATGGTGTAAATACAGCCTATCTACCAATTGGATCAAATACAAAAGTCAGCTGAATTAGTGTTGATACTGCAAGGAGACGTATTGTGTGAAAAGAAATGTAAGATGTTGTTTAATGGCTGATATATTTATGATCCACGTCACGTTTTCAGTTCCTCATGTTTGTCCAGAAGTCTTCTCAACAGGGGTTTATAAATATCGAACTAAGGCAGATATGTAATATTTAATGCAGCCGAACCGTGTATTACAATGCCGTTATGTGATGACCTCCAAAGAGAAAAGCAAGCACACTCGGAAATATGTCGAAAATAGCCATTTCATACAGTCTTTAATGAACGATTAGAGAATAAAGAGTAATGAATAGCTTTATAGGGATCTGCAGATAAATGTTTAGTCTTCTCAAGCACCCACTACCAAATATCTCTCCTGATTGTTTGCACTTGACAATCACCTTTCCCTGAATTGTACTCAGGTGTAACTAAAGTCTGATGTTGACGATGTTGTTTATGTTTCACATTAATCAGAATCTGCAAAGTAACTCAAATAAATGTAGTGGAGTAAAAATACCAGGTTAACCTCTGAATTGTAGTGGAGTAGAATTACAAAGTAACAATGAATTGCATGTTTTACATGTTGCTGTGTATTATAGCTGAGGATTATGGGTAGTGTAGTGTCTTCGGCCGTCTTAAACTCAGAAAAAACTATCTCCGAATCGAAGGGGGAAAAACACAAAATCATTGTACACAATTTAAACCAATCAATGTTGTGTAATCTTGTGTTTTGGAGTTGATGAGTAATGCAAATATCACTGTAAAATCAATCGACATTAGAGAGAATACTTATTCACCTTTTTTCCTATCTTCTAAATATGACAGAAATGTACTTGCTGACAGTTAATGTATCAACTTCCCCATTACTAGTTTCAAAAACTAAACCTTTCTTATTTACACTATTGTCTTTGATTTATTTACCAAATTATGTTTGTGGATTTAATGATTGTCAAATACAGTTAAACTGGGGAGTGAAACTGTTATAGCAAACCAGATAAGTCACATGTTGACCTGACAAATCCACATTTTCAGTTTTAATGCTACAAAACATAATGTTTCTCATATGGTCCGTTGCTGCAGGACTGTCACATATCGTCTTTTAGAGATGCTCCTGATGTTCCAGGCCCTGGCATTTAGAAAATCTGGTCTGCTCTCATTTCCACGTTTTTGGGCAAATTTAAATTGTACCAGTATTATTCATGACATAAACAGAAGACCATAACAAAAATGGATATCTATCTTGCAAATAATGATTGTCACATTTTCATTAACATACCAAACATTTTAAAAGGCTTTACCCTATTGAGAAATAATTTTTCAAAAAATACACAACAGAAACAACATTTTCATGAAACAATTTATTGAAACAACTTATTGTGTGTGTGTGTGTGTGTGTATGTGTATGTCTGTGTGATCATTTTGAGCTGCTATACTGTTGGGCAGGCTCCCATGTGTCCTCCCAGTCCTTGCCACTGCAAAACACACATAAAGAACAATTGAATAATTATTAATATGTCATGCTATATATATTTCTGATACTTAATCAGGCAAGTAAGTCAATTTAAAATAGGATTTGAAACACTAGGTTCATCTCAGTACCCCTCCTCGACTCCTCTCTCCCCCTCCTCCAGGACTTGACCCGGAAATCAATCAAGACACGCCATGTTGAAGGACATCACAATCGCTTCAATGCAAACGGAGGAGTCGAGGAGGGGTAAGGGAGGAGGCTTCCAGAGGAGACGAAAGGTAGGATACACGAGAGCACACTACTCGCGCATCAGAGCCCCGCCCCCAGCTGCACAGCCTCTGCTCACTGCAGCTGTTCTTACCGTTAAAGGAGGATCAGAGTCATTAAATGTTTAAAGTTCTTCATTAAGAGTCAAATATATTAAATCTCTTAAACGAATGAGAGATCGAAATCTATAAAAACATTAAAGTGGGTGAAATATACTAACAAATTCAATAATAATGTTTTGATTATAAAATAATAACGTACAGTTCTTACTTGTGGTTTGTGATGCATGTGTGGTAGACCCACAGAACGTCAAACATTTAGGATATATACAAATACGGGGAGCATAACTAATACATATTTTAGTGATTTGTGTCTCTCTTCTGTAGGACAAATTACATAACAACATCCAATACAAAAGTTGATCTGAAACAAGCTCAAATACTATAATGAAATGAATCCATCAATTATTATTATTGTTATGATTATATTTATAACTTAAATTAAATGATATAGCTGAAAAAAAAAAAATGCCGGAAGTAATGCAAAGAAAACTATAATAAAATAAATGAATGGAAAAGATGGACGAAATCATTTCAATGTGAAACTAAATCCCAGGTTTGAAGGGATTGATGTGGAGGGGAGTCCAGTGACAGGTGGTAAAACTGCACGCACCAGAAGTAAAGGGCGTTGTTTATGGTGCCGCTGGAGTGAATGAGGACATCCCAACTCATACCTGAGGACTCCTCTCTCCTCGTGTCTCTCGCTCGCGTCTTACGGAGGCGGAGCTAAGACGCAAAGAAGGGACGCAAGTGAGGGAAAGGTGAAATATTCAATTGAGATGAGCCTACATTAACGAAAAACTTACCACTCGGAGCATGGTGTCCAGCGAATTTTGACTTCTTCTCTTTGCTGAAAGGCATGACATGAAATGGACAGAAATATTAATGAGAGATACTTTCCAAAGTTAGGTGATACAACTTTACAGAACATTATTTGTACCATTTATAGACCATCAATAAGGTTAGATTTCTACACAAACAATACTAACAGACAACATCATCTGAAACCAGAGATACAGAAGAATCCACTGTCTTACCAGTGAGGAGCAGCTTCTTTAAGACTGGGAGTTTCCGACAACACAAGGTTATACGGTGATGCAAAACGTAGTCCTGTAATGCTTACAATGACAAAAAAAGGTGCAGTGTCGAGGATGGACTGAGGAACCTCACCGCTCCATACTGGTACGATAGTGGATACTTGTGTATCTCTGAATTCAGAGGCGTTTATATGTTAGTATCGTTTGGGCTCTGTGCAGATATCTCACTGATGGAGGCGTGTGGTGCAGTGAGTTGTGCGTTGGTGTAGGGATCAGATGGTCACAGGTTCAAACCCCACTGCAGTCAGCATGTCGTTGTGTCACTGAGACACTTCACCCCAAATTGCTCCTGTGGGGATTGCCCACAGTATACAGTGTAGACGGTACCAATAATGTTCTGTTAAGTTTTTATGTTATTTAACGAGAAAAACAAAAAGGAAGAAATTAGAACATACTTACATGTAAAATTCTTCTGTCCACAATGCTCTGACACAGGAACACCTTCTGGGTTCTGTGTTTCCTGCATTCTAAAAATAAAAAACACAATTGTAATAATTAGGTAATAAGTCTTCCAAACAATAATTTAAAAAGATGTATTTAGTATAGTGCAAATCGAACCTCTTCGACTCTTTTTGGATGGGGGAGGCTGGGACGAGAGGGAGGATGTAGGAGAAGAGAAGGGAGAGGGAGGAGGCTGGGAGAAGAGGGAGGAAGGAGGAGAAGAGAAGGGAGAGGGAGGAGGCTGGGAGGAGAGGGAGGAAGGAGGAGAAGAGAAGGGAGAGGGAGGAGGCTGGGAGGAGAGTGGAGGAAGGAGGAGAAGAGAAGGGAGAGGGAGGAGGCTGGGAGGAGAGGGAGGAAGGAGGAGAAGAGAAGGGGGAGGGAGGAGGCTGGGAGGAGAGGGAGGAAGGAGGAGAAGAGAAGGGGGAGGGAGGAGGCTGGGAGGAGAGGGAGGAAGGAGGAGAAGAGAAGGGGGAGGGAGGAGGCTGGGAGGAGAGGGAGGAAGGAGGAGAAGAGAAGGGGGAGGGAGGAGGCTGGGAGGAGAGTGGAGGAAGAGGCTGAGACGGGAAAGATGGTGTGAAGCAAGAGGAAAAAGTTCAAGAATAAATTCCGGCTCTGGAAGGGGGCCGGAGGGCTCTGGCTCTGGTTCTGGCTCTGGTTCTGATCCAGGGGGGGCTGGTGGAATGTTTTCCACCGGGGTTACAGGACCAGGTGGTGATCCAGGACCAGCAGAAGTTGTCCGAGCTTGTTGTTCATCAAACCACACTGCAAATGTTGAAAATAATACAAGGGAAAATTAACAGAACTAATTTTAAGGAAGACTTATTTTTGGCCTTACTTGCAAGAAATTAATAAAATGCATTGAATTTCCTTCTTATTATAAATCAACCAGATAGTGAATGAAATGCAGGTAGGTATCCCACCAGGAGCGTCTGCGTTGCGCTGCGGCTGCGTTGCGGCTGCGTTGCGGCTGCGTTGCGGCTGCGTTGCGGCTGCGGTGTTTTTAGCGATCGCGGCCTCTCTAGTCAATGGGTGCTATTCCACCAGACACGCTGCGCCGCGGCTCGAAGCGTCCCAGAAGCTCCTCGCCGCAAGGAATTTCTAAAATATTGGATGAATCCTATTTTTGACGCAGCGCGGCGCAGCGCAGGCAGGAAGTGGAACGTTCATCCAACAACTGCGAGGCTGCACACACGACGCTCTGCTTCCGCAACGTTTTGAAACGCGCCTGGTGGGTTATGACGCAGGAGGAGGTCGCAGGAGGAGGTCGCAGCGCGGTGCTTCCGCAGCGCAGACGCTTCCGGTGGGATCAGGGGGTTAGTGTTCACATTGATAACATGCTGGCCCTGACAAGCACATGTTGACAGCCTTTGTTCTATAATACAGTATAAGTTGTATTATATAAAAAAGGCTCAGGGGGGATGACATGTTAATGATATAACGGGATAGATGTAACAGAAGTGTGAATTTGATGAATGCATTGACACAAAGCCCATGGACAACTACACAATGAGATAATAAATTAAAAGAATGATCTTACTTTTCAGGAGGTACTCATAGAGTTTCCTCATTTTGAGTATTACCTCCCTAACGACCCCACCAGCATTTCCGAAATGGTGGACCAGATCCCCACGGATCTCCCCACTGCGGCCCAGACTGGCTAGGAAAAGGACCGGGCAGGAGCCAAGGGCGTTTAGTTTGAGAACCTGCAATAATTGGAGTGAAAAAGATTGCATATAGTTCCGCTTCTGGGACGCGTCTGAGCCATAACGCGGCGCGTGTGGTGTAATAGCACCCATTGACTAGAGTGGCCGCGATCCTTACGACCGCCGCGGCGCGGCCGTAACGCGACGCAGACGCTCCTGGTGTGTTTTGGGGTTGAGAAGGGTCTATCTGCGGCCGCGGACAGTGGAGGTTGAACCAAGCCCCCAGGAGTGCGCCGGAGTCTTGTGGCCAAACGGCGATACTACACTTCCTTTGTGGTCTCTAACTCGTTGGATAATTTTTTTTAAACTAAATAAACTACCCAGTATGAACATTCCCGGGTAGCAGTTATCTTCCCTCCCTTCAATCTAACCATTCCCTTCCCCCCATCCTAACCCTAACCACTCCCTACCTTTTTACCTAATCCTAATCTTCCTTCCTCCCTCCTAAACCTAAACCCCAAAACCTCTCCTACTGTAAGAAATTAAAATCAATGTTTATACTACATGGGCTGTATGATCTAAATCTCGTCAATTCGCTTTTAACGGTGGTGCCTCTCAGCCACCGTAGTGTCGTGTCAGGTGGGCGTGTCGTGTACCATCGTGTACCGCCGTGTACTGGCCGCGGCCGCAGCTAGACCATATTGGATATATCACATGAACTACGTGGTCACGACGAACGCTGGGGATTCTGGGTAGTGTAGTGTCTTTGGCCATCCAAAACTCATTTGTTTGTATGAATTGATGTTTCATCCAATCACAGAGCTTGTTGACTTATCACAAGGTCTGTCGCAAAGCGGACAGGCGTCAGCACAACAATAGCTGGGGATTGTGGGTAGTGTAGTCTCTTTGGCGCTCCACATTTCAGAAAAAACAAGTTGTTTCTCAGAATTGAAGGGGAAAAACACAAAAGCATTGCACACAATTTAAACCAATCAATGTTGTGTAATTAACAAGGATAATCTGGTGTTTTTTAGTCGATGAGTAGTGCAGATATCACTGTAAAATCAATCGACAGTAAGAGGAATACTTACTTCCGGGTACAATTCTCCGTTATCCAATGGCAATGGACGCTCACATTACCTTTAAGGGCAGCCGACACAAACGAATGCCGTGCTTCCATGAGCGTCAAATACCGCCGCAGATGGGAATACATTGCAATCAGTTGAAAGCTATTTGCGTCCCTTTATGACGCTGAAGGAGCCTAGGAGCGTCACAACTGGACGCCACGGACACTGACCAAACGTCGTTATTGGATGCTTAGGGAGTGAGAGTGTGTTGCCCACAACAACATACCAGAAATCCAGTTGTGCAGAAGGTATTCACCTGTAAAGATGGCAGCAGCAGAAAGTGGCTTACATATTGCAAGGGACGTCATATGTTGTTTTGTTTTGTATGTCTGGCATTTGGGAAGAGGACTGACACTGGCACATTTATAACTGGAATGTCAGATTGGAGGCACGCACACCAGCGTACAGAGGAGCACGAAAAGAGCATTACACATTCAACCTGTGCTGAAGCTTTTTTCTTACGGTGCTCTAAAGCAGACATCGAAAGCATGTTTGCTGGCAGTCAGATGTCTGCTCATAGGGAACAAGTCCGAAAGAGACGTCAGATTTTGGAGCGTGTGGTGGATGTGGTGAAAGTGCAGGCAGGTGGAGAATGAGGGAGCATATATGCTAGCTGACAACACCGTGGACCACGGTAACTTTTTGGAGCTCATCCTTTTATTAGGAAAGTATGATGTCTGCTTAAAAGAGCATCTGGATGATTGCGCAGAGAAGAGCAAGAAATTGCACCAATCCAGTGGAACAAAAGGTAGAGGGTCTCTCATCACCCTACTCTCCAAAACTACTGTTAACTCCATAATAGAAACTGTTGGTAGTCTAATCAAAGAAAGTATCTCCAGTGATGTCCAGAAGGCCGGAATGTTTTCTGTTCAGCTGGACACAACACAAGACATAACTTCTCAGGATCAGTGTTCAGTAATCTTAAAATATGTCAATGAGACTGTGCAAGAGAGGCTTGTGGCTTTAGTGAAGTGCCATGCATCCACCGGACAATACTTTGTGAACTTGCTCTCAGTGGTCTTAGAGCATCTGAAACTGGACATGGGCATGTGTATAGGTAATGCAACAGATGGAGCATCCAATATGCAAGGCCGGTACAAAGGATTTTCTGCACTGATGACCTCCCAGTCACCCACTCATGTCCATGTGTGGTGCTATGCTCATGTTCTTAATCTGGTCCTGGCTGAAACTACCCAAACTGTCATCGAATGTGGAACACTTTTCAACCTAATCAATGACATAGCAGTGTTTATCAGGGAGTCATATCAGAGGGTCAATCTGTGGGAGAAACAAGCCCAAGAAAAGATGCCGTCGACTCATCCTGTAGACTCATCTGGTCCTATCTCTATTGTGTTGTCATAGAAATTGGAGGCAGGGCACTATAGGGTCCCCCTCCCCTAAATTCACTAGAAGTCATCATTTAAGGGGTTATTTTTAAAACTTTTCTTCTGGGGGGGGCATACCCTCCCAGACATTACATTACATTACATTGCATTTAGCTGAGGCTTTTATCCATAGCGACTTACAATAAGTGCGTTCCACCAGGAAGACACAACCTTGAAGAAAACAGAATCATATAAGTACATCAGGTTTCATAGAGCCAAACATTTCAAGTGCTACTCAACTGGCTTTAGATAAGCCAGTCCTTTATTAGTATATAAGTGCTTTGTTAGTAATTCTATCGCTCGAAGTGGAGTCGAAATAGATGAGTTTTCAGTCTGGAAGATGTGTAGGCTTTCTGCTGTCCTGATGTCAATGGGGAGCTCATTCCACCATTTTGGAGCCAGGATAGCAAACCCACGTGTTTTTGCTGATGGGAACTTGAGTTGGCCTACCTGCCTGTCAGCCTTCCATCTGTGCACAAACTTATCTCGTGTCCTCATTGGTCATGTTCGTGTGTGTTGGAGGAGGGGCTCTGTAAGGAAGTCTGAAGTTGGTGCATCATGGAATGTGGCTCATTAAAAAATAAGTACAGCTATTATCTCCCTCTTGTATAACTGGTTGGCCCCACCTGCAGCAGGTAAACCAGGGTTGCCAACTCTCACGCATCTAGCGTGTGACCAGTGGCGTTTTTATATGTACAAACGTGGTGGGGCACAAAAAACTTAGATGTCTATATATAAGCTTCTGCAGTGAGGTTCATGGCTGGTGAGGCTCTGACTCTTCAGGTTTACAAATATTATATTTTGACCTAAATCAAAATATCATATTATTTTCAAAAGCTTTTTTTGTCTGATGCTTCAATTAATTTTAAACAGACAGTTCAACAAAAGGATACCCAAAAAATGTAATTGTATCACTTAAATATTGAATTGTTCTCTCTTAGTAAGATCCCATTTTCAATCAAATTGCAGTCTTACCTTGACATGAAGATGAAGTCCATTTGCCTATCCTTCTGGACAAAAATCTCTATTACTTTTTTGTAAAAGTCCTCCTTATGTTCTTGTAGTTTCAAAAGTCTATCATAAATCTGATCTAATCAATAGATTTATGATTCGAAAATTATAAAAGTAGGGTAGACATGTGGATATTATCCGGCTGAACAAAACGTGCATTTATCTAACAGGTTTGTTTCCCACAGATCTTATTTTGAGCTATTTTCTAAAATCCTATGGAGAAATATCATTGCTTTTTTGTGGAGGGAAGCCATGCGCAGTTTATTTCCGGGTTTTAGGACGCCTCACTGCAGCTCTCTCTCCTCCTCTTCACACACCACACTTTTCGCGGCACACGTACTTACAGCCAATCAGCTCTGAATTATGTGAGATGACGTATGGTGGGGATGGCAGCACTATGCCCCTATGGTCATTATTTTTTTGCCACACACATTAAATAGGACAATACTCTGAGCATGCGCAGTGTAGTTTTTACAGTCACCATTGACTTAAACAGGGAGAGGGAGGGGCAGGATCGGGTTTTGTCCCAGATGGCTCAAAACAGCTCAATAGGCACACACTGTAGACACTAATTAGAAGAACACAGACTAAAACAGCAATGTACAGACGAATCAGATGAATAAACATGATCTTAAAATATATTTTATATATTTTTTAATTTATTTTTTGCATTTTTTTGTAATCATTACTTTTAATACTTTCTGCTGACACTAGGTGGGGCTGTGCCCCACCTGCCCCTAATGACCAGTCGCCACTGCGTGTGACACACTCTTTCACTCTCAATCTCACGCTCTCACGCTGCCCAAACTATTCTCACGCCCAAAACAAGATGAACCGGTGATCGTTTTTGGTTGGTTATTTACAATGTTGAGTTGACAGCTGCTCAAGCTGTTGATCCGCTCCCTCCCCGCCTCCACCACCATCAGACCCCCCTATTACTGTTCGCTTTGTGAGAGGGTTTGAAGGTCTAATTTCTAATGATTGATAGTTACACATACTTGTGGTATGTATTAGTTTAGTTTGCCCCTGGTACGTAAAAAGGATAATAATAATAGCGTTTTTTTAAATTATACTGAGTTATTCTTCTTGTCAGGAACCGCTACTATTCGTTTGTTTTATGGATTTGGGCCGGTCTGGGTCTAAATGCCAGGGCCGATTTGCTGTCCCAGTCCAGCCCTGCATGTAAGGCATATTTATATATGCATTAGATACAATGAACATTTGGAAATCAGGTTGAGAGTACAACAACATGAGCTGCAAAAGGTTTTTAGCCCTCTCTAAAAAGCTTCAGAATATAGATAGGAATGGAACTGGATCATTTGGTGTATGTAGAGCTGCTGAAGTGGAGGTTTCCGCCTCAGCAAAAGAAAGAAACTACATTTGAGAAAAACTTCTTTAGTTTTGCTTACACTATGATGAATAGGTTAAACATTGAAACTCATCACCATGAAACCTCCCCAATTCACTACTGACTGTTTTTTAAGCTTTATGTTGGAATATGTCAATTAGCAAGGTTGGGAGAATTATTAAATAGTTTTATCAGTTACTAGTTTCATGTAAACAACTGATTATTCAGTAATGTCATCTCTCTGAGTATCAACATACACAAGTAATGTAACCTGATTCATTTCTAAAAGAGAAAAACACGATATTTAGTATCAAAAGCATGTTCTCTGCTCAGAAGTTTTATTAATAATCCTGCTAGTAATCCAGATTTTTTAGAAATTAAAAAGTAATCTGATTACATCTGGTTTGATGTAACTGTAAGGGAATACAGTCAACTTTTTTTTGTATCCTGATTATGTTATCCATTATGTTTTGGAGAAAAAGACACAACACAGACAACGTTATAACATATTCACATGAATGTGTATTTTGGTTTGTTTTCTTTCCAGACATGTTGTATGCACTAGAAATTAAATGAATTAAATTAAATAGTTAAAGTTCTAGCCAATGAAACCGCGTGCCTGTGTGTCCGGGGCGGGAGATTCATGTGATTGATTGTTGGTCGAGTTTCAGACACGCCCACCGACAAGCTTCAACGCACGCCGCCGTGTGGACGCTGTGCTACGGCTGCGCCGCAGCGTTCGCAAAGTTCGCGGCCACTCTAGTCAATGGGTGCTATTCCACCAGACGCGCCGCGTTACGGCTAGAAGCGTCCCAGAAGCGTCTCGGCGCTGGGCTCAAAATAGCATTCAAGTATATTTTTTGACGCGAGGCGTTGCAGAGGCGGCGGGCAGGAAGTGGACCGGTCAGAGCATCTGGCCCATCCCCAAAATAAACTAATTTGCAGACCCTATCCCTCCGTAGTCTTTCAAGTTGGAGGATAAATGTTCTCCTCCGGTTTACAGGCACTGTGTAAATTATATAGAATAATTATGATGATGAATGCATTTTTTTACCACTAAAATACAGCAACACATCTTTGATTCATGTCGTTTATAACTGGGATATTACAATTATTATTAACTTTGTCTGCACAAACGCCTGTTTGCGACTCCCCAGTGCACACAAAAACATAACTTGGAGAAATAAATAAATACGGATATGTTATTTAAAACCACCTCGAATATGTTGTGTTAATGTTATGAAATGTTTTCTCATAAATGATGCGATAAGCAGGAGGACAGAATTACGTCTAAACTGACGCCGTGTTGCATTTCTATAGGTTGTAGATACGAGCATGGTTTTATATACTATCACGTTTAATCGTGTTTTATGCCGTTTGCTAAGACTTGATAAATCGCTCGTAAAACACAGGAGGTATGGAAGCTAAGAACACCATATGTGGTAAATTGTACATCTAATATAGGCCTAACACAACACATTAGTTGTATTTCCTTTAACTGGTGGATATAGGGTTGCTGCGGGGGGGTTGAGACGCACAGGCTGCAGTGGAGAGGCTGAGCACAGCTGATCGACAGCTGGGACACAAACCACCAAATAGAAACAAATAATTCAGATCCAGTCGTCATGACTCCACACCGGGGGGATTCCCCGTTCACTTCTTACAGTTTCTCATCAAGGGGGGGGGTCTCCTGTCCCCGGGACAAACACACTGCCTGAGGAAGGATGTGTATTGTTTTTGTCATGAACCTTTTTCGGGCCATTTATTTATTTATTTTGGTGACGATCCGACCTCCATGCTGCTACTCTGTTCAAACTGCATCCACCAAACAATATGATTTATCTCGACCTCCCCAAAATAACCAGAATCTGACACGGTGTGAGATGTCTTTTTTAGCTGTTCTGTCGTCATTTCCTGCGATCTTCTTCATAAATTCAGTCAGAATCATAGGTCAGAATGAATGAATGAATGGGCGTTTCTTTGACTATTTATAGGCAAATATGGGCGTTACGTGAAGCCCGCAAAAGCTGCACCGCATTTCGAGTCCGTTGTGATTTATAAAGGGAAACCGGCGTAGGAAGTGCTGTACGCACTTTCCTCGCCGGTGTGCAATGTTTGGTGAATCGGGAAGTGGCGGAAAATGTATGGACCTATTTTTCGGATTTCTACTACGTAAGCAACGCTTAGCAGAGCAGAAATGCTTCTGAAACGCGCCCGGTAGGGTATGACGCCGGAGGAGGTCGGACCAAAACCGCGGTGCAGACGGACCCGGTGGAATCCCGGGGTAATGGTATTAGATTAGATCTACTTTGTTGATCCTTAACTGGGATTTCAATTCTGTAATCTTTCAATACCAAGTAATGATGATGAATAAAGTGGAGTTAAAAGTGAAATTAATATATAAATAAGTGGTAATTTGGATGAAAATAGAAAAAATATGCTACAAGTTTTTCTTTTTTTTAAGTGACCAATTATATATTCAAACATCTGTAAAAAAGAAATGTATTTACATCCACTGCTGTTTGTCAAAAGTCTGAACAAACACTGCTCTTTCGCCAACACACATTTTGTCCTGATAATACAATCACAATAATGAATGTAACCCTTAAGAGTCCCTGGGGCAATTTTTCAGCCATTCGGGTTTTCATGTCCATGCCATGGCTGTGTTGAATGAATATTGCTCAAACTTGCCAGAGGATATTCTTTTTTATTTGTATTTTGAATTGTCGTTTTTTAAATTAGCCTAAAATGGCTAAGCTACACAAAAACCGACACATTTGTTCCTAGCGGCAAAAAATGCCCCATTGAAAACCATTGAAAATGCTTTTCTTTATGTTAAGATATCATTTTGGACTTCTAGCTTTCAATTTTTTATTTGTACATGTGTCTACAAGATGGCGATAATTGTAACCCTTTGAAGCCTGCAGCAAAATGTCACACTTTGTACTGTTTTCTGCAAGGGTCACTTGCTACTGAAATGATGTGTGTGTCACTTTTGATGTTGGATAATGTTGTGTGTGTGTGTGTGTGTGTCCAACTTCAAAATACTTTTCTCTTAGAAGGCCACACTGCGTAATAATCTAATTCAATAATAAAAACAATGAGTTGTGAGAACCACAACAAAATTGGACTTTGTTTTGGTTCTCGCTCAGGTTGTTTATGCAGGTGAACTGCAGCCATGGTTATAAGTATTACTATTAGTGCAGGAGTAGTCTTTTTGGAGATGGCAAGGCATTACAGCACACAGGAGACTCTGGACATCATCATGCACTCTGATTGCGAGGATGGCTCCTCATCCTCCTCTGTGGACTCTGAGGCTGACACAGAAGAGGCCTCAGAGTCCATGGAGGACGCCTCAGAGGTGGGAACAGACCAGCTAGAGTCCAACTCAGACTCATCTGAAACTGAGAGCGGAGGGGAGTTGGAGAAAGCAGCTGCAGGATGGACTTAAAAAAATGGAAAAGTGTTTTGGTCTCCCACAAACACTGAGACGCTCTGCTACGTCCCAGCAGCCAGAAGTTTGATCCCGGGACCAACACACTATGCTGTCGCCCGAATCAGTGACCCAGCATCCAGCTTTGCACTGCTGATGACAGATGACATCCTGCAGCATATTGTGTCCATGACAAACTTGCATGGGAGACGGTCAATTGTAGAGTGGCGAGATATGCACACAGAGGAACTGCAGGCTTACGTGGGGCTGCTCATTATGGCCGGTGTTTACAGGTCAAAATGAATCGACCCTCAGCCTCTGGAGTGAGAAATCGGGACGGAGCATTTTCCGAGCCACGATGTCCCACAAGAGGTTTCACCAAATCAGCCAAACACTGCGGTTCGACGACAAGCTATCCCGACCACGGTGCCGTGATGACAACAGTGGCGCCAGCAGGGGGGGGGGGGGGGGGGGCAGGGGGGGCCATGGCCACCCTGATATATTTGATGGCCCCCCCACTTGCCCCCCCACCACACACACCGCCTCGCCAGTCACGTATGCGCAGTAGTTTATCTGATATTTAACAACAAATACACAGCCAGCGAGTCGCTTGATTTGAGCTTCCAACGCTCATACTGCAGCCCCTCCCTCTCCCTCTGCTACCATGGTAACACTCTGATACTCGCGCACACCACTCTGATACTCGCGCGTACCACTCTGAGATTTGCACGCACCACTCTGAGATTCGCACAGACAGCAGCAGGTTGCAGCAAAACGTTTCTTTCTACTGACTGGACTGGAGTTGACAAAAATCCACCAGACTTCTAGAAGGTAAGTCGTATACGTTCGTTGCCTGTTAAGCCCCACAACACTTTAGGCTTTAGTGTGTTAGCTTTAGGTAGCAAAAAACGGAGATATGCTTACCTTGAGCTGTTATTCTGATCAAAATGTGTGTTCAATGGCATTAAAACGAGAAAAAACGCTGGAAGACCTGGAAAACAGGCTCGGGGCTCAGTAAAGGCTGGCTTGACTTCAGGTATAATTCGTCTGTAAACACACTTTGGCGGCTATCCTAGTTAGCGTTAGTTTAGCTTGCTAAGCTAACGTTAGCTGATGTCGGTATGCTGGGCTGGTGTAATGCGTAGGCTACTATTAATCACTGCTGTGTGTAATGTCAATTTGCAGAAAATGAAGAGAAAGTCAACAGACATCTCTTCTTATTTTAAGAAGTAAAGGAGAGACAGAGCTGGCAGGGGAGCAGCAGCATAGGGCTAGTGAGGAGATGGCCATACATGCTAGAAAGTACACGTGGAACTCTATGTTATAAAAGTGAAACTAAAACCTAAATATAGTTTTATTAATGTGATTGTGACCTTTTTAATCATTTAAGTCTTATACACACTTTAGGTCTGCAGCTCCTTCAAAATGAAACGAGAATCTATGCAGTTGTTCCTCTTCTGTGTTCTGAGGTTATGAGCCGACCATTAGTCAAGTTTGTTTTCATAATGTTCTGTATGCTAATTTAAAAAAAGTTTGTTTATAAAGTATAAATATACATAGCCGCGGGAAGTAGGGGTGCTGGGGGTGCTGCAGCACCCCCTGTTGGCGAGTGGTATATATTTGAAAAACTGAGTGACCACCTAAATAAACATTATTAAACTACATAAAATAGTTATGATTTTACTTAAAATAAAATTAGCTGTATACAGTAGCATATAATAGTCATAGTATATATTTGTATATATCAGGTGGCTTGAATTTATTTTCCAAATAAATACAATCCGAGTCATCTAGGTCGTAGGTCCTGGGAGAGTGACGTAATTGACGCGACACACACACTGCAGAGTGACAACTTTATAGAATGGCGCAAAAAAGGATTTTGGATTTTTTTCTCCAACAAACAACCCAATAAAAAGAGTGGACCACCAGCTACTCCTCAGCCCACCACCTCTACAACTAGAGTAATATGACACAGAAGAGACTGACACATCTGACTTTAATGCATGTCCATAGTAATATTTTGGACAATGTGGATGTATCTGCTCTAATGAGGGTCTTCATTAGTGCCACCCCAGGCTACATTTGGAGTTTTGTGAAGCCCCAACACAAGGTAAGACGATATGTTTCCTTTAATGCTGCTGCCGCTGTGCAGTGTTTTGCCTTGTCAATCAGTTAAAATTGAATTCATAGTTTTATTAATATTGTAAATAATATTGTCTGACTATTTGTAATGTTATGTAGGTTTGTAAGACCCATAGTTAGCATGTGGGCATGTGCAGCTGTTGCTAAGTGATGTAGGTCTATAATGGTGTATTAAGCCTAGTTAAGGCGTGACACCCCAGGTGAATAGGGTAATTTATCCATTTAATTACCTACAATAAGGCAATTGTTTCTTATATTACAAGTTTTCTGAATATGCAAATGAGCCATTATCTCATTAAATTTGCGCATATTTTAACACATTTCAGGAACCGAAATCTGAACTTTGGATAAAGCCAGGTTCAAAATTCTCGTTTCATTTTGTAGTCATATTAGCATCAAAGGCTTTTACAGAAGGGATATTGGATATCTCTCTTTATCACTCCATAAATCAGAAAATACTGTCAACAGCCCTAAAATATCAATTTTCGCCATGTTTCTAGGTATAACATCTTATATAATTCAGGCTATGAATGATATATGAACAAACCCTTCTGTAAAAGCCTTCATAATATTGATAGGAATATAACTGGAAGGTTTGGTGTATGTACGTGCAACTGAAGTGGACATTTCTGACTCAGAGTAGGAGAAAAAGCTCATTTTGAGAAAATGACCTTTAAAGATTGCAGTGAGGCGCTAGCTAAACCCTCCTGTTCTTTGGATGACAGCTTGCGCATCGACGCACTCCGTGAAGGTATTTCATGTTCGGGGTGATTTGGTTTTTGTATAATCTTGCTTCGTGCAAGTGACAATTGTTGTCGTCTTCTCTGTGAACGTTTTTTCGCCGTTCTTTTGCCATTTTGAGATTTAAATTTCTAGCGGAAAGCTAACCAGGAAGTGTTTTAGCACATCACGTGACGCATCTGAACAAATCACGTTGTCAGAAGTTGACACCAGCCAATGAAATTTCGTTTCTTGGTTTAAGACCCTTTTGTACTTTCACGATTGGCTGCTGATACAAAGGAAATGACCATATTTGGATCCGATGAGATTGTGCAGGAGAGACGGAGCTTTTCCAACGATGACATGGTGCACACAGCGGTCGCGGTACTTTATGTTACGTTAGAATGCTAACTTTTGGTGAATTTACGAGAAATATACAGATGCAAATAGACAAACTATAGTAAAATGAACACTTAAATGTGTATTTTGTACGTTTTCCTTCCAAAAGCCTGAAAGAAAACATGTTATGGAATCAAAATAGCACAACATCTCAAAATTGACCAGTGCATGAAAAACGATGTTTTTGCCTGCCGTGTCTCGCCTTTAACAAACAATTGATGCGGCTTGTATCGCTTAAGCGGCTCCCTCCCCACTTTTGGCAGCACCCCCTGAGCTAAATGACTTCCCGCGGCTATGTAAATATACATTTTCAAAACAAATGGAATAGAAGCTATATGTATTACTCTCACCACAGTGGCCTCATCTAAAAAAAATACAAATATGTCTCGTCACCTATTTTCTGTCTAATACTAAAAGGTGGTGTTTTGTATCATTTATAATGTTTTGAATTTGCTATAAAGGTCAATAATAGATGGTGTTTTTGTGTTCAATCACAGTATGTATTTACCATGTTATACCCCTTGTGTTTTTGGGTCTTGTTGAAATAAAATAGTCATGTTTTAAAACTTGATTTAATAAAGTCATGTCAATCATCTTTGATCCCAGTGTGACACAAACAGCTTTGTTCAGTCTAAAACAATGTATAACCTAGAGTAGGGCTGTGCGATTATGGCAAAAATCATAATCACGATTATTTGGGTCAATAATTGATATCACGATTATTTTGACGATTATTCATTGACCATTTATTGAACTTTAAAACAAATAATATTTTACCAATAAACAAAAACAAATATGTTGGAGCGCACTTCCAAAACCATACTAAACATATATTAATATGATAAATAAAAATAAATTGGACCAAAATAAATTAAATCAAATATGATGCAAACTGTCACAACCTACTGAAAACTCCTTAACATATAGCCAACATTTTGGTAAAACATATTCAACATATTCCACTCAGGCTGGCCAACCGTCATGGTCCAGAGGTAACAGGAAATAAATGTTGAACTACAATTTAAGACCAAATAAAAAATGTTAGGCCACCATGGCAAATGCTGGTAGGGCTGCTCATGTCATCTCTTAAAGATTTTTTGCAAGAAACACCAGCCTGTTTACATGGTCTGGTTTCAGAGATGAGCGCAGGCAGGTGACGATATTGCCACCTGTACTGAAGACCCTCAGCCACGCCCGACACATGGGGTGACGCCGGCCAATCACAAAGCTTTGATGCGTTCAAGTGCATTATTTTGGCACAGGAAGATTATGTTACAGGACATTAACGATAAAACAGAATATTGTTGTTCTATTTGTAGACACATCTCGCGATCGACTGGTTGGGCAACCCTGGGCTAGACCATAGGTCTGTTGTGGTAGCAAAGTAGTCAGCTGAAGCCACATCTCTCTCAACTTCCCCACGTCATTTGTCATATATAGTGCAGGCAGCGCAGACCTGCTGAAATAATACCGAGACGGCATCGCGTAACGCTTGTCCAACGTGTTGACAAGTTGTTTAAAGCCCTGGTTGCTAACAGTGCTAACTGGGCACATATCTTTAGCGATGTGAAATGTAATGGCAAAGTACTTGCAAATAGTGGAAAAAGTTTTACCCTTCTTTTTAACGAGTTGCTGCTCTTGTTCTGACATCTTCGCTCGCGCTGAACACTCACAACACTTGTCACTCCCACGTGGCCGAGTGGGCTTTTAGGGAGGGGTGAAAGCGCACCCAGCAAAATAATCGTATTTTGTCAATTATGCTGTTTTCATAATCGTCGCAAGCCATAATCGTAATCGCGATTAAAATACGATTAATTGCACAGCCCTAACCTAGAGACATAATATAACTGAAGAACATGTTGTGTTGCTTTGTGTATTGTATGTGTTGAGAATGCTGAACATTTTGCGCCTTACAATAAAGGAACTTATTTAAATTAAGCTGTATTTGTCTTTTTAAAAGGAAAGAACAACTAGCATATATAAAAAACAAAACAATAAATCACTAACACATGTATAACACAAAACAAGGTTCTTTTAAATGTTGTCTGAAGTAAAATGTTAACTGTCCGTATTATATTCACTTCAGTATCAGAAAATGTAAAATAAGAAACCAAAGTATATCAGTAGGTGACTCTCTTTGCCATTGTTTTCATCTAGTCTATACTTTTACAACAATTACATGCTTGGTTTTGGTGGGCCACCCCAAGATTTTCAGTGGCCCCATTTGGCCACCCCTATGAAACATTTCTGGAGGCGCCACTGGATGACAAGCTGGCTGCCTTCCGCAAAGTCTGGGATATGTGGACGCTGCGCCTGCCAATGCTGTTCAGCCCATTCAGCGACGTCTGCGTGGATGAACAGCTCGTCCCATTCAGAGGTAGGTGCAGCTTCAAGCAGTACATGCCAAAAAAGCCGTCCAAATACGATATAAAGATTTGAGCAAACTGTGATGTAAAATCATCCTACGCCTGGAGACTGCAGGTGTATACAGGCAAAGCAGCTGGCAGTTCTTCTGAAGTCAACCAGGGGATGAGGGTGGTCCTGGAGATGACAGAGGGGCTCCAGGGACACATTATTAGCTGTGACGATTTGTTCACGTCCTTCGCACTGGCTGAGGAGCTGCTCAGGAGAAAACTGGCCCTGGTTCAATCATTGACCAATCTAGGGACCTAATAATAACAATAATCAAATATTCATTGAAATGTATTTTTTGAAAATTATTCTAGTTTTTTGTTATTTTCAATAAAAAAACTGTGGAGTTTTTTCAACAAACTGGCATTTAAAGGGTTAAAATCCCCAAAATATAATTCATATGTGTATGTCAGGCTGGAGTAGTTTTAAAAGATTGACTCAAAGTGGAAATAAATATTAATATATCATATTTTATAGTCTTTGTGACGGTGGCATTTTATGGCCTTAGGAACAAATATGTTTCTTTTAAGGGACTCTTAAGGGTTAATTACTTTTGAATAATAATAATAATACATTTAATTTATATAGCACTTTTCAAGACACAAAGACGCTCTATTTGTCATCCAAGCCAACAGTCACACCAACGCCTACGAGGAATGCATTAAATTATTTTCATACAGTTATTCCCACTAACTGTTATTCTACGCACGAAAACTTGAAAAATGACAAATAATTAAGCAAAAAATAATTCAACAAAATGCCTCTTGAGGGCATGAAGTGACAATTCAACGACTTTCAACATGCCTCCATTAAAGCCCATTGTAATTTCAGGCTGATATTTAGCGTCAGCTTTTCAGCATAAAGCATTCCCACTAGCAATTTATTCAGGAATTGCATTCTCTAGTTACTCATGCTCTTCTCTGAGTGACGCGTTTGAACGTCAGCCGAAAATATTTCACTATAATTACAGCTATTACATTCTGAAGTCACAAGTCAGACCGGTTCAGTTCATCTGAAGAAACTACTTTAATATCCAAAGATCATAACGCTGAGCTTTAAAGGGGATGATCAGTGAGACTTAAACTGTCAAATGAACAGTAAAACCTGGCAGTAAAAACAAGTCAGATTCTTGAGACTCTGAATATATCATCCTCTTCTGGTTTGTAACATGCTCAGAGGTGATTGGATATCAAATCCAGCTTCAGGGAAAACATATGAAGTCATTTTTATAAATAAAGCTTTGTTGAGGTGAAGTAAAAAGCTTATTTTATGACAAAATACCTTATTTTTAATCTAGGACTTTAGGTTATGATCAGCAACTGATTTTGATCCTCAAATCCTAAAAATAAAGAAGGTAGTCGTTATACTTTAGATGTTATTATTAAAATGTAAAACTCATAAAATGAAATTCAAGTGTTCTTAATTGAAAGCAGGAAACAACCCCAACACAAGGAATGATAGGTAGGAACAGAACTCGAAGGCCGTTTCTCAATCGCGAGGATGCTGGCTTGGAAGTCGCGTACTTCCAAGTCACTTCCTTCAGAAACGAAGCCAGTATGATTCCAAGCCAGGGCTTCGGAAAACGAAGAAGAATGGAACAGGCTAACAAGTGTGCCACTCTCTCTAACGGTTTCAACATAAACTGTACTGAAAATAATGTCTATCTAATTATGAACTTGCTTTACTTTCACGGAACACATTTTTGGTGATAACAAACAAATGTAACAAAGTAACATATTTACCAACACATGTTCTACGCCACTACATACTTACATTTAAATGTGTGCCGTCGGTTCAGCCATTCTCCACAAGGGTTTTTGAAATTGTTCCGTGCGCAAAGCATTGTGGGGATTTTAAGGACGCAAAGTCTACCCATGTGCAGCCTCGAAATTTCCCCCAAACCAAGGACGCGGCCTCGGTGGAATTCCAAGTATGCTGGAGATTGGAACAGTCCTTCGGCGGCACTCGATGACGTAGCATCCAGAGCCGTATAATAGAAGAGTTACGACAACGGAAGTCCAAAAACGGTTATCGTCACGTGGTTCATGTAGAAGAGGATCGTTCCCCGGAAGTTCATGGCGGGCAATGTGAATGCATTGATAACAGGAGATAGAACTACGATTGTTGGCAATTATTAGTGAATAAAGGTTTTGATTTGCAATATTTATACAACAAATCGATATGTGTATGTATTTACATCAATATGTTTTTAAAAATAAAATAGAATTTGCTAATATTAAGTGATAATATTAGGATTAGTGTGAACAACTAGTTTACATGTTAGGCTAACAGTGCCTTGGTTAAAGAGCCTGTTGCTGTTTATTTATAGCTTTGAATTCTTTAAAACCAATATTATCTTCTTAATCTTGTATGGTAGTCAGGAGCATCACTTTCTAATGTTTATTGATATATTTAGAGGGAGGGGATCTAAAGTAATGCTTTAAAATTCAGATTAGATTCATGTCTACCATTTTCTTAAATTCATGGTAGTTTCAGTAAGCCCATGGTAATTGAGGACACAAGTTATCTAAATGACTAATGTCATCTTTATGGCTTTCAGAAAGGACAGGAGACCGACAGGTGACTATCAAAGGACTAGCAGCAGCAGCAGCAGCAGCATGATGATGATGATGATGTTAAATGTGTTGTTTTAGGAACATCCATTGCAAATACATGGAATTCAATAAACATTGAATAGCATATCATGCAGTTTGTCTGTGCCTTTTCCTCCGTGTTGTCCTGGTGTGCTGTGCTGCCTCCTAGTCGCCACCATGGTTTGCTGTGCTGCCTGGGGATGCTCCAATCGCTCAGAGAAAGGAGTACGAATGTACAGCTTCCCCACTGACACAGAGCGGAGGAAGCAGGAGCAATTTCACAACCAACAGCAAAAAAATATGTGATTTATATACAAACACTGCATTTGCACTTTTTCACAAAACGAAAACCACACCATTGGGAAAGCTTAATGTTTTGTTTAATACAAAAAACAGGGAAAGGCTTGAAAAACACAGAGTTGAGACTCAGGGTGCAGGGTGAGGGTCTCAGTGCAGGTATTCAGGCTCCATTGAATCCCCCTCTGGTTCTTGTGCTGAAAGAGGGAGTAACAGACAGGAGAAAGGGTTATACACACCTATATAGCACACCTATTGGATGGGAAATTGCCTTGGGGAGATAAGGTGTGGTCTTTGTTCCCAACTGAAGTTATGGAACTTTATTATTTGTGAGTTTAACAAAGTATGACAAATGGCATCAGTAACAGATGTGATATGAATTTCTATAAAGTTGTCTCACATTCTTGGTCATATTGTATATACAGTATGTAATGAGTGTAACATGTCCAGTAAGTATAAAGTGTTTCCTAATACTGTGTATTCAACCACTATGGAATATGTATGTGGGCAGACAAGATTCAGACACAGTTGTTCTGTGTGTGAAGTAACCTCAAGTCACTCCGCAGGCACATTTTGATGCAGACCAGTTTGTCAAGACAAAAAAGGGCAAGACTAGGCTGAGAGCAGAGGCTATACCCACCATCTTCGTGCATCGCCCTGTGGTCAAAAAGAGAAGGGCCCCTGCACCACGATTCACCCCGGGACCTGTATCTACAAAGCCCATAGCTCATGATCACAGCGATAGTGTGAAAGGTGACACAGGTATAATAAGTATGAACTCTTAGTAACAAAAGTAATATTTCTTATTTTTAAGTGGTATAATATTTTAAATGTTCGAACATTTACAGTGCCATGTCTTCTACTTACATTAGTCTCAAAGATTGAGGGAAGAAGGGAAGGGATCACTGCCCTCCACCTGCCAGAGGAGCGCAAACAACAAAAACAAGCAAAGTGTCCCGTCATGTACCTGGAAGTTTGGGTTGGCAAAATGGAGTAAGAGAGGGACTTGAAAAACCTTGGTGGCTGTCTACTCCTGTTGTTACAGTTGTCTTGGTTACAGCTCTCACGTGTTTTTTTGTTGCCATTTCCACATCTTTAGAAAAATATGAAATAAAAAATTGAAGTGAAATCAACCTCTTCTCTGGAGAACAAACTTTGATTTCTCTGTCTTGTGAGTTTGCAGTCTTGCAGTCTTGCTCCTCCACCTGTAACATCACTGCCCCTCCACCTGCCATACAGTAGGTTACTAACAAGATTACTTATATAATACAGTGATAGAATACATGTTTAGTATGCTTACTTATATAAAACAGTAGTATTAAACTTACCTTGTGTTTTCACACTCACTTAAGTTCCTCTCCCTTTGCCATCAATCCAAAATCAGCTGAGCTGCAACATTATACAGGCAGGTAATAATCAACATAATCACAAGGACACAATATGGCTCTGCTAAAAACACTCACTCTTACACGCACCAAAGTTATATTTATCTAATATTTAACTCCCTCCACCCCCGCATACAATCCCGTTTAGAAGCCCCTCTTCTCTAATTCAACAACGTTGGACCAAATGACATTAAGAGAACAGAATTTACAATTAAAAGGTTGTTCAACGTCTGTTGCTAACTTGCTTCGGTATCCTAGCTTGATCTGTTATCTGTAAACGTTCCCTAAATCTACTGATTTAGGGATAATCCACTGACATCCTTTAATACACATGTTCATTTGAATCAGATGTACTGATAATATCCGCAATATAAATCTTTAAACTTCTTCTTACCTTTAAAAGTCCGTCACGAACGGTTATTATGCTGCAACTCTACCGCTCTGCTAGCCTTGGCGCTAACTTCCGGGGAACGATTGAGAGGCTCCACGATCCGCCATTGCTGTAAAAAAGTGGTCCATTGGAGTGAACGGAGATGTCATAACTCTTCTATTATACGGCTCTGGTAGCATCCTTGAAATATTGGCTTGGAAGCCAGAATCCTCGAGATTGAGAAACGGCCTAACAAACAGTAAGTCAGAGTGAGAAACAGAAGAGAAGAGCGCCACCTGCTGGTTGTTCCTCAGCAGAGGGGAAAGTGGTACACATGTTATTTCGATTCCTGCATATCAAATGTTACTCAGTACAAGTATGTAATATAAACATTACAATGTAGTATTAGTGATGCACTGGTTGCAAATATATCAATTTTATTTTTTATAAAAATAATCATTATAAAAAGGCCTGCATACCTTTCAAATCTGCATTAGTAGGTAGGTATATAGAAAAGTGTCCCCTAATGTTATACATCTATTTAAAAAATAATAATGCTATTTAATGAAGTTTAATTGTATGATGGATTTATCTTGTAAATATTTGTGTCCTTTAATTCATTGATTGTTTGGTTTGTAAAAAAAGAGTTTCAAAAAAACGTGTATCAGACGAACGCGCAAAAAATAAACTATTTAAGTTAACATCATTTTTAAAAACGAGTGAAACTTTAAAGCGAAATGTTTTCAGTGCTAAAACAATAACCTAATAAACACTTTACACAACATGTACCCATCTATTGTTTAAATGAAATCGTTTAGTAAGCTGATGTAACTAATATATACGGCAAGGCTATTCAATTAGTTTGGAATGGGGCCGGTTGATGAAAATGATCCAAAGTGTTAGGATCTGTCTGTGTTGTAGTTTTGTATGTATGGTTATGGATATTTTCATCCTTGTATAGTGTCTGGTCCTTCTTCCTGTGTTTTTCCTCCCGTCGTTAGTTTCCCTGGTGTGTCTAGTTGTCTGATTGTTTTCACCTGTGGCCCTTGTGTTTCTCCTCCCCTGCCCGGCTGTGTCTCGTCTTGTGATTACCCCTTCCTGTATTTAGTCTTGTCTCTTCCTGTGTTCAGTGTCGGTTCGTCTTGTGTAATGACTTGGTCTGCGGTGAGTGTTCTGTTCTGTCTCTGTATATTGTAGCCTTGAAATAAAGGAATTATTTTTGTCACTTAAATCTGCATTTGGGTCCTGCTTCCTGCACACCGTAACACAAAGCAAGGGGCTGGGAAAACGATGGCTTGAAATATGAGCAATCATATTAAGAGCTTCAGATACAGTAACATACATGCCAACCTTTACAAATCCAAAAGAGGTAGGTTTGCGCGCGGCAAATGTGCACGCCCAAATCAGGTAATCAGAAGAAATGGAACCCCAGTAATTACATGTATAAACCATGTATTTAACATATATTGCATCATTTTATGCATTTTTCAGAAAAAGTGGTAGTTTGGTAAACAGTGACATCAACGACATGTTTGGTCTGTAAAATGCCTGAAAAGTCAAAGAATGGGAGATAAAAATCCCAAAGTCTCCACATTTTATTATATTTTTTAATATGTTTCTGGTCCTCTTTCAGTTGAGACAGTGTAGATGAAGGATGTGTCAGGATGTTGAACTCTTGTGTGCACATTGGATAAAGCCAGGTTCATATTCTTGTCTCATGTTGTTGACATATTAGAGTCAAAGGTTTGCACAGAGCGAAATATCTTTGTGTTGCGCGATATATCAGAAAATACCGCATTAAAAAAAGTCATTTCCTGCATGTTTCTACTGATAAAGTGTGATATAAATAATGTAGAGGCTTTCAGATTGCTGTAGTTCACTAAACAGAGACATTAACGACATGTTTGGTCTTGAAAATGTCAGAAAAAGTGAAAGAATGGGAGATAAATATCCCCAAATCTCAAAATTGTATTATATTTTGTGTGTTTGTGGTCCTCTTTCAGTTGAGACACTGTAGGATGCTTCCGGAAAAGACCAAACACTGGATGTCTTTCAGTCACCAACATGTGTTTTCGAGACACTGATATTAGCTAGTAGGTGAGTTGTCACTACAGTAGCTAGTAGGTGAGTTGTCACTACAGTATCTAGTAGGTGAGTTGTCACTACGGTAGCTAGTAGGTGAGTTGTCACTACAGTAGCTAGTAGGTGAGTTGTCACTACGGTAGCTAGTAGGCGGGTTGTCTCTATAGTAGCTAGTAGGTGGGTTGTCACTACAGTAGCTAGTAGGTGAGTTGTCACTACGGTAGCTAGTAGGTGGGTTGTCAATACAGTAGCTAGGTGGGTTCGAAACCCGAGCCCGCTGAAGTTTTCTGGCAATGTCTTCCCCTCTATCTCTCAATGTAACACCTTCTCTGGAATAAAGGCACACTGTCCCAAAAAAAATGATTCCCAAAAAAAAGTAGCTTACTTTTTAACATTATACTCAAAGGGCCAGTAAATGTCACCCCGGGGCCGGATTTGGCCCGCGGGCCGCCAATTAAATAGCCCTGATATACGGTATATACAGTATATACTGGAACTAAGGCGCCTAAAGTATGCAAATAAAAAATATCCCCCCACCATCATAGCCCCACCACCAGTCTGAACCGTTGATACAGGCAGGATGGATCCATGCTCTCATGTTGTTACGACAAATTCTGACCCTATACCGTCCGAAATGAAGACTCATCAGACCAGGCAACATTTTTCCAATATTCTATTGTCCTGTTTGGTGAGCCCGTGCAAATCGTAGCCTCAGTTTCCTGTTCCTAGCTGAAGGAAGGGCACAGTGTGGTCTTCTGCTGCTGTATCTTCTTCAGGGGTCAGAGAGGGTCTTCTATACCTTGGTTGTAACGAGTGGTTATTTGAGTTACTGCTGCTTTTCTATCCTCTTGAACCAGTCTGGCCTTTCTCCTCTGACCTCTGGCATCAACAAGACCTTTTCTCCCAGAGAACTGACACTTACTGGGTATTTCCCCTTTTTCATACCATTCTCTGTAAACCCTAGAGATGGTTGTCGGTGTAAATCCCAGTAGATCAGCAGTTTGTGAAATACTCAGACCAGCGCGTTTAACGTTCAAAGTCCCTTAAATCTCTGTTCTTCCCCGTTCTGATGCTCTGTTTGAACTTCACCAGGTCCTCTTGAACATGTCTACATGCCTAAATGCTTTGAGTTGCTGCCATGTGATTGGCTGATCAGATATTTGCGTTAGTTGAACAAGTGTACCTATTAAAGTGGCCAGTGAGTATACATATATCAAATATATTTTATATACAAAAATCCATATATATTTCATTTTAAATATATATAAAAATATTTAAAATAAATATAAAGTACACTCAAATATTTTCATTGAATGTCACCTTTATACATATATTGACATAACTCATATATGTTCAGTTAATTTTACCTTTTTATTTATATATATATATTAAATAGTATAAATGAATATTAAGTAAACTTAAATATTTCGACTAAATGCAACTTGTATATATTTAAAATTGAATAAATGACCCCTATAGACTCAAATATTACAGACACTAACCCCATAAACATATTACATTTTAAAATGAAAAAAGTATTATATAACGAAAACAATGTTTTGTTAATGTAACTCATATTTAAAATAAATAAATACCCAGGAGGAGACGTGGACATATTTATAAAACTTTTTTATTCATTTTTTAAATCGAAGGCTAACTGAAATGTGTCCGATTCACACCATGTTCTGTGACAACAACGATAAACCATTGTCTTCAGTTTGAAACAAACAGAAGACAAACAACAACATAACAAACCTTGCAGCACGTAGACCACCCAATATAAATAAAATAACAGGTTTTAATACACAAGTAAGCAGTTATTACCATTGAGGATAAGTAGGCCTGTATATAAGAGTGTGAGCCATGCTGTGAACAGATTTCAACTCCACCTTCCTTCCACTTCAGGGGAAGGAAGGATGAACCTTTTCTACACTGAAACCAGAATGAACTACATGTCCCACATTACATTTTGAAGATGCTTGCAGGATCAAAGTGAACAACAGGTGGAAGACTTCTACAATAGTCACTGCCTGTAAGATATTGAGGTTTTGCTTAAATATGCACACATATTGCAACAAAAAGAGTGTTTTTTCGTATATTTTCTTCAACATTGTCAGAGGAAAGGCGCTGCGCAGCGCTGATTCAAAGAGGCAGAATGAGCAAGAACACAAAGGAGGAAAACTGCTTCTTTCACAACTTCTTTTCTCCAGCACCGCTCCTCTTTAAAACAAGTGTGTGTGTTATTGTGTACTCAAAGACTTTTTAAGAGTTACAGGAACTGGAGAAAATGGAAATTGTAAAGCAAAGTGTTTAACCCAAGAAAAAAAAAGGAAGTTCAAGTCAGGTGTAACTCTTGTCCAAGAGTCGGGTTCAGGAGGATTCCTTCTTTGGACATGTCTTTAATGTGTTTGAGGCCAGACACTTATTTCTGTGTATTTCACTTGTAACGTTGTTTCTTATGTTGCGTTCCATTACATGTCGGAAACACAATACACATCTGCACTGGTAGGTCATCGTTACTTCAACCTTACATGAAAGAATGTGGAAAATAACAACAGTTTGAAGGGTCCGACTTTCTCTGGAACGCAGCATAAGAAACTCGTATCACTATGGAAGCCCATTTGTGCCAAGAAAAGAGAAACAAAGCTAATCTTATGCAAGACAAATAAAATAAATGAAATACTTAAATGTATCAGATACTAATTCAAAGATGCAACTTTTGTTGTTGTCAATATTATGACATAGTAAAAAAGATTGCAAATCTAGTAGTTTTGACTTTCAAAATCACAATTTCCCCTTATGAATCCTCTTTTTGAGTATTTCTTATCAAAAACAATCCACCAACTCTGTGCTGCTTTGTGAGCGTTTATAGAAAACGTCTTCAGCGGATGTTTGTTTATGCATTGTTAATGGATTTACAGATGTTCACTTTTCCCAAGTTATCAACAAATAGAGTTTCTATGTATCGTTTTTTTTGGTGTCATTCATCACATTTAAACCATTTTTAATATTTTCCTGCCCTGAATAGACTTCCTTACATCCTGGCCGTGTTATTTGAAGTATTTGATGAATATGTTGGTGCTGTCGGTGTCAAAAGGCAACCGTATTATTACAGAGTATTGAGGGGGTCATTGCAGAGGGGAGTCTCCGCCCCCCCCACCAGCAGAAGGCACACATGTAGACGCTGGCCAGGGGAGGAGAGCCGATGATTCAGGAAGTAGCGCACTTCCTGTTTACATGCAATGAGTGCATTTTGACCTCAGGACTGAATGAAAGGAGTGCACGAATGGGTTGCTCTTGAAACTACAAATGGCACTTTGAAAACAGAAGTGTTGTATTTACACATCCTCTCAATCATCTGCAGCTTTCCTGTGGTAGGTCGCTTTACACCCCAAAAACATTGTGTGAAAATGGATCGAAGAAAAATGGTTTTGTTCTCAAGTGAATAAACAACAATAATAACAACAACAATAAAAAAGGTACATTTAAGAACACTACGTTAAAATATGACTAATATTATCAAAAAGGCAAATAGTAGGTGTATTGCAACGCTCTATCAAAAACATCTTCATCATCATCATCCAATCAGCATCCTCTGAGACAGTAAGGAGGCGTGGCATGGGATGATTGACAGCCCAAACTAGCCACTCACGTTTCGCCCGTCTCAGCGCAGGCAGGCACATTTACGACATAGCAACAAAAATAAAGACGCTTCCAAGGAGACCACGAAAAAAAACAGCCAGCCAATGGGAGCGAAGGCTGGGGGAGAGGAGCTCTGTCATTGGACAGCAGGCATCGCTAGGTAACAGGAAGAGCTCGTTCAGAGAGGAGGAGGGGGACTGTGGGTGTGTGTTGGATACAATGTTTTCTTGTGTGGTCCACAATAACAAAGATATGTGTGTGTGATGGTGCACCTGTGTGTGTTTGTTTAGTTTTTGTCTAGATAGCTGGAGGTCTTTCCCAGGGTCTTTCCCACACACACACACACACACACACACACACACACACACACACACACACACACACACACACACTCGCACGCACACGCACTCAGCCTTCACGCTGGTTTAAATCAAAGAGTTGTGTCCCAGTTTAAACACACACAGATTACTGCTGGATTTGACACATTTCTAGGAGACAGAAACCTGATACATTTCGTGTTTGAACAACATTCAATGTGGATTAAGCTCAACCGACTCCTCTTAAAGGAATACTTAACCCCCTAAATGATCATTTCTACACTGAAAAAACTGAAACGTTGACTTTAATTAAATACACTTATGTGAAATCTGTTGACACATTACATTTAATAAAAGACAACGTTTCCGGTTTTTCAGTGTATATGAATAAATCACCCATTGGAAGTAAATCAATTGTTATCTCCTCTTTGTGTGTGTGTGTGTGTGCGTGTGTATGTGTGTGAGTAGGCAGCACATGATGAGTCAGTTATAGTGTGGCTTATGTTTTCCCTCATCTCTCCTCCAGTCTTGTTTTGAATCGTCAGCCAGCGCAGGTTTCCCTGAAGCGAGAGATTGGTTCTACACGCTTTCACTTCTCATGCACCCTTTAGGCACATTATTTTAAATAACGATCACTATTTCTACTATTTATTTCTACTGTGACGCCCTATTCAGAGCCTGCCCAGCCTTTTGATACCCGGTGCAACCCTGCAGGGACCCAAACCATTTCTAGAGGAAACACCTGGTCCAAACACAAGTATAATACTGATGGAGGGAAAGGAAATAAAAGGAAAGGGAAGGAGGGTTAATAAATTATCTAAACTTGTGTTTGGGGGCTTATACTCTCATTACGAGGTGATTTATATTCTGATTGATCCACTCGTCACTCCTTTAGCTGCTTTGGGTCAAGAGATTGATTTCTTTACATTGTGATATATACCGTGCATCACACTGGAACAAAAGGATGAAGAGAGTCAAAGAAAGGACTTCTGATGATCCGTCTTTTTTCTGTATTGCAGCAGTTTGAGACCGAGTTCAACAACAGGAATGTTAACTTCCACCGTTCAATTCAGGATTTTTGTAAATGTACTTCCATGTCTTTTTAAACAGGGACAACAAAATTCAAATTTGATGAGGGTTCATTGTTGTTAAGAAAGAGATATTAGAGTCCCACACGTGTATCCTTCAGATAGACCTTATGACAATAATACGTCAAAGTGTTAAAGGACTCACCGCTTCAGATTATAAAACGTCTTTTTTGGCCTTCTGACTCTCTCTTCTTCCACTAAATTACGCTGAGTCAGCTTCGGGAGTTTTGGCTGTGGTTTGGTTGGGTCCCTGCGGAGGGCGCTGTTGCATAAAGACTGGACACTAAAGCCTCACATCAACAACAATTGAAATAAACTAAATTCAACACTCAAAAACTACAAATGTCTTCACGTCCTAATCTCCTACGTTAGTTTGACCTTTAGTCCCGCGCTCCTAAAGAGATGACAGAAGAAGAGCTGCTGCAAACACTCGTGTCACTTTTCAACACTTCAGTGTGTTTAATATGAGACAACTCATCTTCTGCTGCGTTAAACACTAGGAGTTATGCTACAAGAGGGAAATATCCACCAAGGAAGGAAGGGAGTCAAATAAAAGAATACATCAAATAACTTTGAAAAGCCAGACTGAGTATCAAACTTTGATCTTGTTATGGTGCAAATCTATTTACTAATTAGATTTTTGAATAAGAGTTTTGTATAAAAACACAAACATATTTCTTTGTATGTTTGTCATGGTACTGAAACTCTTCATTGTATGGGAATGAAAACTCTTTGATACCCAGGTCTGGATGATAATAAGTCACTGATTCCAGGTAGTTCCATTTGTTGTAAGGGATTTCAAGTCTTGGAGCACAACTCTTAGCATCTTTTCAAGTGTGGGTCTAAAGTCTATCCTACGATATGAAAGGTTTCTACTGTAGCTTTTATCGGCTGCTGCTGGCTGACAGAAGATTGTTGACTCTTTCCTGGTGCAGTAAAGTGCTCAGCGATGCCTGCAACAGAGAAAACCTTACCAGAAGGGGAGCGTGTGTGTACGTTCAAAAGACAGATTTCAAAAGAAAACGTTGGTGTGTGTACGGCCACAGCAGCGCACAGTCAGCGTATCATTGGTCTAGGGCGAAATGGCTTCCTTCCTTAAGTAACGCAACACGAAGAGGACGTTAGGTGTCACTTTGATCTGCATTATCTCTCTCTTCTAACTCAATAATCCAAACATGAAATAAGAGAACACAGCAGGATTAAACTACCCTCCTGTTACATTACACAGCGTCGAGATTAGGTCAGACGTTTGTTTGTGAAAAAGTCTGATTAACGTGAGAAAACTGGAGGCTCGTTTTGGTCGAGATAGCGACAGCCAGCTTTGGGATTGGCTAACAATTCGGCCAATAGGAAGAGAGAGAACTACAAGCAGAGTTTCTGATTGGGCCCAACAGGTTGAAGGCTGACCTGTGGTTGGCTCGCAGGACTCGGATATTTGCATAAATGAGGGATTTATTTGTTTGATATCAATGGTACGGTAATGTATCCGAGTCGGTTGATCCAAAGTCAGAGTGTGATGTGTTTCCGTGATACATGCTGCTGTGCACCGCCCCTCTGGTAAATCTACGTTTTCTCTTTTTATATTACGCCTCACTTGACAGAGCTCCTTCAAAGTAAAAGTCTCTCTCACACGTTCCATCTGCTCATACTAAAAAATAGTGCAATTCTTTTCAGCATTTATATAAATAACTCTCTTCGTGCTTTTAACTTCGCTCTCCGTTTGCATACGTGTGTTCGTATATAAACTCAAAATGTAACACATGTATGTAGCAAAATGTGAAAGTTGGCACCCCAACAGATTCATGGTGTTTCCTTTTTCTAAAACTAGACAACATGTAAAACAGAAAATAAATATCTTAACGATAAGAATCTATAAAGTTTAGAAAAATACCCCTACTTTTCTCTGTTTTCTCCTTTATCAATCATATTGCAGATTCCTTTTTTCTGTGTTGAACAGTCGTGAACTTTGTGCAAACCTTCTTTAGAAAACATAAAATAAAAAAGGATTTTAGTGACAACTCCTGCATCGGTCGATATAAGGCAGAAACGTTTAGCTCGGGGACTTTTAGCGATGTGCTATGACGGCTAAGCTAGGTTCAGATAACGCTAACTAAATCTAAACTCTTGGAAATATGCTAACGTGCTAACGTGTCCCAGTGATACAGCTAAAGCCAGATGCAGGAGTTGCAGCTAACATTTGACAAAGAACATAATGGAGTCAAAGCAGCGAGGGGGGGATTATCACTAGGAAATAAAAACAAAAACCTGGAAGAACCAAGAAGATTGCAACATTTCGCCATTTGCCTGGGTAGAAAGATTTTTTGTAAGCGCGAAAAAGACAAACAAACAAAAGGTTCTATAGGAACAAACAAAACAAGAACATATTTATAATGAATGGAGACTAGTACGATCAGTCTAATGAAGGAGGGAGGCGTCAAGGGAAGAAGGAGGCTTCCCTTTGCACCCTCTGCCCTTCTTCTCTGACATCATCATCTGAAGTGCTCCTCAGACAGGAAATAGGAAGTGTGGAACAGGAAGTGCCAGATGTTCTCCTGCCACTGTGCTCTGCAGGAGTGATGTGGTTTCCATGTGTTCTTACCTAAAGGAGATCCATGAAGTGGGGAAACTGACCTCACTACAAATTACCATCAGAGTGGATTTTTACCACGTTGTTCCTCATTGGCTACTGACCACTTCCAAACAGACAAAATCAATTCTTTCATTTTGTAAGGAAGCGGTACTGTCACACCTGCTGGGGCTTCTGGGATTTCTCCTTGGTATTCCTGGCGTTCCTGTTGTCCACGCTCCCTTGCTGCGGGTGTGGAGGTCGCAGCAGGCCGTGTATGAAGGAGGGGGGCGGGGCTTGTGAGGAGGAAACAGTCCGATGGCTGTGGCTGGGGGGCAGGGACGTCGGGTGGTAGTAGTGCCCGATCACCTCGCTGTAGGTCGGGGGGGCTCCTTCCACTCGAGAGGCCTGCTTCTGATGCCGGGACTCCTGGGCTTCCAACACACTGACGCCAGAGTGCATGCTGGGAGGAGGGGCCTGCAGACTGGGGGGGAAACAACAAGGGTCAGGAATAAGTCTGATGGGTGAAGAACAAAGAAGATAAAACCAAATGTAGGAGCAGAAAAAGACATAACCGAGCGTAGTAATCAGCAGCGAACCACTTCAACACGTGTATTGCGGTTTATTCACGGCATTCATTTTGCTATTCTACAGTATTGTTGTTTTATAGAACTTTATTTGTTAATGTAAATAAACCAATTTGTGTTCTTTGAAATTGAAAAGGATATCGCATTGTGTTTGTTACTTTCATTGCAGTTGTATATGTCTTAAGTGTAATTTGGCTTGGCTTCCTATTTATGGACATGCTTTTATTTTGAAGGAGAGTTAGCGCTGTTGACAGGAAGTTGTTGGAACGTGACGGAGATTAACGGAGAAGAGTCATATCTACATATAAAGACGGAGAAAGTAAACAATAACGTGTATGGTTAAGTGTTAGCACTCCCCGAAGAGGCACAAGCTCTTACGTTGATATTAGAGATTTCAATCAATTCAATTTGGTAGCCGCAGCGCGGCTGTATGGTCAACACATGATCAATGTTTGTAGTCACCTGGCCTGCAGAAAGGAGCGTGACGGGTGCAGAGGGTGGGAGTCGAACACGGTTCTGTTGGGCGGGGCCCTCACCGACTCTCGGTTCAGCTCCATCTGCTGCTCGGGGTCTCGGAGCTGCAGTGTGCAGGGCCCCTGGTACGGTGGGGGTTCCTCCCCGTCCGACAGGCAGATGGTGGGTGGGAGGTCGATGAGGCTCTGCGGCAGGTAGGGGTACGTTGGCTGGAAGCGCGTCGGGGCGAAGGTGTGCTGGAAGCGCTGGGGCTGAGGCTGGGGGTCCCGCTGCAGGTAGGACGAGGCCCCTCTGTCTGGGGGCCGGGGGTTGTACACCTGGTGCTGTGAAGAGGAAGGATGTCATGTTACTGCTACATTATGAACTGTTTCATTTTGCTTATTTCTGTTATCATTTAATAGAAAAGCTTATAGCTAAATCCAGCTTAAATCATCTCTTTGCTTTTTGTGATGAATGTATTTGTATACATGCTCCTTGTTTAATAAAGATATAGTCAAAAAGATGCCTCACCTCATTTAGACCACTGTTTGTCCCCGTGCCGTCAGAAGACCACAGACTCCCCTCCTGAGAGAACAATAGAGAGATTATCATTTATTTATCTTATATATGATTAGTTATATCCTGCACAATAATCAACGATTTGCCTATGCATGACATGCCAGCGTTAAATAATTGTTCAAATAAAAACAATAATTGTAACCATTGATGATATTTTCCAAATGTGTGTACAGTAGATGCATAGATAGACAGATAGAATATATTTGGAGGGATGAAACCCTCTGTAATGGCCCCACATGCAGAGCACACAGCACACACAGTGACATCTGTTCTTGTCATTATTCCAATGCCAATAAGGCTATTTCAATAGCTTTTAAAGCAATACATATTGTACATATTTTACATATTATTATGTTCAATCAAATGGTAAGTATGTTCACTTTCATGGTTATTATAAGTTGTATTTATTCTTTATTATTCTTATGAAGAATGTGTTCACTTTTTGTCCACTAGGGGCTCCATTTGTGAGCACTATATGGCTTTTTAAAATACTCTCTTATTTTGTAAAGTAATGCCTCACAGAGATTTTTTTTGTTACTCATCCGAATTTCTGCGCAACCTTTGTAAAGATCTCCACATTGGCCTTTTTGATTACCCAGTTTCCCAGCGTATATTTAAATAGTTTCAGGATCAATACACTGTTGTGGAACTGTCAGTTTTGTCTCAATGCCTCGCGGAATGGAGACAAAAGCAGCTTTTAACTTCTATAAACAATGTCTGGAAGGAACTTTTCCAACTTTTGTCACTTTTTTTATTCTCAGGCGGCACATTTCCTGTCTGTCTGCCTGTATGTGTGTCAGTCTGATCATCCAAATGAACTAGGACAATGACTCCCCTGAGCTTATTAGGAGCTCTGTGTGTGTGTGTGTGTGTGTGTGTGTGTGTGTGTGTGTGTGTGTGTGTGTGTGTGTGTGTGTGTCCTGACTGTCGTTGCTAGCTCGCTGTGGCCCTTAATGAATAATGAGTCAGTGTGTTAGCGTTAGCCTGCGGCGGTGTTTAATAACTATGATCACTCTGCTTTCTTCTGATTCTGTCTCTCAGTAGAAACTGTGACTAAACCCCTGAACACACACCTTTTGTACTCGTTCTGCACAGTGGAGCACTGCTTTTATGTTTTCCTTGTTTCTATAGTGATATTTGAGCTTTTCATTTATACAACATACACATGCAGGCTGTTACTTTCATTGTTGATTTCATTTCATGCTTCCATGTTTGTTTAGCCTTAATATGCAATTCTGTGTAATGCATATATTTAAACATCCAACGTTAGTTGTATATGACTCATTCATATCTGCTATGAAAGCTTACCCAATGACCCAGTTTTTGTACAGGAATTCATTGTAACTCTTACTTTTCCTGCATCATTATGCATCTATTAAAAAAAGGCAGCCATCTGGTCACACTTAAACATGAACCTAATCTGATACCAAAGAAATAGCACAGCAAGTTGCTTTATCAACACAATTTAAGATTTGTTTTGGCATAAACTACACTGCAGATATTAAGCATATGAAATTGAATCTACTAGGAATCAATTTCTAAACAGATATGAAAGAGATGTGTTGATGAATGTTGATAAATGACATTAAGTGTTAAGTGGTGGATTTTGTTCAACTCATTCAACATCAATAATACAGTCAAGGTACAGGAAAACAAAACTGGTTGAAGAGGGAGGGCAATTTGCTGACTGTGCATTAAGGTGGTCCTTAACATTGAAAGTGGGAAAGTCTAAGCTCCAACCCCCAGAATTCATTCTATTAGTCAAGAAAACTCTCCTGGTGAATGTTTTCCTCAATCTGACAACATGTACCCCTCCCTCATCGACCTTGAAGTGTAGCCTCAGTTGCAGCACCGTGCTGCTGGTGTGGCAGCCCAGGTCCATGAGGGAGGGGTACATGTTGTCAGATTGAGGAAAACATTCACCAGGAGAGTTTTCTTGACTATCATAATGAATTCCGGTGGTTGGAGCTTCAAATAAATGAATTTGGAAATGCACATGGCACTAAGGACCACCCTACTGTGCATGTTTATATTTTATGAGTATTATTACATAGTATTGCTTATTTCACTTCAGTATCAAATCTGAGTACTTCTTCCCCCTCTTATTCAGGTGTGTATGACTCACGCTGGCCAGTGGCAGGTGTCTCCTGCGGGCGGGGGCGTGTCTGGAGAGCAGCGAGCGAGCTGATAGGCGGTAGTGGTTCAGCAGACAGGTAATGACCACCACCATCACCATCATCACCACCACGATCACCAGGATCTGGACGAACTCCAGCTGGGCTGCAACCAATCAGAGACAGAGATGGAGGTCAGTTTATGTGTTGTGGTTAGTCCTAAACTCAGCTTTATGTCTTCTGAGGAGTAGGAGGAGTTTTGTCAGAAAATCAGAAAATCTAAATATCTTCACTTGGGCTTCGACACAAAACAGAGGACTACTGATATACATTCTGATATACTGCACATATGGTATCTATTTTGTAGTTGTAAACTGTCATATTCTTTTTGTACTTATTTTTTGTATATTTATTGTACTCATTTTGGGTATTTCTTTATGTTTAAATAGTTGTTTAAATTATTTAAAAATAGTTATTTTAAAAGAAAACTGAATTTGTGTATGCTTAAAACTACCTGGCAATAAAGCTGTAATAAATAAATAAATAGTGTGATTCTACATGCTTCATTGTCAAATGTTCATTCAACTACATATGTTTCTATGTTGTGTGAGAGAAAGGTTTTCAGACACAGTCCAGACAGAGATGTAGTCCTTATGCAGAGGTCACACACACACACACACACACACACACACACACACACACACACACACACACACACACACACACACACACACACACACACACACACACACACACACACACACACACACACACACACACACACACACACACACACACACACACACACACACACACACACACACACACAGAGGCAGACAGGGCTAGCTTTGTTTAGATGCAGTCTGCCCTTATCCCCCCCCCCCTTATGGAGCATTTTTTCTCACACTTTTCTTTCACAGGGAGTGGGCAGAGGTCAGGTCCCAGTCAGACAGCAGAACATAAAGCAGACACACACACACACAGTTCTCACACTCTTGTTCCTCTGACCATTACACAACATGAAGGCACACACACTCAGTCAGCTGACTCTTCTAACTCAGTCATAACCTTTTATGAGTTTAGCCATTCACGCATGGTTCTCAAACATGTATACAAGGCAAGCCATTTCATTCATAATGTACTTTAACAACCGGACCTGCAATGAGACTCACAACACCAGGTCACACCAACACATTAGATACCAAAGTAAACACATCCCGAACAGGTAGAGAGGGAAAACACTGAAGTACCACACAACTGGTCACATGATCAACACGAGGAAGAAGTGGGTTTCAAACAGAATGTCAAACAAAACTCTTGATAAGTTCTTGACATGCAAATAAACGTTGCACTGAATGCAAACTGGACTTTCACAGCAGAGCTAGAATCAATATTAAAGGTGTCAAATCACAATGTGGAGCTTTTCTTATCAAGCTCCACATTTGTGGAATCAGCTTCCAGTTTGTGTTCGGGCAGCAGACACCCTATCCGTTTTTAAGAGTGCGCTTAAGACCTTCCTTTTTGATAAAGCTTATAGTTAGGGCTGATTAGATTCAGCCCCTAGTTTTGCTGATATAGGCTTAATTTGTCAGGGGACATCTTACTTCTTCCTTCTCTCTGTCTATACCTGTGTACTCTCATGTTCCGATTAACCCAGCTTCCCCAAATGTCTTCTTTTTGGTGTCTATATACGCCGGGATCCGGAGTCATGGATGATCCTGCGCTCCTCTGTCCTGGATCGCGAGCCCTGGATCTTGAGTCGTGGCTGTGGTCCTGGATCATAGGTCCTGGATGGATATCCTCGTGGATTCATCTTCCTATTATACACACATGCATTTCCAAACATTTGGACTACCTATGTTGCAAATGTATTATCTTTTCAATTTACACACGGCATCTATTGCACGTCTGTCCGTCCTGGGAGAGGGATCCCTCCTCTGTTGCTCTCCCTGAGGTTTCTCCCATTTTTCCCTTTAAACTGTGGGTTTTCTTCGGAAGTTTTTCCTTGTACGATGTGAGGGTTTAAGGACAGAGGGTGTCGTATTGTCATACTGATATTCTGTACAAACTGTAAAGTCCACTGAGACAAATGTAATTTGTGATATTGGGCTATATAAATAAACATTGATTGATTGATTGAATCTAGTACTAGTATTTCAGAAACACTACAATTTAGTCAACGATATGACTTAACTAATCGAGGTCCGTAGACACCTAATCGCATAGTTAGATAGAAAAATACTTGCTAAATATTTATGATGATCATAATCGTTAAATATGTTTTCTGCAAAAATGCCAGAACATATCGTTTTCCGCATCTCATTTCCTTTGCAACTTGCCCAACCTGTAATTGCAGACTAGATTATTAGGGAAGTATTAAACCCAACAGCATTCACACAATGTCCCAAAGTCTAGGAAGAAGTTTTATTTCGTCTGACCAACTATTTTCTTCACTGATATTTGATTTATCAGCACCTTAAAGAAGCTGAAGCCAGGGACTATTTGGCTTTTTTGATTGGCTGGTAATGAACTCATTGACCGACCCTACACAACATGCATTTCAATGAAAAAAGAGAAATAACTTGACAGGTATAATAAAGCAGCAACACATTAGCCCTAGGTTTAAAGATATCCCAAGTTATCCAACAGAAAGTCGTTTTCTCACCGCACAGCTGCGTCTGAACACAGTCGTCATGGTTGTGCGTGCCTGGTGAAGGCTGCATATTCTCTCAACGACCTTCACTCGCACCAAGACTTAAATCCGTAGATGTTTGTAATCCTGTGATAATAGCCTGAAGATGTTCTGGTCCCCAAAAAACTCAAAACACAAAACAACATAAATAAAAGAAACTCAAACTGGAAGTCCAAACTACATGTCCTGAGGATACTGCGGCACCGCGTGTGTGTCCTTGCCGGGCGACACACACACTCTGAGCTGCACAGAGCTTTGTCTGATACTTTTTCTCACACACACATTCCCACAGTGTCCAGACACACACAGAGTGAGGAAACAGCTGACCAGACCCCCCCCCCCCTCCCAAAAGCTGTGAACAAAAGGGGTCAATGTGAAGAGGGGGGAGGAAAGAGGGGGAGTGGTGGGAGCGTCTGGGAGACACAGATGGGTCAGAGGGCTGGACTGAATAATGATGAGAGAGGGGGGGGGAGTCTGGAGCTTTAACTTCTCTAGACGTGTGATTATAAAGGAATTTAAAACAATAAACTTAGGAAAACGGATCTCAGTACTTGGGAAAGATACAACAAAAACAACAAAATATGTTTAATATAACACATGGTATTTAATCACACAAAGAATTAGATTCAATGAAAAATATTATCATGATAGTTAACAGAATATGCTCAAAACCCTTAAAGGTCCCATGTCATGGCCATTTCTATTGATCATAGTTCCATTGTTGAGGTCTACTAGAATAGATTTGTGTGCAATGTTCCAAACTCACATTGGTTTCTCAAACAGCATCTCTGTAAAGCAGTGGTAACCAACCTTTTCAAGCCCAAGATCACTTTTTATTCCAAAATGTAAACCGAGATCTACCAATCAGATATCTTCCAAAAAACCCACTTAGGAGTAAGACTATTCATCGTCATATCTATTTTTGCAATCAATTTATGTTACAACAGGCTCAATGTACGTACAGATGCAAACAAAGAAAGACACAGTTATGCACAGTTATCTGTGCAATGTACAATATTCATATTTACGGTAGGCATATCTGTTCAATACAAACTATTCATATTTACAGTATCTGTTCACACTATATTTAGTTTCTCAGTTCAATTAGTAATATTCACATGTACAGATATTAGCCTACAGTTCAATGTAATCCATATTAAGTTGCTCTGTTCAATGCACAATATATTTTCAATGCTCAAGTTGCTCTATCAGCCTGCCTTTAATGAGACTGCTGTGACTGCACATTATCTGTAAGCCTTTTGAAATCTGGCTGATAGTTAGTGATTGCCAGCCGGAGGCAGTCAGTAAGATGTGCGTCAGTCATACGAGTTCTATACTTGGATTTAATTATTTTTATTTGTGAAAAGGCCGTTTCACATAAGTATGTGGAGCCAAAGTAGGCCTTCAGTTTAAGCGCACATGACACAATCAGTGGATACCTCTCTCTACTCACGAGTGACCAAAAGTCCTGATCTCTTGCTCTGGCCTTCAATTCAATGTCGCTTTGCATTTCAATGATCTCCATGTCAACACCCATAGGTAATGTAAACACCTCCTGCATTTTAGCTGACAGCTGTTCAATGTCAACGCTGAGGAAAGGGTTTGATACAAAACCAACTACTTGCCCCATGTCTTGTAGCTCCACAAATCGATCAGTTTGTTCAAATGGGCGCAGAATTGTTCTGGATGGAAAGCAGTTTTGTCTGTAAGGTTTTGTGACACCTTTTCAAGATTTGGGAAGTGTGTCAGCCTCGCATGTCTTAACTGAGTGGTCCACAAACTGAGCTTCACTTTGAATGCCTCCACTGCGCTAATCATGTGACCAAGCTCTCGGTCTTTCCCTTGCAATTCTCGGTTAAGGTCATTGAGTTTTGCAGTCAGATCGGTAAGGAACCCCAAGTCCAATAACCAGGTATCGTCGGACAGCTGCTCATACTCCTCGTTCCTGGACTTCAGAAAACTGATGATCTCTGGCAGCAAATGCTGGAGCACCTTGCCCCGACTGAGCCACCTTACATCTGCGTGAAGGATCAAATCTCCATACACAGAGTCCAGCTCGTCTAATAAAGACTTAAATAGCCGGTGCTGGAGCGCTTTTGCGCGAATTGAGTTGACAATCTTAACAACAACATTCATTACATGTGACATGTCAATTGCTTTAGCTGCCAATGCCTGTTGATGTAGTATCACACAGTGATAGTTTACAAATGGTGGAAAGTCTGGGTCTGTTCTGCACAGCGCAACAAATCCTGAACGAACACCGAGCATCGCTGGTGCCCCATCGGTTGTGAAGGACACTATTTTATGAATGGGAATCTTGTACTCACGAACATAGTCCTTGAATGCCTTGTACACATCCTCACCCCTGGTTCTTTCTTTCAATGGGATAAGGGCATGAAAGGCCTCCTTGACAGTAAAATCCGTGAAAACCATCCGGACAAACACACCTAGCTGGGCTGTGTCTGTGGCATCGGTAGACTCGTCAAATTGAACTGAAAAGTATTCCGAGAGAGACAAGTCTTTTAATACTTGCGAGGATACATCTTTGGACAATGACTGGACTCTTCTGGCTACAGTAGGTGCACCAAGCGGTACACTTTTTATCCTTGCTTTTATGTCCTCTTTGTTTTTGAAATCCGCAAACAAGACGTCAGCTGTGGCGCTCATTGCTTCTTTAATCATCTCACCATCCGTAAATGTTTTTTTGTGCTGAGCCAAAATATGGCTAATCCGGAGGGACGTTTCTGTAGCTGCATTGCTCTTTGCTGTAGGCGCGATGAAAAGCGACTGCTGTGCTTTTAGTCCTCTTTTCAGTTCATCAATTATTTTGGTTCTTAATGCGCTGTTGAGTGGATATGAGTCTTTGAATTTACCATGGGTGCTCGCATGATGGCGCTCCAGGTTGCCCCGTTTCGCCAAGGCTACTGCCTGTTGGCATCTTCTCTTTCGCTGATGTGAAAAGAAATTCATGCTCCCATTCCGGGTGGAAATAATACGTTTTTGATTTCTTTTTCGCCGGACCCTCAGCCATATCGATGTTGGTTAAAGATTAGCAGAACTTGGTACAGTTTAAGATACCATTTTTAACCCCACCCACAATTGCATGCAGCAATTCATAGACGTCAACATATCTAATAACCAATTGGAGTTTGTAAAATGACCTGTGCGTGATTCAAATCAACAAACCAGAGCTAGGTCTAAAAAGTTTGTTTAAACAACCAACCAGAGCATGAACTTTTTTTTTTTGGGAAATATTTATATTTTGGAAAATATTATTATTATTTTTTTTTTTTAAATGCTAGGGATCGACAGTGAAGACTTTGAAGATCGACCAGTCGATCGCGATCGACCTGTTGGTTACCCCTGCTGTAAAGTATGTGTATTCACTCTCTGTCCTAAGCGGCTTGTTGGAGCTCCTGCCCCCCCTCCCTGTGAGCCCAGTGTGCTCTGATTGGTCAGGACGTTGCGAGGCTCGTTGCTGCGAGCTGCGGCGAGGAGCGGACAGGTTTCCGGGTCGGCGATACAGAGAGACACAGCGAAACTCATCCTGAGCACACACAAACACTCACAGCCGAAGTAAAAACAATAAGTGTGGCTTGATATTGAGAAAGAAAAAGGTTTATAACGCTGTGAGAATGGGTCTGCGGAGAGCATTTCTCCACGATCCCAACTCGTCTATTACCAGCGTTCAGGGAGCTCTATGCAAGTCAATGGGGACTCCCTGTTAGTTAGCCAAGGGGTCCTGGTGTGTGAGGTGCTCCGCGGATTGGTCCATTTGGGCCAATCCGGTCATTTGTTGTTGATCTGGGTGTTCACACGTCACAGAACCCAGGAAGCAAACAATGGAAAATGAGAAATCTCCAACGAGGCATTCTGGGGCAGCACAGACAGGTATTTTCTGTGTTAGAGTTTTACTCGCTACAGGGTGTACTTTGAGGGTTTTTGACAGACCGTTTACATGCAGAAAAACCTTCATAACACACAAGGGGACGGGTAATAACCGGAAAAGCATGTCATGGGACCTTTAAGATGGCACTAAAACATATAACATGCTTTAAAAACATAACATTTAAAGCACTTTATTTGTTATTAAATATAATCAAAATGATATTTGTATTGCATCAAAGATAGGACACATCAGCTTGTTGAAACCCAATTAATTACTAGGTCCATACATAAAAAAACAAAATAAAAAAGTGTAGCAAAAAGTTGTTCCTGCTCTTTCTTACTCAATATTTCATGTATTTTGTAACGTTCGACAGTTCAAGTTCAAGTCAGTTATGTGAGGATATCGACAATAATCCCAAACATGGATATTCAATCTTATTGTGGCTATTTTCTAATGTGATCCACTATAGAAATCCTTAATGTGACGTCCCCGGGTCAAGATTATTAAAGGGACAGTCCCACTTCTCTGCTTAGAATGCTGTGCCAATACATTGACAGAGAGGTAGTGTATCATGTACATCATACAATGTCTACAAATAAGCTATGGACGTAAAACTAATTCAAACTAAATTCAGTCAGCTCTATTATGAAGTAATGACAGAAATAGCCGATTAATTTTCACAAGGACTCGTCTGGAGCTTTAATGCATGAGGGTTGATATGTAAACTGTTGCTAGGTTAGCATGACAAACACACACACATAAATACACACCCACACACTATTTGTTTTGTATTTACTTGTACTATTTTTTCTGTTTCTGTTTTATTGTGTTGCACTGTGGGAGGAGCCTGTGACCTAAGATTTTCATCGACATAACTACACTGTAGCTATGTACGTATGACAAATAAAAGCCTTGAACCTTGAACACACACACACACTTTGAGTATGACTATACTGCGGTTGCGGAGGTCATAACCTGCATCACACAGTCACACTTCCACTTTCCAACTTCCACTTTTAATTCCAGAAAAATGTTGCATCCACTTCAAAAAAAGGAAGAACAAAGAAAAGTGTCTTCATTATATGAAATATTATAGGACAACTGGTGAAAGAGGGGTGAAGGAAGGAAAGGTGTAAGGAGAGTTTGGAGGAAATAACAGACAAGGAAACATAAACACAGTAAAATAATGAAAAGCAAACAGATCACATTCCTCTGCTTATTAAAGAGAGCTGTTGTTTTAAAAGGCTAAAGGAACAGACAGTTAAACACACTGTGATGTCAGCCTCACCATCTGTGTGTGTGTGTGTGTGTGTGTGTGTGTGTGTGTGTGTGTGGCCTAGCATTACTATACTTGTTTACACAGTCACGTGTGGGGACTCGCCTCCCTTATGGGGACAAAATGGAGGTCCCCATAAGGGGAATCATTAATATTAGGGTGAAGACTTGGTTAAGGTTAGGGTAAGGTTAAGGGTTAGGGTTAGGCATGTGTTGGTTATGGTTAAGGTTAGGATAAGTCTCCAGGAAATGCATGTAAGTCAATGTAATGTCCCCTGAAGTGATGGATACATGGTGTGTATGTGTGTGTGTGTGTGGGTCAGGGGTCAATGAGCAGACATCCTCTTATCCATTCTCATTTTACACGCCCCCCCTTTTCTCTCTCTCGATTGCCTCCGCCCTTACCCCCCCCCCTTCATCTCTGTATACTAACATGACATCATCTCTGTTCTATCCAGATGTTCTGCACATTGAAAGTGGATTTCCAAAAGATGATTACATAATAATATCGATACACCTCCTTCTTACACTTTAGCAAGGCAGAGCAGCTTTTTTGGTGCAATATTCTAGCACATTTTCAAGGCAAAATCATTTCAAAAGGAATAAAAATGTACTTTCTGTTCTCTTCCTCTGCCTTTCTAGCTCTTTCCTCTCCCTGGATTTATTCTTCTCCCTTCATTTCAGTGTTTTTGGCCTGCCAAAATCATTTTAAAAGCAAATGTGTTGTGCAGTGAAAAGGTCCTTCAGGCCAGCACACGCTTCAGTGCAGACACACACAAATGCTGCTTCTTTATCACTGAGCCAAGCTGCATTCAGGGTTTACTGCCTTTCATTTCTACCAACATCTTACACAAAAATGTAAACAGCCAGTTCATTTTGCAAAATATACATAAATACTGAATGCCTACATTTCTTTAGCTTCTTTATAAACTGAATGTTGATCCTGCAGTATTTACATAATGATTCTTTCTGACTGCAAAACGATTCATTGTTTCTTCTGCAAAGGTTCTATTCATTTAACAACAGCATCATTCACAATACATTCAATACACTTGCACTAGGTGTGTGTCCTGTGGTGTGTGTGATCAAGACAGTTTCTCACTTTGTTTGGAATTTCCACGGAACACTGACTTGTTGTTTTCCCCCTGAATTGAATTGCAGAGTTACAGAAAGGTCACGAGTCATGTCTTATTTCATACTAACTGAGAACTCTCACTACATTCTGCTGACTCAGCATCTCTGACTTGTTCCTCTTTTGTTATTAAGTACTGATTAACTAAGTATTTATTGGAAATGTTGTTTAGATACAAAGAAAACACGTACATTTTGCATCATGGGATATGTATAGGGATGGGTATCGTTAAGGTTTTAACGATACTACTACTTTTATCGATACTGCTTATCGGTCCGGTCTTTTAACGGTACTTTTATCGGTTCTTTTGGAGAAAAAAACAAGGTAAACTAACTAAACAAAATGTGAACAAAACTAACATTGCTTTTTATTTAAATTAAATACATAATATTTCACATCAAAAGAAACAACAATGTTTTAACAAATCGTATTAAATAATCTGATGACAGAACTGTAAACAGAATAGCTGAAACTTTAACAAAATAAATAACTCAGTTACCTCCAATCATTAACCCATGTTTGTATCATTGAGTTAACTCTGTGTGTTGCTGCTAGCATACATAACACCTGACGTGGAAACGTTACTCGTGGATGGAGCTACAGAGCTGCTAGAAAGACAGTGGAACTCGGTGCATTCCTCCGTCTGAATGTGGAGCACTTTTGCTAAATGTTTAGACAAATGCTCGTGTTACCGCCCTACATGCTACATACATACATTACATTCATCTTCCTATTATACACACATGCATTTCCAAACATTTGGACTACCTATGTTGCAAATGTATTATCTTTTTAATTTACACACGGCATCTATTGCACGTCTGTCCGTCCTGCTGTCCCAGGACGGTTGCCCCCCCACTGTAGAGCCTTGCCCCCCAGCTGCCCCCCCTAACTTTTGTTTCCCTAAAACTGTACTAAAACAAACCTACACTATTTCCACAAGCTTCTCAAGCAACAAAACAAGCATTACATTAGTTAAAAGTGAATAATTTTAAATATAATTTTAGGCCCGTTAAAAACGCAGCTACGGCCCTGCATTAAACTGCGGAGCGGCGTTCACACACAGACCGCGGCTCACACCGCTGCAGAGAGGGAGCGAGCTGTCCCAGCACCTATGGTTCAGCTTCCCCTGGGAGCATTTCCCTTTCCACTAGTTTTGTTTTTACTAAGGACGAGAGCTTGAAACTAAATATTAATAAAACGCTGCCGTTTGAATCAATAGCGTTTAACAGACGGGCGCTGTTTGGGGCGTTACGTTACAAAATACTACGCAGACAGCGTTAGCTGGGAGATCGATCACTTTGCTAAACTACGCGGTAGCCTACTATTAAATCCACGTAAACTACACATCACAGCCATGAGGCCAGATCAATGAAACCAGGATACATCCTTTACTGTAAAAACTGGATCCAAACACAGCTGCCTGTGTGCGCTTGATCAATACTTTCTGATGTTATATGATATGCTACATATTAGCTAGGCTACATGGCCCTAACGCGTAAAGTTATGCAAGCATTTGTAGCAGTGCTTTTCACAAGTAGACTCTTGCAGGCCAGATTATAGGAGTGATTCAACAACAACAAAAAGACATATGAGAAGTGATCAGGACGAACAGAAAGAGGAAAAGGAAAAGAGAGATGAAGAGACCAGGAGGGTCAGAGCAGGAGGAAGAGGAGGAGATGAAGAGACCAGGAGGGTCAGAGCGGGAGGAAGAGGAGGAGATGAAGAGACCAGGAGGGTCAGAGCGGGAGGAAGAGGAGGAGATGTAGAGACCAGGAGGGTCAGAGCAGGAGGAAGAGGAGGAGATGAAGAGACCAGGAGGGTCAGAGCGGGAGGAAGAGGAGGAGATGTAGAGACCAGGAGGGTCAGAGCGGGAGGAAGAGGAGGAGATGAAGAGACCAGGAGGGTCAGAGCAGGAGGAAGAGGAGGAGATGAAGACATTAGTGAAGAAGAAGAAATATATGTGAGGAATAAAGATGAAGTATCAGAAAGAGGGACAGAGGCAGGGATCAGGAGGCAGATGAAACTCCAGCTGGACCACATGGTATGTTCTTATTCTCCTTACATATTCCATCACAGCAGCACAATCTAGCAGCTCTTAGTATTGACAAATATTGATTGAAATGTGTTGCTGCACAGGTCACCTTCAGCTCTCTGAAGAGATGGCAGTGATGTCATTTGTGTACTTAATTATAAGTTGAAATGTTGAGTTTGTCAATCTTAATCTGAAAATACAAAAACTGAAATATAGGTAAGAGAAGAAACTGACACTTTTGTGATGTAATTCCCTCAATGCAGATCACACATGGACTGATCCATTATTTTAATAGGAGGGTAAATGGTATGGTGTGACGGGGTTGAAACAAACTGAGGGACAATATTGCAATTTCATAGATAATTCAAGTATTTTTTCAGAATTTATTTTTGATCAGTTAAAGTTGACAAGCATATGATTATATTAGCAGCAACATGTTGGGATAATTGGCCATTTTGATTGGTTTGATATTAAATTAATATGTAATAATGCTTAGTGAGGACATGCAAATATGTCTGTCTAATACTAAGAAAACACATTTTTTAAAAACAAAATATATATTTAGTTTTACATTGTAATGCAAAAATACCTGTTCCATTAATTCATTGCTTTAAAATACATTTTGTAGTTTCCTTTCATTTAAAATGGTTGAGGTAAGCTTGGGGGACTCAAAGGGCACCCGATTGTTTGTCTGAACACCTTGTTTCTCTTGTGCATTAAGAACACTTGTGTTAGGGCATGAATTAACAATAAATAGGTTATATACAGTATAAAATACCACGTACTGTCCGCCCTCCCATGCCACCCTGGCATGACCTCTTGCCCCCCCTTGTAAAATGTTCTAGAACTGCCACTGACTTAGTTCCATGGGGGTACTAAGTGCTGACACTAAGTGCTGGGCACTAAGTACGGCAAAGTACTTGGTGTGAAAGCGGCTAATGGGTCAAATGTTTTTGCTTTAACTTATTATTATAAAACTAATATTGATTGCACAATAGTTGAAGAATGGTGACACCATCACTGGCTCCACATTGGCCTCACTTTACAATCTTTCTGCCTCTGGGTCGCAATCTCTCTTTCACAATAAAAGCCCTAGACATACACACTGCAGATACCACAGGGCATTTTAATAGGAAGAAACTCCAGCTATCCTCAAGTTAGGGGAACAATTTGAGGAAACTTTACCCAAGATAAGAACACCATTAAAGAAAGACCCAAAGAAGCCAAATAGGTAGGGGGATAAAATGTGTATTTCTACTAAGTTTGATCAGTTGTTAATAAAGACAGTCTTCTTACTAATACTACTGGGGGTTTGTCTTTGGGGTTTCTGTTTTGTTGTTGATTCCGATTAATGTTTATTTTTTTGGACAGTAGCCTAGCTGCTAGTATAGCTGTCCCGAATACCATTTTCCGGGCTCCGGATATTCGGTAGTAATCAGCAGCGAATATTCGGATATTCGGTGCACGCGGACCTTCATTTTTCAGAAGGTTCGGTTTGCGTTCACACAGGACAAATTGAAACGGACTATGAACTTTAAACACAAGTCATGTGCACGGAAATTCTGTTCAACAATTGGTCAGAAATGAAGGGGGGGGGGGAAAGGCAAATCCCGGCAATTTGTACCATAGCCTCCGCGGTTTATTTTCATGCTGCTGTTAATCTGGAGAGCATATCAACAGACTCTAGCAACGGCGCATATGATTATACAATCAGACAACGTGCGATAAAAAACATAACCCATTGTTATTCGAATAACGAAATTGAAAACCGAATAGTAGGCCAACGACCGAATATTCGGGTACAGCCCTAGCTGCTAGCCTTAGCCATATTGCATAGGAACAAGTAGATTGACCTTCTTGATTATATGAAATTCCATGGACATAAAATATGTTATCATTGCCTGCGTTGAAAAGTTTATTTGGAAATGCAGCCTGTCCTCTGTTGTTGGTGGCTCAGCAGTTAACAAAAAAAGAGTGCAACACATAATACCACTTGGAAACGCTGGGGGGGTGAAAAAGTGATCTGATTCCACTTTAAATCTGTCTCCAGAGTGCCCGACTTTATGGAAGTGAAATACCAAATCGCCTGTGTACCTCTCTAATAACCATGTTCATGCTGTGGGCAGATTACTGACCTCATCTGACAGGATTTACACTCGCCTAGTGCAACTGGGAAGAAAACAACAAACAGAAAATAACATTAAAACATTTTCACTTCTCGTCATGCTGATCTGTTCCCTCCCTCTGCGGTGTGTCTAGACAGGAGGAGGCTGTAAGCCTGGCAGGCAGGCAGACACTCCACAGTTAATCCAAAGCAATTAGCTCATTTGTCATCCGCGGCCTGCTCTGAGTCTATCCTCCTCCTCCTCCTCCTCCTCCTCCTCCTCCTCCTCCTCCTCCTCCTCCTCCTCCTCCTCCTCCTCCTCCTCCACCTGCATTCAGCTAAAGGTCACAGGCGGTCATGCCGAGTCAGATGGCTCCGGATGAGCAGACAGACAAAGAGAAGGGGGGTCAGAAGTATGAGGGAGGGAAGGAAAAGAGGAAGATATGAGTGAGGAAGGAAGAAGTGGAAGAATGCATGTGGAGGGAGGAGGGAAGGAGAGAAAGAAGGACAGAGGGAAGGAAAGAAGAAGGGATGCTAGCTTTGGAAATGAGAAAACATCACGCAGATGCTGTTCTTTATGCAGAAGAACAGTCATGGTTTGTGCATTTGTTTTGTATCAAACATGACAAAGCAGACCACAGCCTCTACACTAGGCAGCAACATGAAAGCACTAACAGGAGAATAAGAGAGTGAGACAGGAAGTACATTTGGAATATGACCAGCTCGTCAAAAAGTAGATTGTAATAATGCAAAAAACAGAAACGTTGACTATTACGTCAGCAGATTTCACATATTAGGTTAGTTGAAAGCAATAACATGAAGTTGAACCTGATATGTTTGATTTCAACTTGATTTCATTGCTTTCAACTAACCTAATGCAGTTATGTGAAATCTGTTGACATTTCATTAAAGTCAACGTTTCAGGGTTTTCAGTGCAGCACAGTCAACATACAGATACAAAAAGAAAAACGAGTAAGATCAAAATGCTTGAAATCATCTGTCTACTTTGAACACGGAAACAAATAAACATAAAAGATAATCCATTGTCTGTTTATTAGCTCCATAAAGTCCCTGAAAACCTTTTTATCTTCTTAATCACCTAAAAAACGCAAGGCAAAGTAAAGGATAATAAAGTGCTGGAGGATGAGGAACTGATGGAGGAACAGCATGTGGGCGAAATGTGTATCAGGCAGCAGCTTATAATCATGCTGCGCAGTGAGCAGCCCTAAGAGACATTCATAAGACTGTAGAAGTTATTTGATTTGATAAGCAGTTGTGTGTTCATGTCTCCACATCTGTCTGCTGCACCAGCCCTGACTCACCTTAACTCAGCCACAGACCTTCAGTCACTACATCTATTTGACTGTATAATCACAGGCATACCCAAATCACATATGGTGTTATACAGCGGCAGTAATTACAGCTTAATCACATAGTGTCTCAGCAGGGGTCTGTCTGACAGAAGGATCAGGCCGACGTCTCTCCTTATGCTGATTCAATGAAAGAACTCCAAACGTTTCACAATACTTCAACGTGTCAGCAAGTAGAAAAGCACCGACCTGTTGCATCCCTTTGTAGGACCTTTTGTGAATACACTAAACATGTTGAGAGATAACAAATAACAAATGCCCTTCCTGCTACAAATACCAGTTTGAAAAGGAAGAATCATATTTGAGTTATTATTGTTTATCTGCCAAATGATGTTATGCCTTCTCTCAGGGGGCACATTTTCCTCATGTTTGAATGTAGAAAGTCCCCTATTCGAAAATGAAAGCGAACAGTCACAGTTTGAATCTATAAGGTCACACACTGTCCGACAAAACATTTCATATAATATAAGACACATTCAAAGCCGTGACAGGGTGACTCCTCTTCATGCATCCATTTAAAGGACACCTATCATGCTATATTTGAACAATATATTGTTGGGCCATACCTATAAAGTATATAAATATTGTTTTTTTTTCAAAATACCAAACAGATCCTGCATTTTAGCCATGCCTCATTTTGCTCTATTTGCTCTTGCCAGCGCTGTTTTTGCAGGGGGCTGATTCTGTGAGCTGCAGCTGACCACGCCCCCCTGCAGGAGAGGGGAGCGTGCTCTGAGATCAGCTGCTAGGCTGCAGCGGGGAGAAGAGGGGGAGAAAAAGAGATCTCCGTCCTCCGTGTTTTATTCTTATAGAAGTAAGAAGAGAAGTAATGGGGCAGAAACCCTCCTTTTTACGCAGCGGTCCAGACATAGACATCAAACGGCGACACATATTCAGTGTGCAGTTACTTTGGCATTAGGGCAGGGATATCTAGATACTTTCCAAGGTTTGACATAATGAATTGTGCTACTTGTAAAGCAAGCAACGATGTTTTCAAATCTGTAATCAAAAAGCTCCTCAAAAACACTATCGAAGCAGTTCCTGCCGTTGCTACGTTAGTTCAAACAGTAACAACGGACTATTTTTCTTAGCGGATGCATGTCAATTTAAATCAATACATAAAACTATTTTTTAAATCAATAAAATAATTTTCTAAATCCATAAAAGCATTTCAATTAATATTGGGAGTCATGTCGTTACTTTGTTGAGAATGTGGCCATGTAGTAAGCGGGATAATGTGCACATTGCATAATGTGCCTTCATGCCGATCTAGATCCCTCCGCTTCGTGTCGGGCTCCTGATCAGCCTGTCGGTGTTCTTTTCCCCATAATGACCGCGTCGCTGCACATTATCCCTTACATATGATTATATAGAGTCATTATTCATTTGTTTTAAAGTAGGAGGCGCAAACGCTTGCCTCGGGGAGGGAGAAAAAGAGCCACAGCGGAGAATAAACAGAAGGGCAACCATGGAAACCATGCACGGGAAGTATTCTTCGCTGCTTTTGTGGCAGACTACAGCGCCACTAACAGGCCTGGCATATGTACTACAGCGTCTCCAGCGCTTTCGAGCGGCAACGGCCGGCCGTGGCCCAACCTCTCATTCCCCTGATAGGTGGAGAATTGACCAATAGCCGTAGCACCACCGTCCTGACGTCAGGACAGTGTTCAAATCTGGATCAGTCTGTATCAGATCCGTTGCAGCCCCGTTTTTAGGTTTGGGGTATGGAGGAAAAGAGAGAGGGTTGTGTTTTCTGACACTTGGTGAGTTCCCTGGAACACCGGGGACACATATTCATGTATAAAAGACGTACACAAGTGCATTTAGCATGATAGGTTCCCTTTAAGGAAAGGCTTAAGACAAAGGTCAAACTGAAAATATTGGAGAGGGAATAAGTAGAAAAGGTGGATGGAAAGATTAAAAAAAACAAAAACTGAATTAACATCTTATTAATATTAATACAACGCACTATATATTGTATGATGTGCACATGTTTACAAACATTTATTAAGTTTATATACCATTTCTGATTTAATTCATTCGAAAATGAGGCAACTCTCAGAGCAAAACCCAATCTCCCCCCTGATAAAGAAAGTATTCTGATTCTGATGGAATCCCAAGGAGGGAGGAAAAAGGAGACAAGGAAAGAGACAGAAAGGGAGAGATTAATAAAGGTAAAAATAAGAAAGGGAGAAAGGGAAGGAGGAAAGGAGAGGAAGAGAGAGAGAAGCTTGCTAATTCCTCCCTCCCTTCCCCCTCCTCTCCTCTCTCAGTCCTGGGATGACTCGGCAGTCTGGTAGTCAGAAATAGCACAGACAGCTGTGCGTGCGTGTGTGTGTGTGTGTGTGTGTGTGTGTGTGTGTGTGTGTGTGTGTTTAAGAGAGAGAGAGAGTTATAGGTCATAGGTGCACACAATTTGCTTGCTCGCCAATTTCCATGAGAAAAGCTATAGGGGGTGGAAGTGGGGGGGGGCGCGCACACACACACACACACACACACACACACACACACACACACACACACACACCAATGGTGCAGCCAACAAGTGTGGGAACTTTTGTCCACAAAACTCCCACTACTGGTTCCAACAGTGGGAAAACTGAGAGGGAGGTGTGTGTCTGAGTGTGTGAGAGGGGGTCCATTTCCAACAAGTCTCGTGTGAACGACACACTGACACGTTTGACTTTAACAGACATGAGGCAGCTAACTCAGTCCTATATCACAGTCAATCTTATTTATTATTGTGAAAGGAAAATTGTGAAATGCATTGTCTGGGAAATAAACAGCGTTAGGGTTAACACTTTATAAAAGATTAAAGAACCAGATGGAAATGTCATGTTTTGTCTAATTCACTAATCATGTGCTAATTGGACATATTCAGCAACATCTCAGACAGCAGATGCATTTATATCTGACAGTATACATCTTCTAGTCAACTAACCGTAGACTGCTGATAGTATTTCACCTATAAAATGAAAGAGAAATACCCAACAAATGTACAGAATTGAATACGAAACATAACACAAGAAAAGAAGGATGAAAAAATAGTCATAATAATTCTAATAATAACATCTTGCAGGCATAGGCAAACAAGGCATGTCATGAATACAAACACGAGTATAGATATTTCACCTATCAGTGTGTCCGGATATTATCATTCATCGTTTCATGTTTTGAAGGTTAACTAGAGTGGCTAATAATGGTTTATGACCATTTGGCCTATTCCACATTGGATTACAAGGCTCTTCTGGTAACACATGCAAACAATTCAAACATATTTACTAAAGTTCTTGCATCAAATCTTATATACCATATTTAAAAAAAATAAAATGAACAATTGCAAAGAAGAAAGTAGACGTGTGTAAAGCATGACAGAAGAGATCTGGGTAGAGTGGAGTAGATCAGAGGAGAGTGGAGCATTGGTCTAAATGTAGCGTGCTAATCCAGGGAACTCCCATGTTAAACTGTGAGCCCCATCTGGAACGCTAGCTATGCTAACGCTAACTGTGAGTGGGTCACTGACTCTGGTATGAATATGAAATACAATGTTAGAGTTCAAACGTCAGTCTTGTCTTTAACATGGGTTACAGTGCATTTACATGAGTATTAAGATCATGTCGGCTAATTAGCTACAGGTTAGCACAATCCACATTAAAAAGAGGGATAACAGACATTTAGCTATGCTGCTAGCATGGCTCAAACAAGGTATTCCTGTTGATATCAGAATATTATAGAAGAGGATTAGGGCCACGTGAAAAAAAATGTGGGGATGAGAAAAAAGTCAGAATTTTAAGATAAAATTCTCAGATGTGACATTTTTTTTCACATCCCCCCATTTTTTTTCATTCCTCTTCCGTAGAATATAAAATCATGTTATTGTTGGTTTTGCATTTGTATGACGAATACTATTTTATAAGCACTTAATACATTCCATAGGTAACTTGAAGTAATGTTAAGAAACGATTGACATACTTTAGTAAGTAAAACATACTTGATTCGATGTTTCACTTACCTTCATATATACTTTTCTATTCCAGCACTGAGGACAACAAATCTAATTTTTACTTTATTTTATTTGGACTCTTACAAAATAATTTACTTACATTTTCTATGTTTGTAGAAATACCTTTATTTCATTTTAATTATATATTTTTGCACATTCTTTTTTTAACCTCTTATGTTAATATAAATCATGTTTTATATTTGTATTTGTGTAATAAATATAGCAACTGCCACGATTCTGATTTTAATTTAAATAAAATCGACTTAAGACAAATGCCACAACAGTTTGAATGTTAAGTCAACATGTGCATTGCCTTCTATTAAAACAAATAGGAATGACACATTAAACACAAAAGGGAGAGTTGTGTTGTGTGTAGTTTTAATGGAACACAACTCTGGCTGTGCTTCAAGTAAATAAATAAAACAAATGAGAGTATAATAGAAGTCTGTTTGGGCTGACATCAGAAACCCTCAGAGGCAAAACACAGACGAAAGCAAACGACACACCTACTGCTGCAATCTGCATTACTGTTAACAAGGGAAACAGTGAGAGCATGTAGAGTCCAACCGGTATCACTCTGTAACACACACACACACAACAACACACACACACACACACACACACACACACACACACACACACACACACACACACACACAGACACACACACACACAC